>NC_065597.1:56448104-56757540 GCF_024542745.1 Macaca thibetana thibetana | reverse complement strand
TTGGTTCCCTTTTCTGTGAAGGGGAATTTATAACAGTACCTACCTCTTGGGAGTGTCATAGGATGGAATGTGTTGATTCATGCGAAGTGCTTAGAACTGTGCCTGGCATGTCGTAAGTCCTCAACAAACGTTGGCTCCCCTAACAATAATTAATGTTATTAAGAGGGAGCCTGGGGGACACCTGATAGGGCCTGTGGATCTTCTTCCAGAGCTCTACAGAGCACAGTTTGACAACCTGTGGCCTAGATGATACCTGAAGACTTGTCCCTTTGCTTTCACTTTATTTTGGGCTCATTCCAGCTACTAGATCCATTCATCCCCCATCCTATAGTTATCTTTATTTAGGAGGTCACTAGGTGGGCAGGAAACCGACAAGTCCCATTCCTTGGCCTGGCCTGATTAAGTCAGAGAGTACCTGCAACCTCCTTTTGTGTTGTTCTCTACACCCCAGTCCCACCCCAGCCTTGCTCATGTTACTCCAGGGACCGTCTTACAAACATGAAACAACCTGGTGCCAATATCGTGTTTTGAAACCCAAACCCTGAAACCGATCGCCTGCAACTTGGCTGGCAAAACTAAGTACATCTGCTTTAGAGCAATTAAGAAATTGCAGCCCGGCAAAGGAAAACATGCTGTTGAAACAGGCTTCTGTGTACCATTAAATATTCCCAGCCCACTGATGAAGTGTCACAACAGACCGGGAGGGAATCTTGGTTCATGAAGCTGGAGGCTTAAAGCAAAATGAGGCATCGGATACCCTGAGGCTTTTTTATTAATAGTGTAGTGGTAATGATCAATGGCTTTTGAAGTCATACTCTGTGCCAGGTACGGTGCTGCACTGAAGTTCATATTTTCTGTTATTTGATCTTCACACCTCCTCTAGGAGACAGGTTGAATCGTTCCCATTTTGCACATGAGGGAAGTGAGGCTTAGAGAGGTTAAATCATTTGTGCAAGATTTCTACAGGCGCAGAGCTAGGATTGAAACCCACTTCTGTTCAGAGCTTTTAACCCTGCCGCTAAGCATCCTCTTGGTCAGGAAACATGTCATTTTATAGGATGCCTTAGACATCAAGCTCAGAGCTCTTGGCCAGCTGTGATTAGAAACTGTTAGTTCTCTTCCTGTGATAGGACATGCCTGTGTCTTATAAACTGCGTTAGTTCCAAAGATGAATTCAATATGCTGCAAAACAGCGTTGCAGATTTATAGAGGGAAAAATCGATGCCAATTTGATGGTTAATGTCTCAAGATGTTTCTATAGAGACAAGTTTTATATATATATATATATATATGTATACATATATATACACACATACACATACATACACATTAGCAGCCTTGAACTATGTTTTTGTTTTAAATTCCTTTTTCAGTACCCAGCTTCTTGTTGGTTTGCTATCCTAAATGTATAGGTCTGACCTTCTTCACCCCAGCCATGATTTCTTCTCTCACATCCAATTTTTTTCTCATACCAGAGTTTTCTCCTGATTTCAGCATGTTCTGGAAAGTAGTGTGTATTCAACACGCTCTCTTTGTCTCTCTCTCTCTCTCTCTCTCTCTCTCTCACACACACACACAGATACACACACACACACACACACACACACACACACATGCTTGAACACTCCCAGCCTGTAGTACCAGGGTAAGCTTACACATCGTTGACTAATTGGTTGGCAGAATTTAAGCAGTGTATTGGAATTTTGCCTGGGATAGTAAGCCAGAATAATACATTTTTGCTTGAACTTGGTTCTTAGGAAAATAATTTCTTTGTGTGCCTGGGACAGGGGCTGGGCAGGCAGTGAGAGATCTGAAAATGCAGTGGGCGTCTGTTAGATAGGAGGTGCAATCTTTTTACCTGCAGAGATCCTTTGGGGTTTTAAAGTTATAAACAAATTGGTTCCAGGCTGGCCTTGTTAAAGAAAAGGAAAATCTATAATGAGAAAAAAAAGAAACACCTTGGCCAAGCGCGGTGGCTCGTGCCTGTAATCTCAGCACTTTGGGAGGCCGAGGAGGGTGGGTCACCTGAGGTTGGGAGTTCAAGACCAGCCTGATCAACATGGAGAAACCCTGTCTCTAATAAAAATACAAAAAAATTTAGCTGAGCGTGGTGGCACTTGCCTGTAATCCCAGCTACTGAGGAGGCTGAGGCAGGAGAATTCCTTGAACACAGGAGGTGGAGGTTGTGGTGAGCTGAGATTGCACTATTGCACTCCAGACTGGGCAGCAAGAGTGAAGCTTCTTTAAAAAAAAAAAAAAAGAAAGAAAGAAAGGAAGGAAGGGAGGGAAAGAAAGAAGGAAGGAAGGAAGGAAGGAAGGGAGGGAGGGAAAGAAAGAAGGAAGGAAGGAAGGAAAGAAAGGAAAGAAAGAAAGAGAGAGAAGAAAAAAAGAGAGAGAAAAAAGAAAGGAAGGAAGGAAGGAAGGAAGGAAGGGAAACACCTTTAGGTTGCTGGAAACTGGAGTGACATTCTGACTTAACTGGAAGGTGTAAAGGTTGGACGACTCGCTCAGCCCAAACTTTGAAGTCTGCTGGATTCCTCTATTTCTCCCATACCCCGCATCCATCTTGTCATCTCTACTTGTGTAAGGAAGGTAGATAAATATACACACCTTCACGGCCACCACCCGGGTTCAAATCACATCAGCTGTTACTTGGATTATTGCAAGAGCCTCCTAAATGATTTCCTAGCTTCCTCACTGGGAGTTTGTTTGCTGCTGATGCTGTGATGGGTGATGATATGATGCTGTGAAGGCCCCGGTCAGAGCTCACTGTTCCTGTTCTGGCTCCCAGCTCACCCAGAGAAAAAGCCAAAGTCCTCACTGCGACCCTCAAGGCCCCCATAGGACCTGCCTCCAAGTTCCTTAAAACTCATAGGTGAGGCCAGGCACAGCGGCTCACACCTGTAATCCCAGCAGTTTGGGAGGCCGAGGTGGGTAGATCATTTCAGATCAGCAGTTTGAGACCAGCCTGGCCAGCATGGTGAAACCCCATCTCTGTTAAAAATACAAAAACTAGTCGGGTGTGGTGGCACAAACCTATAATCCCAGCTACTGGAGAGACTGAGGCAGGAGGAGAATTGCTTGAACCTGGGAAGTGGAGGCTGCAGTGAACCGAGATTGCACTACTGCACTCCAGCTCGGGCAACAGAACAATACTTCGTCAAAACAAACAAACAAACAACCCTCATAGGTGAGTTTTAAGGCTTACCTTTGAAGCCCTGCCACGTCTTTTCTTTCCTCCCATCACATTGGCTTTCTCTGCTCCTGGGACACAGCAGTAGGCAGGCTCCTACCTCAGGGCCTTTGCACGTGCTGTTCCTTCTCCTGGCAGTGCAGTTTCCCCAGACAGATACACACTCTTTTGCTTCTTTTTGCACTTTATTCAATTGGCCCTTCCACGGACCTACTCCTCCTTACAATCTAAAATTTTAATCATTCTCTGCCTTCAACACTTCATGGTTACCTTCCCTCCTTTATTATTTTCTCCTTAGCACTTATCATTAATCTCACATACCATGTACTTTACCTACTTTTCTCACTTATTGCTTGTCTTCCTGCCCTTCCCCAACTCAGCATTAAAAGGTAAGCTTCACGAAAGCAGGCATGTTTATCTGTTCTGTTAGCTGCTCTATCCCCATACCTAAAACAGTGCTTAACAAGTGTTTCTGCAGGATCAAATGAGTTTGTATTTTTTGGGTAGTCCATACAAACCCACATTCTCTACACTAATGGGTACAAGTTTTACAACAAAGCTTTCTTTTTTGGTTATGATAATTAGGCTCCCTTGCACGGGGACAACAACAGACACTCTGGCTACAGAATTCTATTTGTGTCTGGTGCATGGGTATCAACTTTAAAAGCAGGTGGCTCCGTGGGAGATAATGGCAGAAGGAATACAGTCAGATGAAATTAGAAAAATAGAGCGTTACCTTCATGAGACACCATGGTGATAGGGCAGGGCAAGACTTGAGTGCTCCCAAATGCTGGTGACACAAAAAGATGGTGTCAAGTTGAAGAACACAGGCTCTTGATTCAGACTGCCTGGCTTCAGATCCTGGCTCTATCTCTTACCAAGCAGGATGATGAAATCTGGGCATATTAATGTCTCCAAGCCTTAGTTTCTCCACCAAAAAAAACGAGGATGCTGACAATAGTGCCTACCACAAGGAGGCTTCCAAGATTCAGAGAAATAAGGCATGTGATCTAATGGATAACAGAGTGATTGGCACACATGAGGGCTCTGGAAAATGTGAACGATGGTTGCTAGTTGAAGAAAGAGGGGTCGGTCACTGATGTCCCTGAGACAAGAGGCCAGGTATGACTGTAGAGGGCTTAGGGTGGAATGCTGGGAGTTTCACATATTGGGAACTGCAGAAAGGGGTCTATTAATTTCCTAGTGTGTGAAGCCTTCAAAGTTTGAATCATCCAGTCCTCAACTCTAGCTGTGGGCAGAGGATGTCTTTTGGGGTGTGAGTTCAGGCAGGTCTCCCTTTCTTTGACACTTGTTATTTTCTATTTTTGATGGGGATCCCCTGTGCCAGGTTTGTATGATCCTGCCCTTAAAGTAAAGCTGATTACACTTGATCCAGATTGGAACAACTAGACTGTATCTCCTGGGGATTTATAATTGGGACTTGGTTTCCATTGACACTGGAGCTGAGAGGATGTGTAAATTCAGGAGCTGTGGGACAGCCATGTGTGGCCATGTGCACTGAGAAAGTCTATTTTAGAAAGAGAGAGATACAGAAAGCATCAGTCATTTGGTGGTGGTGGTGGTGTGGTGGGTCATCCATTGTCCCACCCTCCTCTTCATGTTTGGGGAATTTCCCTTTCTGTCATCTTGGTGGAAGCAAAGTTACTTCTGATCACAGAAACCCAAAAGGCCACATTCTTGTTTTTCAGCTCTTGGGGTGCTAGTGCAGGGGCAAGTGGTGCAGGCTTGGTCAGAGTTGCAAAGTAGCTGGACCACACTAGAAGGAACCGGGGATCTTTAGAGAAAAGTCTGGCACCTGGTCTTGTTATAGGTCCACCAGGTTTGTAGGCCTGCTGTGCAGCAACCAATACACCAAGACAGCAGGGTTTGCAGAAGAGAAAAAATATTAACAATTGCAGGGCAATTGAGAGAGGAGACAGGAGGGACACTCAAATCTGCCTCTTTGGGCAGATCTGGGCTGGGATTTTTTAGGGGATCATGGAAGGTAAATAGCTGGAAAATTGGGGTTGTTTATTTGTCGGGATATAGGGGATGAAATTGTCAGGATGTAAGACCTGCATTCTTTTGTGAGTCAGCTTTTCATGGAGCCCTCAGACCAGCTGGTGTCAGTAGTTTTACTGGTGTGCAGAACCTAAAAGAATATCTCAAATAGAAAACTTAATATTTCCGAATGATTAAGTTATTATCTACAGAGAAGCTAAGGGGATCTATACTCTTGTGACAGGGTCTATGTGATTCTGAAGGAATAGGCACCAAAAAACTATGAGGAAGCAGGTCAGAGAGCAAGGTAGCTTCATGATTAATGCTGGATGTGCTGCAGACCTGGTTTATTTTTATTTCCCCCCTCCTTCTTCCCTGATTAATTGTATAAAGTTTATAGATACAGTTCCAGTCTGGGACAGGAAATGTATACCTGGAAATGAACCTGGGAGATGTTGTCATGTCAGAAAGCCAAGAAGTTACCCAAGCCCAATGGGGTTCATCAAAAGAACTCATGAACCATCTTAAAGGGGATTCTATCAGTCAACAATGGAATGAGTTGAGTATCAGTAGGGACATAACTGCAGCAGACTGAAAACAATTCTAATGTGTTGAAATGCAGGAGTTCATGAGGATACTACCACCACCATCAACAACAAAAAAACTCACAGGTCCCCCTCGGAAGATGCTAGCATACCATTGCATTATTTTGAAAACAGATAAGGAAAGGGAGAGAATCAAGCATGCATTCTACTTTTCCCTGTACAGTTTGTCAGGGTGGCCAAACAATTGAAGGGCATGTTTATCTTTGTAAGTATTTTAGCTAATAAATGAGTAAGGGTTGATAGAATTTCATCGTTTTTAATACCTAATGAAATAAAGGATTTAGAAAGTGATTGCCAACTGATATCCAAACAAAAGAGGCAAACAGACATCGTGGCTTTTTGATGGAAGTATGCTCCCTAATCATGAAGCAGTTAACAAAGAACTAGAATGAAATCATACCTCTAGATCTAACTACTAACTTCTAGGAAACACAGGAGAAACAGGAGTATGCTCAATTCAATCATGGAGATAGAATCAGTAATTCAGACTGTGGGTAAACTCTACAGGAACTAATTTCTTTTTCCCACTTTATTTTTTAAAATTTTTTGTATGTATTTAAGGTGTATAGCATGATGTTTTGATATACATATAGGTAGCGAAAACATTACTATAGTCAAGCAAGTGAACACATCCATCATCTCACGTAGTATTTACTCTTTGACCAAAAAAATCCCAAGTACAACCCAATGTTATTAAGGACAGCTCTCATGCTATACATTACATCTCTAGACTTGTTCATTCTATATACCTGTTACTTTGTATCCTTTGACCTCCATCTCCCCATTTCCTTCCCCTCTCTGTGGCCCATGGTAACACACACACACACACACACACACACACACACACACACACACACACACACAGAGAATATCCTCCCTCCCTCCCTCCCTCCCTTCCTTCCTTCCTTCCTTCCTTCTGTCCGTCCGTCCTTCCTTCCTTCCTTCCTTCCTTCCTTCCTTCCTTCCTTCCTTCCTTCCTTCCTTCCTTCCTTCCTTCCTTTCTTCCTTCTTATTAAAAGAGACATGAGACATATCAACCAATGGCAAGGTATGGTTCTTATTTTCACCTAGAATCTAACAAATAAATATGAGAGAAATACCTTGAGATAATCCAGCAAATTTCAACACCAACTCAGCATTTTATAGTTTTGAGGAATTATTTTTAAAGTGTGATGATAGTTTTGTGATTATCCACCATCTAGCTGTCTATGTGTTTTTATGTTGATACATTTATCTTTTTTGTTTATTGAGGCAGGGTCTCACTCTGTCCCCCAAGCTGGAGTGCAGTGGTGCGATCATGGCCATGGCTCAGTGAAGCCTCAACCTCCTGGGCTCAGGCGATCCTCCCATCTCAGCCTTCCTGGTAGCTGGGACTGCTGGCATGCCACCACACCAGGCTACTTTTTTGTAGAGAAAGGGTGTCACCATGTTCCCCAGGCTGTTCTCAAACTCCTGGGCTCAAGCAATCTTCCCACCTTGGCCTCCCAGAGTTCTTAATCAGGAACAATGTTTCTCCCTAGGAGACATTTGGCAGCATCTAGATGTAGTTTTGGTTGTCACAACTGAGAGTGAGGAGGGTGCTACTGGCATCTGGTGGGTAGAGACCAGGGATGCTGCTTAACATTCTACAATGCATAGGACAGCCCCCGACAACAAAGAATTATCTGGTCCAAGATGTTAGTAGTGCCAAGATTCAGAAACACCATTCTAGACATGCATGTTGAAATTGTTATGGATAAAATTATAGGATAAATGTATTTGCTTCAAAATATTATGGGTGTGGGGACAAGTGGGTAGGGAGACAAATGAAACAAAATTGACCGTGAACTGATAATTATTTAAGTTGGCATTATACTGTGCTATTTGTGTGTATGTATATATGAAAATATCGATAACAAAAGCTTACAAACACGACACAGGTGTAGTGGAGATTGTATCCCAGCAGCAATGCCTCAGCAGGGCCCTGTGCCTGGTGTCAGCAGTGGAGCGGGTACAAGCTGGGATGTTTGGTCCTTAGTGGCAGCAACAGTGGTATCCTTACCAGGTTTGGTCTGTCGTGGGATTTTGGCTGCGATTCTGGCTGTCTAGCCTCTCCTTGTTCCTGCTTGTTTTTATCTTGCTCCCTGAGCTTCCTGGAGATTGTGAGTCTTCTGATACCCTTTCAACAAATTCCTTTTCTGTTAACATCAGTCAGAGTTAGTTTCTGTGCAGCCAAGGATTCTGATTGATAGAAGAAAAGAATAAAACAGATGTATAGAGTGAAGCTGATGTGACAGACCATGGGGCGCGGGGGAGGGAGGGGAGAGACAGAATTCTATTCTATGGTTTCTCCCTTTGTCTCCTTCCTTCCTTCCTGCTTTCCTTCCTTCCTTTTCTCCTTCTCCTCCTTCCCTCTCTCCCTCCCTCCCTTCCTTCCTTCCTTCCTTCCTTCCTTCCTTCCTTCCTTCCTTCCTTCCTTCCTTCCCTCCCTCCTTCCTTCTTTCATTCCTCTCCTCCTCCCTCCTTCCCTCCCCTCATTCCCCCTTCCCTTCCCTTCCCTTCCCTACCTTTCTTTTTCTTCTCTCACTATGTTGCACAGGCTGGTCTCAAACTCCTTACCAAACCACCACCCTACTATGTCTTCTTTTGTTCACCCCAGTGCAAATGTTCCATCAACATTTGTTTAATGAATAAATGATTGCAATGTGGCTGCAGACAAAGAGTAAACGTGGTGTTCATTCCATCAGAGGCATTCTGGTCCTCTTGGCATAATCCTTGTAGATGAATATTTTGTATTTATTCTCGTATATACATTTGTCTCTTGTGAGTTTTGCTGGCGTGTGTCATACTCTCTATATGCCACTGACATTAGGATCCTGAGTCCTTGTGCTTGTGTGACTGGATAGGGATGCATCCACCAAGGTCAGGCCCCTTGAGAGGCAGAGCTTGCCTTCTTGTACTGGGAGATAGCCCTGTATTGATAGACACAGCCCATCAAATTTCATTAACCGTGTGGCAAATAGAAAAAAGTTATAAGGAGGGTAACCTAGGGTTTAAGAGAACAAACTTTGAGCCAAACAGCCTTGGGTTATGACCCTAACTCTGCCATTTGCTAATGTGTTATCTCAAGCAAATATTAATAATTTAACTTCTCTGTGCCTCAGTTTTCTCATCTGTAAAATGAACTATTTTAAGGATTAAATAAATAAAAAGTATACATGCAGGAGCTGACACATAGGGAGCATTGTATAAGTGATACCACGATTACTAAACATTTTGGTTATTACTATGGTTGGGAGGTTCTTTTAGTGTAATGATCACCAGCCGGAAGATGCCCAAAGTAGAAGATGGTCAACCTTAGGCCCACTTAAGGCTCCATGGCTCACATTTTGCCATTTACTCATCACCACAGTGATCTCAGACGTGGTTGATTCCTTTTGAGCCACAACATTAATTATGCAGCATTGGTAACTCCCAAGGGCCTTGTCTGGTGGAGGGAATTTGTGTGTGTTGGGGGTTGGGGTTTCAGGGTCCTGCTGACCTGGGATCTACTACGTATTAGTCTGTTTTCATGCTGCTGATAAAGACATATTCAAGACTGGGTAATTTATAAAGAATAAAAGGTTTAATGGACTCACAGTTCCATGTGGCTGAGAAGGCCTCAAAATCATGATGGAAGGTGAAAGGCATGTCTTACATGGTGGCATACAAGAGAGAATAGGAGCCAAGGGAAAGGGAAAACCCCTTATAAAACCATCAGATCTCGTGATACTTATTCACTACCACGAGAACAGTATGGAGGGAAACTCCTACCCCTTGATTCAATTAGGTCCCACCAGGTCCCTCCCACAACACGTGGGGATTATGGGAGCTACAACTCAAGATGAAATTTGGGTGGGGACACAGCCAAACCATATCATACTGTCTTCTACCTGTATGATCCAGCACAGGACCTAACGTAGTTTACTCACCTGTGATAGGAAGGTAATTATCCTATCCCAGGTAGTTGTCAGTGAGAATTGGTGCAATAATACATAAAAAATTCATGGTGCATGATGTGGAGGTTAACAAATGTTTCACTTCATTCCATTTACTTTTCCTTCTAGCTCTCAAGATTGGTAGCCACTCATTTCTACCAAAGAGGTCTTTTGGCTGGTTTGCATTATTTCCTGTTTTGGGGAGAGGGTACTTAAAAGTGCCTTCAAGTTCATATGGTCTTGTACTCCTGACTTCAAGCTATTCTCCCACCTCGACCATCCAAAGTGCTGGGACCACAGGCATGAAATACCACGTCTGTCATCATGCAGCCTGAAGAAACATGTGGCAGGCCTCTCACTCTGTTACCACAAAGCACTATTACTTCAGATCATTTACCTCAGCTGCCAACAATTGGAAACCTGTGGGTCTTCAAACCTGTTCTCTTCGGCTCACATGGAGTTTTTTAAATTGGGAAATTCCACTGACATTTTCACAGCTTCACTTGAAAAATCAAAGGACTTGGCAACCCTGCGCCCATATTTCCACAGGAAAAAAAACTGGTGGTTGCTGAGCTATGGATGATACCTCCAGCCAGGGAAAAAGGCTCCATTTCTCCATATTCCCCCCCGGCCCCACTCTCTGTAGTCTCACTCATCTAAACCTATTTCACTTACTTCTTATATCTGGCTAGTCCCCAGAGGCATGTGATATCATGTCTGTGGAGGTTTTAAATCATGACCCTAAATTCTTTAACACTTCTCTCCTCAAGAGGTGGGGTCTATGTCCCCTTCCACTGCACCTGGCTGGGCTTGTGACAGCTTTGACAAATAGAGTATGGCAGAAGTGACACTATGTGACCTCTGAGGCTAGGTCAATAAAGGGCCAAAACGTCTGCCTTATTGTCTTGGGACACTTGCTGTGGGGGAAGTCAGGTGTTATGTAAGAAATACAACTACTCTGAGACTGCCATGCTGAAGAGACTATGTGTAGGTGCTCCTGGTGACAGCCCTGACTGACCTTCCAGGTGACAGTCAGCATCAACTGCCAACCATGTGGGTGACCCACCTCAAAGCTGGATCCTCCACCACAGTTGAGTCTTCAGATGATTGCAGCCCAGCCAACATCGAACTGCAGCCGCATGTGAAACCTGGATTTGTAGCCTGAGTGTCACGCACAAAATCATGAGCAAAGTAGAGTGCTTATGGTTTTACGGCATTAAGCTTGGAGTGTTTGTTACACAGCAGAAATATCTGGAACGAGGATGTTTGTTTGGTCTATTTAACAGGCATCCAACTTCCACAGGGTGCACTGGAAGATGATGTGAGTTCTTTCTTTTTCCAGCGGTTATCATGAGAAGTAGGAATCAGAGTATAGTAGTGGGTTCATTCATTCATTCATCCAACAGATATTTATTGGACATATACTATGTGCCAGACATTTAAATAAGTGCTGGAATTTTGGCAGTGGAACAAAGCGGACTAAGATCTCTGCCCTCACGGAGTTAACATTCACTAACAGGAAAACAAATAATTACAAATAAGAAAATACATATTGTGTTTGAGGGGTTGAGAAGGGCTATGAAGAAAAATGATGCAAGGGAGGACAATTAGGAGTCTGGAAGCAGGGAAGGGTGTGCTTGGACTCTCATTGGTGACCACTGAGGTATCTTAAATATCCTATTCAAGTATAATAACAACAACAACGATAATAATAACAGCAGCCATTTATTGAGTCCCTACTACTTACTGCCTTTTATATGTGTACTTCCACGTAAATTTCACAGTGACCCTTAGGGTTAGGAATGATTATCTCCATTTTATAGGAGAGAAAAAAGTGGCTTGGAGAGGTTAAGCACACGACAGGAAGACTTAACACTGGCAAGTGACAGATCGGGAATGAACACTCAAGACCGTCTGATTGCAACACTTTTTCCTTTTCACCTAAGCTAGTCCTTCTTTCCCAGAGCTCCATTGTGTGGTGAATCAGAAATCCAGCTGATGACTTCTGACTCCTCTCTGCAATGTCAAAGGAAAAGGAAAAAGAGAAAGAAAAGAGAAAACAATTCCCTTTGGAGAAGAAACAGCCAGGAAATGAAGGCACACACTTGAAAGATTATGTATTTAACGTTTATGCCTCTTCCTCTTATCCCTCAAGTTTGGTTTAACATCTGACTAGCAAAGCTGACAATTTATGAGGATCTTGGGCAAGTAATCGCATGAAACTTCCCTGTGGCTGTAGCCATGGCAGGCAATTTATCCTACAGACTGTGGGGCTTTTCGGGTAAAATACTTTTCTAATATTTGTTTCCCTTCTGCTCGTGCTTTTCCCAAAGGGCGACAAATGGCAGTAGTTTGCCAAGAAAACGCTGTATGTGATCTTGAGTGAGACTGTCCTTCTGCCTCAAGTCACTCTTTAAGAGAAAAGGAAGTGATTAATCCCTCACCTCATCCTAAGCCTGCATCTAAGTCTTTAGAACTCCAGTGGCCGTTCCAAAGCTGTTTCTTTCTTCAGCAATCCAACCCTCCCTTCCTTTTCTCCCTAGGCCACCGGAGAGAAAAAAGAAGTACCACTTTTCTTTATTTTCTGTTAATCATCCAGATTTAGGTCTGCTGGAGAAAATAAAACCTTAGGGAGGGGTCAAGATAGTGTGGGAAGCTTCCTTGGAAAAGTGTAAAATTGACTAAGATGATTCTGGCAAGGAAGATTCTGGGTCAAGGAATAGACTCCCTCTCCACCAGAGCCAGGAGGGACACTAATGGTGGCCAGGTCCTGTTCTGGGCGTTTTGCACATCTTGACTTCCTTAATCCTCCAGTCACCTGTGAGGGAGGCCTAATCATTAGCCTCATTGTAATGATGGGCCAGTTGAATCTCAGAGGGGTGAGGTGACTTGCTGGAGGCCGTATTACTAGACTAGTGAGTTGGGGAAAGGACATTCCAGGCATAGGAAACAGCAGCAGTAAAGTGGGGAAGTGAGAACCAGCTCGTGATGCTAGCTAGAGGTGGCGGGGCATGGCTGGAGGGCTTGGTGTGGGCAAGGAAGTGTCAGGAGATGAGCTTGGGAAAGACTGGATACTCTAACTCAAAAGGGAGAATCCCCGAGGGATTTTTAAGCTGGGGAGTGACATCATTTAACTTGCATTTTCAAAAATCATTTCAGAGAATGAGCTGGACGAGGACCCAAGTAGAGAAAGGGTGGCTGCAGAGGAGGATCCTATCTCAGTGACCATGGTGGGAAGTGCAGGGGGTTTGAAGCAGAAGGCAATATCTGCATCTTTAAGGAAAACACAGTCCAGAGAGGAAGAGAAGGGCCTAACATATGAAGGAAGATGATGTGGTCACCAGGTGGTACAGCGCCATGTCTCGTATCTGTGGAGCAGCAGATCCAGACTGGATCAACAGACTCTTCCAGTTCTGCTTTGGTCAAGAGAACCAAATGAGTTGGTTCCTAAACTCCCACTTTACCCTTAGGGCTCTCCTCTTCCCAGGTGTGTGTGCATGTGTGTGTGTGTACATGTGCATGTGTGTGTGTATGTGTGTACAGGGGAGCAACACCATGGTCACTGAACTAGGATAGAAGAATTTTTAACTGTGAGAGGCTACTCCCCTCCCACCCCAGCCAAATTTCATCAGCCCTCAAAAATCATCTTAGCACAGTCTGATGTTAGCTAGACCTGAATTCAAGTCCAAGCTTGCCACTTCACTGTGTGACTTCCAGTAGATCATTTCATCTCTGGGTACCTCCATTTCCTTATCTGAAAAATGGGGATTCTTAAGCTCTCTTCTTTGTAGGGTTGTTGTGAGGATGAGACAATGTATGTTGATACAGTTATCTCAGATCCTAGCACGAAGTAAGTGCAAAATGAACATGAACCATTGCTTCTTGCCTTGTTGTTTGTGGCCTCATTCCCAGGCATGATAGCTTGACATAATCTCAATGTTGGAGAGCTGTTTTGGATTCTACACAGATCTCAGTGAATATAAGAAAGCCCAAATAAAAGACTAAATAAACCTAGACTGTCTCCAGTGGGTCCAGAACATCTGATTCCCAAGGGTGGCCTAAAGATCCTGGCAGGGGCCGGGCGCGGTGGCTCAAGCCTGTAATCCCAGCACTTTGGGAGGCCGAGACGGGCGGATCACGAGGTCAGGAGATCAAGACCATCCTGGCTAACACAGTGAAACCCCGTCTCTACTAAAAAATACAAAAATCTAGCCGGGCGAGGTAGCGGGCGCCTGTAGTCCCAGCTACTCGGGAGGCTGAGGCAGGAGAATGGCGTGAACCCGGGAGGCGGAGCTTGCAGTGAGCTGAGATCCGGCCACTGCACTCCAGCCTGGGCCACAGAGCGAGACTCCGCCAGCCAAAAAAAAAAAAAAAAAAAAAAGATCCTGGCAGGGGCACAGCCCACGTGGTACTAGATGGGAATGTCCGGGGACTCAGGGCCTCATAACTGTCCTCCATCATCAGAAGCTCACAGCTGCATTTCCCAGCAGGGATCATTAATCATGCCCGCCACTGATACCACAAACAATAGGGCTGAGGCTATTTGCCAGACATCTAGGACAAATATGGTTATTGGTTATTATCCTTGGTTCCAACCCAGTAGGGAGAGAAGGAGAAGCCAATTCTCACTTTTCTGTGGTCACAGGGTGTCATTGTTAGAGGCAAACCATGGATTAGATTTGAATCTTAACTCAGAAGCTCAGTCCTTGTTTCTTTCTACCCTGTCCTTCTGCAAAACATCAGCAAATGCTGACCTGCTGGGAAATATTTGATGGGCTGAAGTGGATGAAAAGGAAAGGAAAACCAGTGTTTATCCCATGTCCTGTCAATACCCTCTACTAATTCTGGGTTTTACTGCATGCTCACAACCACCCTGTGAGGTTGCTACTTTCATTCCCATTCTCACTCTAATTTTAAGTGGAGAGATTAAAGCTCAGAGAGAGGAAGTTAAATGCCCCAAGAAACACTGCTAGTTAGAGACTCAACCGGTATTCATTGTACTTCTTCCTATGGATTCTCATAGTTGTTCTACTTTTGCATTTTAACAGATGAAGACACAGTGACTAGATAACTTACTCAAAGACTCACAGCAGCAACAACAACAACAAAAAAAAAAAAAAAAAAAAAAAAAAAGAAAGAAAGAAAGAAAAGAAAAGTGACAGAGATGGGTTTTGGACTGAAGTCTTGTGATTCTAAACCCCAGGTGACTTCCATCATCGAATCTACATCCCTGTTACTCAAAGCATGGTCTGTGCTTTCAAGCCATTGTTTCTTCATCCGTAAAACGGAGATAATCATTCCTAACCCTCAGGGTCATTGTGAAATTTACGTGGAAGTACACATATGAAAGCATAGTGGACTTCCACTATCTAATCTACATCCTTGCTACTTAAACCAGCAGCATTAGCATCACCTGAAACTTGTTAAAAATGTGGTTTCTCACCTAGATATACTGAATCAGAGTCTGCATTTTAATGCATTTAATGTAACCCCCAGGGGACTGTGGGTACACAAGTTTGAGAAGCAGTAGTCTACATGGGCCTATTTTTGCAGCGAAAACATATTCACCGAGGACAGAGGCATTGTAGCAGCACATCTACAGAGGTAACACCAACAGTCCATTCCTTCACTCTATGTACTTGGCACTCCTCACACGAAGAGGTGGAAGTTGTCTCCCCCCCCTTGAGTCTGGGTTGTCATGTGGCTGGCTTTAACCACTAGAATGTACAAGAAGTGATGTTCTAAGATTTCCAAGAAGTTTGTACTTCTTGCCTTTGGGAACCCAGCTGCTGTGCTGTGGCAAGCCCGAACTATGTAGAGAAGACACATAGGTAATAATTGAGGCATTCTGGGTGGTAGCCCCATCTCAGCATCCAGCCAACTCTGACTGCTAGCCAGTGGGTAATCCATCTTGAATGTTTCATCCCAGTTGAGCCTCCTCATGACTGTATCCCCAGCCAACATCGCATAGAGCAGAAGAGTCACCAAGCTGAACCCAGTCAACCCAAAGACTCAGTGATAATAACATGGCTGTTGTTTCAAGGCACTAAGTCTTGAGTGGTTTGCTATGCAGCAATAAATAATCAAAAGGGAAGTTAGTATCTAAAAGTAGAATGCTGCCATATCATAAACCCAAAACATGTGGCAGTGGCCTTGGAACTGGGCAGTGGGTAGAGACCTGAAATGCCTCAAGGAGGCTGTTAATGGAGGCTGGAAGGTCAATGAGGAAATTGCTATTGGAGACAGAATAAAATGAAACTTGAATGATGAACTGCCAGAACAATTAGCAAAACTGTCCCCTGCAGTAACATGAAGATAAAAATGGTGCCTAATGAACCTGTCAATTGGTTAAGGAGATTTCCAGGTAGACTGTTGAAAGTGCCAGCTGACCCTTAGTAGCTCAGAGCTAATTACTTTTATTAATCAAAATTCAATGTAATTAAAAACCCAGTACCTTAATTGCACTAGCCACATTTCAAGTACTCAGGAGACACCTGTGGCTCCTCTGTTGGGAAGTGTAGAATTTTATAGAGCATTTTCACCATTGCAGAAACTTGCACTGGACTGCCTCATCCAGAATTAGTCATGGAACTTCCAGAAAGTAGATGACACACCCAAAGGGTTTCACTCAAGCATTGCTACTCAAAGTATGGTCTCTGGACTAACAACATAAGCATCATCTGAGCGCTCCTTAGAAATAAAACTTCTCAGGCCCTGCCCCGACTTACTGAAGCAGAATCTCTGGGAATGGGGCAAGAATCTATGTTTTAACCAGCTCCACTTCCTGGTGATTCTTATGCACTTTAAGAAATACTAAACAAAAAAAGAGTTGAATAAAGGGACTATTATATAGGCGAGGGCAGGGCTAAGGAAGACAGCAACGGACAGTGAAACAGGAATTAGCAGAGGGGAACAGTATTCATGGACCCCAAGGAGAACTGGAGCCCTGAAATAGAGGCTTGTGGGCAGCCAAGGGTCACAGCCATTCTAGAGCTGGGACGGTGGAGGAAGGATTGGGGGAAAGAGGTGACCAATATCCTCACACCTCCCTTCTCTGCCCTCTGATGTATATTTTTTTTACTGTAATTCCTATTGGCCTAAACCAAGCCAGAGGGCAAAGGAGTCTCCTCTGTAGAGAGCAGGGCAGAAATGGATGAAGCATGGATCTGGAAGGGCAGTGAAATCTCACCAGACACGTGGATTTGATGTGTTAGCCATATTTTTTAGAATCCACATTTAATATACGAATGCATAACTATTAATATTAGAAAAGACGTTAGAGTGCTGTTGCAAATAATTTTATTTACGACATTTGGGGGACCTGTGCTGTGAGCAATGAGGTCTCACCATACAATTTTAACAAAGGAAATAGCCACTATTGATGTTTCCTCCCCTCCCCTCCCTTCCCTCTCCCCTTCTTTCCCTTCCCTTCCCGTTTTCTCTTCCCCTTTCTCACTCTCCCTCTCTTCCCTCTCCTTATCCATCCTCATAATATGTAACAATATTATAGTAAATACAGTATTGTGTCCTGTCATTTTCATTAAAAGTTATGTTTTGTACATTTCCTTGTGCCATTAAGGATTCTCTGAAAACATGTTTTTTGGTGGCTGTGCAGATGGTTTAAAGACGATTGTTATTGTAAGCTGTCTCAAATCCTTTTGGGAAGTAGGTGGTGTATAAATTATAAATGAAAAGCAAGTTGTTCTTAATTATACCCTCAACCTCTAAAGTGCAGTAGCTCTTTGTGGATCTGTTTGTCCAAAGCTACAGAGATGGAAGGGACAGTCACGATGACCGAAAAGAAGCCACCAGGTGGAAGGGCTTTGAACTGGGAAGGAGATTCAGGCCCAAGCTCTGTCCAGTCTCTGACCATGTGACCTTGGAGAAATCTCATTGGTCAAATGAGGGTGCTTGGACCAGCTGAGGGTCAAGGTCTCCTTCAGTTCTGATTATGATTCCTTGTTTGTTTGTTTGTTTGTTTTTTTGAGATGGAGTCTCGCTCTGTTGCCCAGGCTGGAGTAAAGTGGTGTGATCTCAGCTCATTGTAACCTCCACCTCCTGGGTACAAGCAAGTTCTTGGGCCTCAGCCTCCCAAGTAGCTGGGATTATAGTCATGCACCACCAGGCCCAGCTAATCTTTGTATTTTTAGTAGGGATGAGATTTCAGGGTCTGGAACTCCTGACCTCAAGCGATCCTCCCACTTCAGTCTCCCAGAGTGCTGAGTTTACACTGTGCCTGGCGTAGTTCTGATTATGATTTCTAATGCAAATCCAATTCCCCTATAGATAAAGAAAAGCCTCATTGCAGAGACTGCCCACCTCCTCCATTGCTTCCTGGTCCTAGCCACCATCATTGCCCATCTGGACAGCAGCAACCTCCTTCCCGCAGTGATCTCCCTTTTCCACCCTTGCCCTCTACACTCTGTTTTTCACAGGCAGCTAGTGATCTATTAAAGACTAAGACATGTAATGGTATTCTTTTCGTTAGCCTTCATCATGGCCAATAAAGGCCACGTGATCAGGAGCCTGAATGCGTTCTGATCTCATCTCTTTTCACTTCCCCCTTGCTCACTCCGCTCCAGCCAAAACCACCACGGTGCCGTTCCTTGAATCCACCGAGCACACTCTTGTAATAGCAATAGGTCCATGGCCCAATGGTTGCAGCAGAGAAAGAGGCTTAATCATAGGGTCGCTGAAATAGGAGACAGAGGAAACCTCAAATCCATCTCCCCAAGGAACTTGGGGCTAGGGTTTTTAAGGGTTTTGGAGTGGGCTAAAGCATGGAGATTGTTGCTTGGTCAAAGAGTGTAGGATGAAGCCAGGACACAGGGAGATGAAGAAACGTCATTCTCATGCTGGCTCAGTTCCTCTGCGGGGGTCTTTAAACTGGTCAGCGTCAGGTGTTCCACTGGAATCCAGGATCTGCTTAAGCAATTCGTAAATGAAAACTTTGTAATTCTAACATCAGAGATCCTATCTTTAGGAACAAAGAGGATGTAAGTGGTCAGCATCTAGTGTTATGGATTACTTTCCATTACAAGGAAGTGAGCCAAGGTGCAGCCTGATTAATGCTTAATTACAACTGTGTTTCTGTCCAGAATTCTCATTAACCCTGTAAGGATGGCTTCACTTCCAGCTGAGGGCCTTTATACCTGCAGTTGCCTCTCCTTAGAATGCTGTTCCCTCAGATTTCCTTATGGCTCCTACATCTGCTTCCTTCAGGTTGCTGCTGAGATGGATCTTATCAGGGAAGCTTTCTCAAGTCTCTTCTGTAAAATAGTCCTGACTTGCACCATTCCCATCCCCTCTGTAGCTTTATTTTCCTTCATGACACTTATGCCTGTAATGGCTAATTTACTTATTTCTTTATCTCCACTAGGATATGTTTCATGAGAGGAGGAACTTGGTCTGGTTTATTCATTGCTATATCCCCTGCACCTCAAAGTGAACTTAGTAAATGCTCAATAAAGTGCATTTAGTAGGAAATCGATAAATATCACATGAATGAATGCATAAATAAAAGTCTTCTGGGGAAAGTCAGCCCTCAGGAGGAAAAGGTGCATAAATGTCTCAGTCTTATGGTTGACACCGGTGGACTGATGCTTAGCCCATGCTCAGGGCCTGGATATTGTATGCAAAAGCAGTGTTGTCATTCTCTTCATCACTGTCTTTCATTGCCTCAGGCCACCCTCTAACAATTCCTCCCCACAACTTCTCCAGCCCTTCCCGTATTCTAATTCTCTTTCACTTCCCTGCCATAATGTCCTTCCTTCTGCCCCACCCAGTGGCCTGTCAGTCCTTCTGCGCCTCACAGATGATGCAATAACCACCTTTCCTGTTCTCGCGGCATTTAATGGCCTGTAGGGCACTCAACTGCACACAATCTCCTTTACTTCCGCAAGAGATTCTGGAGACAGGTGCTAATGTCTTCATTTTAGTCATTTGCTCAAGCCACACAATTCATTGCATATCTTGTCTGGTGGGGACTCGGAGACAGGGGTGAAACAGGCAGAGATGGTTCATTTTCTCTTTGAGTTCAAAATCTGGCAGGGGAGATAGACGTGGAATGTATAATAGGATGAACATTTTCTGACATATTAATGATTCTGAGTGTTCTAGAGGGGAAACAGGTATCTCTTATCCAGTGTCTGTGTATCTTCCATAGTTAATTTCATTTAATCCTCACATCGGTCCTCTGATGTGAATCTAATATGAGTCCTGCTTTACAGATTAGGTAACAGGGTCTCAGACAAGACTTTTCCCAAGGTCACATGAGCCAGTGACTGTCAGGTCCAGATTTGAACCCATGTATGCCAACTGCAGTTCCTGTGTTCCAACCACCAGGCTCTGTGGCCTTCAGGTTGCTCAGCTGAGACCCTGTCAGGAGCAAGAGGCAGTGCAGATAGGTTCTTGGGAGAAGTGCTATTTAAGGTGAGACATGGATTTGGTCAGAGAAAGAGGGTGAGAAAGTCTTGCAGGCAGAAGGAAGAGAAGGTATGAAGAGAGTGGAGGTGGGAGTGAGCTTGGTCCTTTGAGAGATGCAAGAAGACGAGAGGCTGGAGTCAACTGGACTTAGGGTGGAGGGTGATAGGAGCGGAGGGTGAAAGATGGGCAGGGACTGGAACATACAGACCCTTGCCCAGGTTAAGAGTTTGTGCTTTTACATATACATACATAGATAGATTGTATATGTATATTATTGGTAGACATATAATTTATATGCATGTGAGGATGGGAAATCTGTGCTCCAGGAAAACGAGGTGATTTGTCCCAGGTCCTGCAGCTCAAGGGATGGTGTGTTTGTCCCCCTCTGTATATAAACAAAGCTGGAATCAGAGTCCAGGTTTCCAAGTCCAAAGCTGGTGGTTTTTTTTCTCTGCTGGAACTGCCTCTAGCTCTGGCTCCCACAAGCTCTTGCCACCATGACGAGAAGATTAAAAAATCCTTTCCAGGATTAATAGCGAAAGAGCGCTGCCCTGCTCTCTCATCAGGCACTGAGGCACCTGTGCTGAACCTGTGTTACAAGCATTAAGTCGTTAATTGAGAAAATTTCAACCCCAGAGCACCTGGCAGTCCAGGCGGCATCACTTCTCTCATTCCCGAACACCCACTCAACACCCGCCTCCTCCCAGACCCCTGCCTGAAAGCTAGGCAGGAGGAGCGAGCTCCAGCTGCCCGGTCTAGTGCAAACCGCAGTTACCATCTGTGTCAGTCGGGTCTGCATCCAACTCTACTGCCTTCTGTCCACACTCTGGGTGTTGCACGCGTCTTTTTGTCATGCCTAGCTGATTGGAACTACCGGCAGAGTCTATTATCCTCAACTCCATGGAGCCTCCATCCAGAGACTGCTGTGTGTCGGGGGGGGAGAAATTCTGCTCTAATGAGAACATAGCTCAGAGCCTGACTGCCAGACTGAGGAAGGAGAGAGGATGCAGAGCTGGTGTTTTGAGAGTCTACTGTGAATTAGGAAGGAGAGAAGCAGCTCTGAGTCCAATAAGTCTAAGTGGTAGATAACATGATTTGATTTTCACATATTCCTCCAAGCACCTAGACACTGGATGGGGGAATTATATAATTTTATTTTATATTGTATATATGTCGTATATTTTCTTTTGCATATTGCAAATCTTATTTTACTATACACACATGCATATATGTATTTAATGCATATTATATATATATATATATACAAAAATTTGTTTGTGGAGTGATTCAGTTATTAAAAGAGAGAGTAATAAATGTGGATAAGAAGCAGTGGGTGAACTGGAAAGATGATTTAGAACATGAAGGCCAGTCATAGAATCCAGGCTGTGCCACCTACTCTCTATAGCATAGCCCCTTAAAGTTTCTCTGGGCCTCTGTTTTCCCATCTGCAAAATGGGAGTCGTAGCCTGCTGCTGTTTGGGTGGGTGCATACAGTTAGTTGCGAAGGAATCTGAGGGTCTGGATCCCGACCTCTGCTTTCCTATATGCGCTAAGGATTTCATACATGCAATGGACAAGAACACAAGAACGACTGGGAAGGAGAGAGGTGGAGAGGAATAGGTCATGCTGTGCTCCTGGGCGGGAATTGTGGGTGGGGGGGATCTGACATACGGGTGCAGGCAGAGCTGAGACAGGATTGGAGGCTGGCTTTGACTTTTGCCTGCTGCCCCTGGGGCAAAGGGAAATGAAAAAGGAATAAGAGATGTCCGTGCTTCTTTCCACCAAGGCAAGAGTATAACTCAGCCTTCCCTGAGAATTAAGACTCTTTATGCCCCTTCCAGAGGGAGAGGGGGAAAGTGGAAGGAAGGTACTGCTAGGGCCAATCTTGCAGAGCCTATCACACGTGGCAGAAGGAAGCAAGTTTGCCTTTCAATGTAGTAACCTTCAGTAAAGCTGGGCCCAGTGAATATTAGGTGATCAATTTCTCCCCCTCTAGAATTGGGTGGCACAGTGATGATGAAGATACAGAATGGCAGAAATTCTCTCTTCTCTTGGAGAAGAGGCCAGAAATGTGCACAGAGCGGGAGAAACACACCATCCCTTGAAACGTCGTCTAGGTTTTTTCCTCTCCATCACTGTGTTAAATGTCTAAGCCAAGGGTCAGGTGGAGTGTGGCTCTTCTCCCTGGCGGAGGAGCAGAAGCATAACTGGGCATTTCTGCTTCTACTTTTGGAAGAAGACTCTCCTGGCACATCCTTGGGTGTTTTCCTGGAACCAGTAGGATGGATGGTTCAGATCTTCCCCACCAGAATTCTCTGAAATGGATCATGACAACTCATTCATTAAGCAAAGGCTCTCTGCACTCCAGTGGGTGAAAATTACTGTGTTTCAATGCCCATCTTGCATTATGCCCAGAGACGCTATCCAGCATAGCTTTCTGTTGATTACACCCTGTCCTAAATGGAAACAATATAACCTCTCTCCAGTTGACTTCTTATATATTAGAGTTCAAAGAAGTTAAAGGCTGAAATTCTTGTCTTTCCAATTTTTTACTATGTTTTGCCTTAGTCTAAGTATTTTCATTCAACCAAGTGAATAATAGTATTAGCAGGAGTAGCAGTAGCAGTACTAATAGTAGCAATTGCTGTGATGCGTTGATCACTTACAATGAGCCAAGGACTATTCTAACTTTACTGCATTAATTTATTTAACCCTTATAACTACCTTATAAAGCTGGTACTCTTATTACCTTCATTTCCATTTTGCAGATGAGGAAACTGAGGCGCAGGTGAGTGGAAGTGGTTTGCCCAAGGTCACATGGTGGATTGTCCCCCAAGTCCACATTGCTAGCCATTAAGCTCCATGTCTCTGTGTGGGGTCAGGGGAATCAACAAACAGACTTAATATTATCTGGGGAAGGTGGAGACACAGGAAACAGGAGAGGAAAAAAAAGACAATCTCCCTACTTTATGCCTCGCCAGGATGCTAATCACTTTGTGCAGGCTGTGTGGAATTTAAGAATTCTAAACTTAAGCTCAGCTGGGAAGAATCAGCCACGTAAAGATTGTTACCTCCTAATTCCTTTATTCTGGGGAAGAATCCACCTTTGTTATTTATTCATTTATTTCTGAGGTGGAGTCTTGCTCTGTCACCCAGGCTGGAGTGCATTGGCGCGATCTCGGCTCACTGCAACCTCCGCCTCCCAGGTTCAAGCGATTCTGGTGCCTCAGACTCCCAAGTAGCTGGGATTACAGGCATGTGCCACCAGGCCCAGCTAATTTTTGTATTTTTAGTAGAGACAGGGTTTCACCATGTTGGCCAGGCTGGTCTTGAACTCCTGACCTCAGGTGACCTGCCCGCCTTGGCCTCCCAAAGTACTGGGATTACAGGCGTGAGCCACTGTGCCCGGCCTCCACCTTTATTATTGCAGCTTGCCTCCTCTCTCACAAAGCTGAATTTGCTCTAGGAAATTCATGCTGGACCGGGTGCGGTGACTCACACCTGTAATCCCAGCACTTTGGGAGGCCGAGGTGGGGGGATCACTTGAGGTCAGGAGTTCAAGACTAGCTTGACCAACATGGAGAAACCCCGTCTCTACTAAAAATACAAAAATTAGCCGGCCATGGTGGCGCATGCCTGTAATCCCAGCTACTCAGGAGGCTGAGGCAGGAGAATGGCCTGAACTTGGGAGGTGAAGGTTGCAGTGAGTCAAGATTGTGCCACTGCACTCCAGCCTGAGCAACAGAGCGAAACTCCATCTCAAAAAAAAAAAAAAAAATTACTGCTGGTTTTCCTCCTTCATCTGGATGTTTTCTGAAGAGGCATCCAGTCTCCAGGTCTAGATTGAGGCATTCTTCTTTCTGCAAGAGTCCTTCCTAAATACTTACAGCCCCCATTGTCCATTTCCCCTATAAGCCCAGTGCTTCTGGTCCCTTAGAGCTGAATTGAGTACGGATTCTGCTGAGGACAAATCTTCCACCTCCCTTTGGGAACAGGTACCTTAGGATGGGCAGCTCTCCAAGCAGGCCTCAGTGTGGTGTGCTCTCCAAGAGCCCCGTTTCCTACTCTTGTCCCTGTCTTTCCATCTTCAGTGATATCCCGGGAACTTAGGTCAACTCAAGGAAAGTCAATTGCTGAATGGCATTCTTAGCAAACTGGCTTTTTAGGGAATTGATTTTTGTTGTACGGGTTTGTCCATATATTGGCCTGATCCATATCTCATAGTTCATGAACCCCCTTATCTCTTCTTCTTGGGAAGAAGGAAAGAAGGTATGGAAGGGGAAGGGGGAGGGAGAAGTGAAGGACTATCTGTCTCAAGTTAAAACTAAGTAACTCATTGACTGACTAACCAATGTCTAGCTCCAATTAAATACACACACACACACACACACACACACACACACATATAGTATGGGCAATTGTATGGGCATCTCTAATTCCCTGAAACATCTAAAATCTCAGCTCTTGTCCTCAGGAAAACCTTTTCTCCTTGTTCGTTTTTCTTTTCTCCTCTGCCGTGTCATATCTATCGGAAAGACCGAAGTCGTCTTCTAAAAGTGATCCCTGAGTTTCTGAGCAAAATTGGTGCCTGACGTATGTCCTTAGATTTTTGTTTTTCCTGTATCCCTGTGTAAGAAACTCTAGTGTCTAAATGGCTTTGCAAAGAGCTGGACGCTGTAAGAGCTCAATAACTATGATAATGATCATGATGATATCAAATTATATTAAGCAGCCCTTTATTGAACTCCTAACATGTGGTGAGCTGTACACTCAGCTCTGTGGATGCAGTTAGATACTAATAATTACAGTTAATTTTTACTGAGTACTTAGTGCATACCAAGCACGGTCTCTATGATTTATAGCAATTAACTCACTTCATTTCACAGTCACCCTACGAGGAGCCACTATGATCATCACTATAGGTTACGAGGCACAGGGCAGCCCCAGGAGCTTGCCCACAGTTACATAGTTAGTAGGTGGGAGAGCAGCTTCTCACATTCAGCAGGCTGTAGAGCAGATTCCCTAACCGTTGGTCTCCACTGCCTCTCTCTAGCTCCTCCACAGCCTATACGATAGCCTGAGGCAGCAGTTTGGGTGTCTGGGCTGAGTGATGTGGGAAGCCCATGGGGAAGGGAACTGTCTAATTCCTCTTCTCAGAACCACCTTGTCTAAGTGAGTTTTTGAGACATCACCAGACTGAACTGTTCCTCCACGGACTCCCCTTGCCCAGCCTCCGTCAGTAATTTTACAACTCAGACAGCTGAGCCACGGAGGTGGCTTGTTTTTGTTGCTGCACCATCTGTTTTCCTCCATCCGGCTTAATGTGTCTGCCTGGGATTCTCAGGCAGAAGCACTCTGCGCTGCCCACCCCTGTGCCCACACTCTGGGCGGTGTGGAAAACGGAGCCCTGGAAACCCCGTCCAGTGGTCGTTGAGGACACTGACAGTCCCAGCCACATGTCAAGCTCGTGCCTCCCTCCGAACCTTTGCTTGCGTGGTTGCCAGGATGTTATCTGCCCTGCATCCTTGTGTCTTCCCCATCTTTCAATGCTGAATTCAAAGCTCACCAGGACCCTGGCTTCTTTAGATGACCCCAGGCATGAGGATCCCCTGCAGGCATGGGCATTTTGGCTCCAGGATTTCTATAGACCACCCCTGTTTATCCTCTCTGACCTTGTTCTTCATCTAGCCTGATTTCCAACCTTGACATAGGACTCCATCAATGTATGTGCCTCCGATGAGTGAAGGGACCTGTTCTTTTTCTTTCCTCTACCCTGCCAGGTGAGACTTCACTCTCCTGCAGTCTTCTTCATTGCAGTTAGAGGCAGCTCCCTCTTGGTTGATGCTCAGGCCAAGCACCTTGGGGCTCTCTCTCATAGCCGCATCCAATCTGTCAGCAATTCCTCCTGGCTTCACCTTGAGAATACATCCAGAACCCGCCTGCCTTTCATCCTCCTCTGTGGTTATCTCCTGGTCCAACCCACCATCGCGAATCCCTGGATTGTTGCAACAGCCTCCTAAAGGGTCTGCCTGCTTCCACCCCCACTCCCTAAAGGCAGCATGAGCCTTTTAAAAAATGGTGTATCCTGGCCGGGCGTGGTAGCTCATGCCTGTAATCCCAGCACTCTGGGAGGCCCAGGTGGAGGGATCGTTTGAAGGCAGGAATTCGAGACCAGCCTGACCAACATGGTGAAATGCTGTCTCTACTAAAAATACAAAAATTAGCCTGGCATGATTGCACATGCCTGTAATCCCAGCTATTCGGGAGGCTGAGACACAAAAATCACTTGAACCCAGGAGGCAGAGGTTGCAGTGAACTGAGATCATGCTACTGCACTCCAGCTTGGGTGACAGAGCTAGGCTCTGTCTAAAAAAAAAAAAAAAGATGTATTCTCTCTCTCATCTGCTCATGACCCTGAGGGTTCCTCTTCTATTCACAGTGGAATCTGCAGTTCCTAAACTGACCTGCAAGGCTGTATGTGCATCATCTGATTTCTGACATCACCTCCTAACACACCCACCTCACGAGACCCTCTGTCATTTTCTACTTTTTGCATTGATTATTGTCCTACGTGACACTTATAGCCTTCTGGCATATTATATATTTAGGTGTTTCTAATTGTCCCTTTCCCCCAAAAAGCTCCATGAGAGCAGGGACTTTATTATCTGCTTTATCCCAGGGCTGAGAATAGAGCTTGGCATATGGTAGATACTCCAAAAGTATGTAATAGTGGCCTTGATCTGAGAGGCTGGACAGCAGAGTGGTTACAAGGTGAGGCTCTGCAGCAGATCTGGGGTTCTAATCATGGCTCCACTGGTTAATACCTGATAATCTTGAACAAGTTACTTATGCTCTCTGTGCCTCAGTTTCTTCACCTGTAGAAGGCATATGAGTTGTTGGAAGGATTAAATGAGTGACTACTTGTGGAACATTTATACCAATGTCCAGCACATCCTTACTGTGGTCTGTAAAAGTTCCCACAGGCTCATGCCTGTAATCCCAGCACTCTGGGAGGCCGAGGCAGGTGGATCACCTGAGGTTGGGAGTTCGAGATCAGCCTGACCAACATGGTGAAATCCCATCTCTACTAAAAATACAAAATTAGCCAGGTGTGGTGGCGCATGCCTGTAATCCCAGCTACTCGGGAGGCTAAGACAGGAGAATCACTTGAATCCAGGAGGCGGAGGTTGCAGTGAGCCGAGATCATGCTATTGCACTCCAGCCTGGGCAACAAGAGCAAAATTCCATCTCAAAAAAAAAAAAAAAAAAAAAAAAAAAATCCCACTTACCAGAAGGTTGTTAATTGCTTTAACGTGTGCTTACATGTTGAGGATGCCTGCGTTTCCAGCTAGACTGTAAGTCTCATGAAAGTAATCCTCAGCCAGGCGCAGTGGCTCATGCCTGTAATCTCAGCACTTTGGGAGGCCGAGGCGGGTGGATCACGAGGTCAGGAGTTCAAGACCAGCCTGACCAAAATGGTGAAACCCCATCTCTACTAAAAACACAAAAATTAGCAGGGCATAGTGGCAGGCACCTGTAATCCCAGCTACTCCAGAGGCTGAGGCAGGAGACTCGCTTGAACCTGGGGAGTGGCGGAGGTTGCGCTTGCAATGAGCCAAGATCGTGCCATTGCACTCCAGCCTGGCAACAGAGTGAGAACCAGTCTAAAAAAAAAAGGCAATGCAATGCTCTTCTCTATGTTGTCTACCACCATATAGCCCTTAGGCCTGGCATAGTGCTAGTGATACAGCAGATACTGAACAAATATGTAGTGACTGGATGTTGAAGGCATTTATAAGTCTGGGTTCAATTATTTTAAAATTCTTCTGCATCACAAAATGCTCTTTTTGGGAACAGTTGGGAAGGAATTCAAATAACCTTCTCAATGAGACGGTGGAAGATTGTTGAGAGCAGTGATTTTAGAGAGCGTTGCCCTTTACATGGGAACTCTGCATCCTTTCGTCTAAGTCGCTGGTCACACTTGAAATCAGTCAATACCACTTGAAGCTCACTGTCACCTCTTTCTCTACTCTGGCCCCAGCAGTCATTTCTCTAGGCTCAGGCAACAGTTAATTTAAGGTAGAAATTAAATGGAACCAAATTGCTCTTTAAATACCATAAACCATTTAACAGAATGACTTTCGTCTGCTGAGCAGAATTAATCCCTAAAGCTGGAAAAATGCTCCAAGTGTATATATGTGTGCTTATGTGTATTTTTTCCCTTCTGAAAATAAATGGGAAATTTTTAACTTTTTATTATGAAAACTTTGCAGCACACTCAGTAGTGGAGAGAAGTATCTAATGAACTCTTGTGCACCCAACACAACTCCAACAATCATAAAAATGTTGCCAAGCTTGTTTCATCAAAACCTCCGACTTTCTTTCTTTCTGTTTTTTTTTTTTTTTTTTTTTTTTTTCTGGCTGGAGTTTGCCAAAGTAAATCCCAGATATCATATTATTCTACTGCAGACATAAAGGAGAAAGCCTTTTTTTTTTCTCTACAGTGCTGCATTGCCATTATCACACCCAGAAGAACAACAATCATTCTCCAATAGCTTTCAATACTCAGTCCACACTGAATTCTCTGAAATGGGAAATGATGAAGGATGGGCCACTGATCTTACTGAAATAAAACTTGACACTCTCTGACATCCGTCTCCTTGTTGAACACATCCTCTTTTCATCTCTCTGGTGTCTGGTTTCTATCTCTTGGCACTGTTCACTTCTCCCACTACAAAGACTTTCCCTTGGCATCACCTCTACCCTCCGCTTGAAAGAGCCTATTGATTTTTTGGAAGATTTGGAGAAGAGGCCTGGCACAGATTTACATAGGTTTTCTCCTAAGGGAAGACCAGGTCTTCCAACTTGCCTTCAAAGATGCAGAGGATTTTGCAAGGATGCCTGTGGCCCAGTGAGGGAGAAACTAATACCTATCTTGCTAGCCAGAAGTGCAAGATCAAAAGTCAGTCATTCTAGCAGCAGATGGTGTTGTCAGGGCACCTTGAGATACCATTTGTGTCAATTTGTTTAGGTCTGTCTGCCTGACTCTGTAATTCATCCATCTGTTGCGCTGTTTGTCTATCTACCACTAATCTATTCAAGCATGTGCCTATCTAGCTAGTGATGATTCTCTTAAATCTATTCAAGTGATTGCTCTAAGCTGCTCATTGGTACAAGTAATTCATCCCATTACCAATAATTACTCAAAGCCCATTGGTTTTCGCCCTATCTACTCATGCAGAATCTCAGTCTCCTGAAAATTCAGGTCATCTTCAAACACACTCTATATTTTACTTACTTGATTTTTTGCCTGTCATTCTCTCTGGATTGTAAACTCCATGAGGGCAGGTCTTTTGGTCTGTTTTCTCACTGTTGTATCCCAGAGCCCACTTCCAGGCCTGGCATATAGTAGGTGTTCAATACATATTTAATAGGTAAATGAATGAATGAATGAATAATTATCATCCCCATTTTACAGATGAGCAATAGGAGCTCAGGGAGGTGAAAGAACTTGCCCAAGGTCGTGTCTAGAAAGGAGAAAAGCTGGCCTTTGAACACAGGGCTGTCCAATTTGTAGGTGTCATGCTCCTCCTAACAGATCGCCATGTTGCTTCCAGCAAATTAAATATTCCATGGCAAGAGTTATATTCTGGTTGCATTCTACTGTCTCTTCTTGAAGTTCCTGTTATTGTCAAACCTGAAATTCTCTATGTTGTTTTTCATTCTAGTCACATAGAAGACATGATTTAGAAAAATTTGAATTTGTGATATACCTTTTCTCTTCGATTTGGGTACTATAAGTCTTAGAAGCAAGAAAGTTGATTTGGATGTAATGTGAACATGGGAAAAATGCGATGAAAATTATCTGGGGGCTTCCTTTATAGGCAAAAGATGTTGGGATATATGTTTTGGGGATATAATGGTTCATCTGACAAAAAGTCTGTCTCATTTGTTCATTTTAGCAGATATTTCTTGAGCATCTGCTGTATTTCAGGCACTCTGCTGGGTGCTAAGAATGTAACAATGAATGAGACACAGAGGCTAATCTCAGTTGTTGCAAGATGACCTCCAGCAAAATATTGGGCCACCATGAGCATATGTATATAAACTATATTTAGTTAAAATCTTTTACATACTTCACTCATCTTTTAAAACAATTATTTAACTAATTATTATTATTTAAATTTAACGTAATTATTTAACTACTTATATGACAGCTTGTTTTAAAATCATTCAACTAATCATTTGTGCTTATTTATTAAATTTTTCTAATTTTAAAAGAAATAGTCATCTTACGCTGGATTACTTGTTGAGAATGTTGAGAAAAATGTCAGATTATTAAATTTTTAATAATTGAATTCAATTTTTAGTAATGCCCAGGCGCGGTGGTTCATGCCTGTAATCCCAGCACTTTGGAAGGCCGAGGCAGGCGGGTCACGAGGTCAGGAGTTCGAGACCAGTCTGGCCAATATGGTGAACCCCTGTCTCTACTAAAAATACAAAAATGAGCTGGGCATGGTGGCGGGTGCCACCACCTCCAGCTCCTTTGGAGGCTGAGGTGGGAGAATCGTTTGAACCTGGGAGGCAGAGGTTGCAGCAAGCTGAGATCACGGCATTGCACTCCAGCCTGGGCCACAGGAAGAGACTCTGTCTCAAAAAAAAAAAAAAAAAAAAATTACTTTTTGAGGCATATGTAATTCACATTTGTTGAAAATAAGAGAAACCTTGGCAATTTCGTATGCTTCAACTTAATCATGTTATCTGACTGTAAACTAACATATTGGACCATCTTGTTTAGTTCTAGGGCTCATCTACTGCAAGTAATATCATATTCTAGCATTGGGGCTATCGTGAAGTATATGCTTAAAACTTGATCATTATGGTAGGGTTGACTTTGGGAGGTTATGTGAAGAAGTCATATAACCTCATAAAGAGTCAGAAAGGTGACGTGAAAAATCACCTTAGGAAGACTGAATATGTATCAACCCTGTAAAATGTTAATGTAACCTGATTTAATATATTAGCAGCCTCAAATAAGGAAAGTGTCAATCAAAAAGAGACAGGCAGGAGATTGTGCAGCCATGGAGATGAGAGAAAGGAGAGGGACCATTAGGATACTCAGGTTAGTACTGTCCATCTAGAAAGAAATTTCGACCAAGAGAATTTTTCTGTATCTTTGAGGTATAATTTACATATGATAAAACCTTCAGTGTTAAATTAAATGAATTTTGGCAATTATGTACAACCATGAAATCCAAAATATAGTATATTTTCTTCACCTCAGAAAATTCCAAGCCCTTTCTAATCAAAACCAACCCCCTTCCAGGCAACCACTTTCTGATATTTTTCACTTTGAATAATGTAGCCTATTCTAGAACTTGGTGCAAGTGGAATCATCTGTATATATCCCTTTCTGTAAGGCTTCTCTTGCTAAATATAATTTTTTGAGATTCATCCATGTTTTGGGGCATATCAGTAGCTTTAAAAAATATTGCTGAGTAGTATTTTATTGTATGAATATACTACAATTTGTTTATCCATTCTCCTGCTTAGGATTGACCAGCATATACCTTTTATTGTGATTAAAGCATATATATAACATAAAAGTTACCATTTTAACCACTTTTAAGTGTGTGTCATTTTCACTGGCATTAAGCACATTTATAATTTGTGCACCTATCACCTATCCAGAACTTTTGATCATTCCAAACAGAAGCTCTGTAGTTATAAAATGGTAATTCCCCATTCTTTCCCCAGCCCCTACGCCCCTGGTAACCCCCATACAACTTTATGTCCCTATGAATTTGACAATTCTAGGCACCTCATATAAATGAAATCATACAGTATTTGTCTTTCAAAGGCTGGGTTATTTCAGTTAGCATAATATTCTCAAAGTTCATCTGTGTTGTAGCATGTGTCAGAATTTCATTCTTTTTTAGCGCTGAATAATATTCCATTATATGTATATACCATATTTTATTTATTTGTTCATTTAACGATAGACACTTGCACTGTTTTTCGCCTTTTGGCTACTGTGAATGCTGCTGCTATGAACAACGGTACACAAATACCTGTTTGAGTCCCTGCTTTCAATTCTCTTGGGTATATACCCAGAAATTGAATTGTTGAATCATGTGGTAATTCTATGTTTAATTTTTTGAGGAGCTGCCATACTGTTTTCTGTAGTGGCCGCACATTTTACATCCTCACTAGCAATGCACAAATGTTCCAATTTCTCCGCGTCTTTGTCAACACTTGTTATTTTCAGGTTTTAATTTTTTTTAATAAGTTATCCTAATGGATGTGAAGTGGTATCTCATTGTGGGTTTGATTTGCATTTTCCTCACACCACGTCGAGGCACAAGCTGGCAAAACCCCAGCACATCAACTAGGAGGAGGACCAGGGTGAGGAGCAGCCAGAGAAGCTGACCCTAGCATTTGCAGATGTGGCCCCAGTGGCTCTGGTGGCCTGGGAGCCAGGGCTGCTGTAACAAACAACCACAAACGCGATGGCTTAAAACAACAGAAATGTATTCTCTCATCGTTCTGGAGGCCAGACATCCAAACTTTAGGTGCTCCAGCAAACCGCCCAGGGAATCACGATGATAAAGTGGCTTCATTGGGAGGAAACACACAAATGTGAGAAATGTTGTGCAGAGTTCTTTAGCATCTTTGAGTTCTTAGAACATAAGAAAAATTGCACTGAAAATCCACCAGTTGTGTTGTCATCATGAATGACAGCGAGGGGCCAGCGCCTTCAGGAGACTTCTCTGGAGCTGTGCTGAGCCACCAGCCACTTTGTTCAAACAGTAAGGATGGTCACAGGGAGAATGGTGGCCGCTTAGGGAACATGAAGAAGGAGCTGGGTGTGGAGTTTGTGGTGTACCTAAAAACCAGAGGTGGCCTGCCACCCACACTCCAGGAGATAAGCTATTTACTCAAAGGCAAAGTAGCCAACACTATGTGAGCCTGCAGGCACTACAGGGCACCAAAGTGGTAATAAATCAGTGGAGCTAAGATGCACTGCCAGCCTCTGTGCCCAGGATCAACAGCATCCCGTGGGTCCTTGAGAAGATCCTGTGCCGCAGCAGCTATGGTAGATTCAGCTCACCAATCAGATCCACATCCAGGTGGATAAGTGGGCCTTAGCACGCCTTGCACTCAGGTGGGGAAGGGGCCAACACCCTGAAGACCTTGTGCAGTCACCTGTCCCAGCAGGTTCCTGCAGCTGTGGTTTTGCTCAGCCTGAAAGCTGGAAGCCAAGGTCTGTCTCTGGACACCTTGAAACAAGCCATACTAACTCACACCAACATCCTTTTCACCACCAGTTCTCCATCCCCAGGGCTGATGCCCTTTGCTGTGAAGCTGGATGGGACCAGGGTGCTTCAAATGTAATGTTCCCCCTCTTGAGTGCTTTGCTTCCTAAGGCCCCGGGCTTGGTGCACTTCCAAAGTCCTTTCTCCACTGGGGCACTAGACCCATCCAAGAAAGGGAAGGGGAAGCCACTGAACCTCAGTGGATGTCAAACCCGAAGATGAGGTGATCCTCTACAAGGACAAGTGTAAGTATTGTAGCAAGGTTTTTTGAGACTGATAACTCCTTGCAGATCCACCTCCATTTTCACATGGGAAGAGAGACCCTTTGTGTGCTCTTTCTGTGATAACTGCTTCACCACCAAGGGCAACCTCAAGATGCACGTTCACCAACATCCTCAGGTGAAGGCAAACCCTCAGCTGTTTGCTGAGCTCTAGGTCAAAATGGTGGTAGGGATCACATCCCCTATGCATTCTTTGTACATCAGTAGATGAACTGAGTCTCTCTTTAGACACAAAACCTGTTCTTGTAATCCCCTCTGTAGGGCTACTTCGAAAGCTCTCTTTGGGGCCTAACCCCAAGGACCTCACAGGTGACCCATTGCCCAGTGACCTGTAGCCCACGCTTCCTGGCATGGGGCCAAACCATAATTCCTCAAGGGTTGGTGGCTTCCAAGAAGGTGGGACCCCTGAACCAGGATCAGAGACTCTGAAATTGCAGCAGCTGGTGGAGTATATCGACATGACCACCACGGACCTCAACAAATGCCTCATTTGCCACCAAGTATTAAGCTGCTAAAGTTCCCTCTAAATGCTTTGCTGCATCCGTACTCCAGAGACACCGTTCCAGTGTAAGATCTGCTAAAGCTCCCTCTAAATGCATTGCTGCATCCGCACTCTGGAGACACCATTCCAATGTAAGATCTGTGGCTGAACTTTTTCTACCAAAAGCATCCCTTAAGATACATTGGGATTCACCAACCCAACACATCTATAAAGGCACATCATCTGTGCCTTTTCTATCAGAAGAAGTTCACCAGTGCTGTGTTGTTGTATCAGCATATTCAGATGGACATGGACAGTCAGACTCCCAACCTTCCCCTGCCAGAGAATTCCTGTGACTTTATGGGTCCTGAGCCAATGACGGTGGAGGAGAATGGCAGCACCAGTGCCATGTGCCATAATGATGTTTTTGAAAGCACCAGTGTAGATGAAGTCAGCTCCCAGGAGGCCTCTAGTAGCTCCTCAAAGGTCCCTGTGCCTCCTCCCAGCATGCAGTAGGCATCACCTATACTAGGGTTCACCACGATGTCTTCTTCAGATGCCCTGGGAAACGTGGGTCCTGCCCCTTTTGGCCTGCAGCACCAGAGCAGCAGAGAAAACAGTTCCATGAAGAGAAACAGTTTGACCAACGACTGGTCCTCACCGATGGGAGCCCGGGAGTATCAGAGCTGAAGTCCAGACATCATGGAAATCACAGCCTTCCAGGTACTCTCCCCAGCCAATGGCCAAGTAGGAAGGATCAGTCAGTCTCCTGATGCCAGAGACAAAGCAGAAAGCTCTGAAAACAGCCCGATTAAGACAGAAGGTTGGAGCCATCTCCCTTCAATGTTTATCCGAGCTCAGCCAATCTATGTCAAAGTTGAAGTCCCTGGCACATTTGTTGAACCCTCCACATTGTCCCTGGGGATGACCCCTTTGTCAGCGGCCTAACCATGCCAACAGGCCAAGCAACACAGCTGCACACGGTGTGGGAAGAACTTCTCACCCATTAGCCTTCTTCAGGTTCATGAGCAGACTCACACTGGAGAGAAACCTTTTGCATGCAACATTTGTGGGTGAGCTTTTACCACCAAATGCAACTGGAAGGTCCACTATATGACTCAGCACGCCATGGTAGGAAGCTGGCTATTAAGAACACCATAACTCTGTTAGGTACAGATGGAAAGAGTCTCAAATATTTCCCAGGGAAATCCTGTCCACTTCGGTGAACTTGGGCCCTGTTGTGTGGAACCAGGACACCAGCACACTCAATGGTGGTATAGCCATGAAGACCAATGAGATCTCTGATCCAGAGTGGCGGTGTTCCTACCCTCCTGGTTTCCTTGGGAATCAACTTCAATATAAATAACGCCACTGTCTCCAACGTGGATGGCTTCCATTGGGGTATCAGTGCAGATATGGCAAAAACAGGTGCTTCTGGGAGCATTCCCAAACACCAGTTTCCTCACTTCCTGGAAGAAGACGAGATTGTGGTCAGCCAAACTCAAGGAGAACTTGCATGGAAAGAGAAATGCAAGCAGATTGAAATCTCTAGAATCTGCTCTTTTTAATAAGAACTCATCTCCTAGCCGGATGCGGTGGCTCGAGCCTATAATTGCAGCACTTTGGGAGACCGAGGCAGGCAGATCACGAGGTCAAGAGATCAAGACCATCCTAGCCAACATGGTGAAATGCTGTCTCTACTAAAAATACAAAAATTAGCTGGGTGTGGTGGCGAGTGCCTGTAATACCAGCTACTCGGGAGGCTGAGGCAGGAGAATCATTTGAACCCGGGAGATAGATGATGCAGTGAGCCGAGATCATGCCACTGCACTCTGCCCTGGTGATAGATCCAGACTCTGTCTTAAAAAAAAAAAAAAAGAACTCATCTCCTCCTGTTTTCTTTTTCTTACTGGTATGCAAATGATGTTTATAAGGGTTATGACCACAATCTCAGGCAAGTTCTACAATCATGATTGTTGCTATGCTGCTTTGCAAAAAGTGAACAACAACAAAAAAAATCACACCCAAACAAGTACAGACTAAAATTCTTTTTTAAATTTTGGAAAGAAGTGGGTCTTGCAAAGTAGCTTTGTTACTTGTGACAAACTGTATACATAGAATCTTTGTACAACCTAGAGTGACTTTTTCCAAAGACTGTTATCTATTTCAAGGTAGAACCATTGGACCTTACTGAACCACAGTGGAAAAGACAACTAACTACTTAGCCTGTTGAAAAGAGAGGTACTGGATACTCCATAGTAACTGATGTGGGTAAAAGGACAAGGCCCTTTATCTATTTAGGTACCTGTTTTATATGTCCGCAACCCTGTCTCCATCTTTTTGTTTGTTTGTTTGTTTGAATGTACTTAAAAAACAACAGAGAAACCTAAGGCTGTGGAATTATAAAATTGCTTCAGCCTTAGTACCTTAAGTGGGATGCCCTCATATCTACTTATATTAGTCCTTAGGGAGTCAATGTCTGTGTTGCTGCTTATTTAGATACAGCTCAGTTGGCCTCAGAGTGCCCGTGTCCTGTCTGCATCTCTCAGATGCCTTTGTCTTCCTGAACTCCAGAAGAGGTGGGCACTTGAGCGGGGGAAGCTCAGCTGACTTAATTTAGCTTGCCAGTGGCTACTCTATTGGAGAACTAGGTTTTCATTCTTAAGAAGAAACTTATGGAAGGGCATTTTCTATTACAAACTCACATACTAATTTTTTTGTTTAATTTCCTTAGTGTGACTTACGCCAAGTAATTATGAAGATTTTTTTCCTTGAATATTTCATGAAGGCTACAAAGTTGGGACAGGCAAGTCCTAGGTGTGAAAGCTTTAATTTATCTACCTCATTTATTTTTCTTTTTTTTTTTTGTAGCCATAGTGTTTGTTTTCCTATTTTAAGACCGCTGAAGTATTCCCAGGCCCTGTCATAAACCTAAAAGTTGATGTTTTGGTGGGAAAAATTGGACGTTCAAGATGTTTTTGTGACTCCATTTTTTGTAATATTTTGTACATGTAACAATATTGAGCGAATGAAACATTGCTGTAGACTGGGTGTGGTGGCTCACATATGTAATCCCAGTGCTTTGGGAGACCGAAGCGGGAGGATCACTTGAGCCCAGAAGTTCAAGACCAGCCTGGGCAGCATGATGAGACCTTGTTTCTACAAATAATAAAAAATCAGGTGGGGGTGATGTGCGTCTATGGCCCCAGCGACTCAGGAGGCTGAAGTGGAAGGATCACTAGAGCCTGGGAAGTCGAGGCTGCAGTGAGCCATGATTGCACCACTGCACTCCAGCCTGGGCAGCAGAGTGAGACTCTGTCTCCATAAAACAAAACAAAACAAAGCAAAACAAAACAAAGCAAAGCAAAGCAAAGCAACATTGCTCTAATGATTTAATGAGAAGAAGAATGATAAATTCTAACCCCTGGGAAGGAAGTCTTTCCCCTTTCTGTGGAAGGCCCTGATTGAAATGTGGATCCAAGACTGTTGGCCAAAATCTTGTCTGTCAGTTATTGCACCTGACTTGAGGATTCCTCACCACATATTCCTTTTTTTTTTTTTTTTTTTTTGCCAAGTTGTACTTTCCTTCTGGAATTGTAAACGAGCACAGTGATAGTACCTAGTTATGCTGTGAAGTGGATACTGTTACAGAGAACACAGCAGGGTTTTCTCACTATTGAGCTAATAATGCCCTTGTGAATATATGATCTACAGAGAAACTCCTATAGTTGTACCTGCTGATGCTGTCTGTCTGTTGGAAAATAAATTTTGAATGTTTATTCCCTCCCCCGAAAAATATTTCTAGGATTTTTGTAAGGATTGCATTGAATGTGTAGATTGCTTTGGGTAGTATTGTCACCTTAGCAATATTTAACTCTTCCAATCCATGAACATAGGATTTCTTTGCACTTATTTATGTCTTTTTAAATTTCTTTTAGCAGTGTTTTGTAATTTTCAGCATAGAAGTCTCTCTATTCTTTGGTTAAGTTTATTCCTAAACATTTATTCTTTTTTTGATGCTATTTTAAGTGGAATTGCTTTCTTAATTTCATTTTTAGATTGTTCATTGCTAGTGTATAGAGATGCAAACTGATTTTCGTGTTTTGATTGGATATCTCACAACTCTGCCGAATTTATTTATTAGCTTCAATTTTTGTGTGTGGAATATTTAGGGTTTTCTACATATGAGATCATGTTATATGTGAACAGTTACTTCTTCTTTTCCAATTTGGATGCCTTTTATTTTGCTTTCCTAATTGCTCTGGCGAGAACTTCCAATACTATGTTGAATAAAAATGGTGAAATCTGGCATCCTTGTCTGTTTCTAACCTTAGGGGAAAAGCTTTCAGTCTTTCACTATTAAGTGTACTGTTGCCCATTGGTTTTTTATATATGACCTTTATCACATTGAAGTGACCAGTGGATTTTGTATTGGCAAGACCATCACTAATATGGAGTTGGATTCAGAAATTTACAGCCAATGCTGTTTGAGTATTTTGTGGCAAGACCATCACTAATATGGAGTTGGATTCAGAAATTTACAGCCAATGCTGTTTGAGTATTTTGTTTCCATTGGCACCATAAATGTTCCTGAAGGTTGGAACATGTTTACTGATGATATGTGAGATGATTTTATGAGGCACAATAAAACAGTATCAAAAAACATTTGGTCTCATTTTCCCATTAGCAGAATTTAATTTCTCACATGAAATTCTTTTTTTAACCTGTCTGATTATATCATTGAGAAGTCTCAGTCTGATGATTCTACATCTTTAACACTTCTCTAACACTAGGTAACTTTTCACAACGAGAGAGTAAATTTCAGTTGTAGTACCTTTAGCAAACCACAGTATCTCATTAGATTTTGATGGTGTTGTCTTATTTTGTTTGCATTTATTTTTCCTTTTATTTCTGACAAATGATGTAGATTTTTCACTTATTTATAGCTGCAAAATAATTATAGAGTAGAAATGTAAAGCTTTATTTTAAAAATTCAGTATTTTAAATATTTAAGTAATATCCAGGAGAGCTGGCCTTTATAAAGCTATGCAAACGCATCCATTTGACTAAGGGGTAAGTTGCTAATACCAGGAATGAGATATAAACAACTTACTTTCTCATCAAATGAATGGCGCTTTGCATGGGGAATACAGATATGCAAGGTTCAATTAAATCGATGTGAAATTTGATGATGCCCTACTTTCCCTAAACCCAGGGAGGAAGAAAGAGGAAGGTCCTGGAGTAAAAATCTATGATTTTTTGACCTTCAGACCAACAGTTCCTACAACCCCTAAGGAAACTTGTGTTACGCGTATCCAGGGTTGAAGGTCAGCATTTCTATCAGCGTGCCTCAACACAGCAATAGCAGTGACGTGGACTAAGTGGGCATCTTATTATGTCCGGCTAACCTGGAGTGTTGGCCACATCTGAGCATAACCCAAACTTTAGTGGTGGCCGAGGTTTCCAGAGAGAGGCTTCCCAGGCACATAAAAACACTGATCTTTAAAATTTTAGCATTCTGAAATGCAAGCGCATTCTCACATTTTAACAAATAATTTGTATCTCCTCTTAATTGCCATATGATTTTTTAAAAGTTGCAAAGACAGTTTTACATTTAAGGGAGACCTACCGGCTTCAACTCTATTAGGAAGTATCTGGTGACAAAGGAAAAAAAAAAAACTTCTCCATATAAAGATGTATTTGTTTGGGGGATTTAAACCCCTCCCCACAAAGGGCTGGTCCAGGAGCCCCTTAATGAGATAGTAAATAACAGTAACAGTGAATACAGCAAACAGTCATGTAGGTGGCACCTGAATGACCAAAGTTTAAAAAATACGAAGCAGGACCATCTGTTACTACGGGATGAATGCATCAGTCCATCTTATCTTGATGCTGCTGAACATTTGATGCATCTAACTCCTCTAGCTCGGAGTATCTAATCATCAGATGACCTTTGAATATTACTTGGCTGTTGACAGGGAGAGAAAATACTGGTCACATGGAGTTAGAGAAATCCAATCTGTGTGATAATGATTTTGCATTGAAAACAATTCAATTAACTTTTTGGTTTTAAACATTAATCTTGAGAACTTGGGTAATGTGAATCTGCAACTGAAAACGGATCCATTGTGAGTGTGCTGGCAAAATTGAGGATTCAATTTGCAGAGCTGAGGCTTGTATGTGGGACTGCAGAACAAGCACCCAGGTAATTACTGGCTTTACCCAGACCTTCATGAGCACTGGCTGGGAGTGAGACGTATCCAGACGGGGGAATCTCTGAGGGACCAGCTGGATCCTGGTCCAATGTAGAAAGCCATTTATGCCATTCAATGCATTTTTATTTGTTTGTTTTTGTTTTTGAGACATAGCCTTGCTCTGTGGTCCAGGCAAGAGTGCAGTGGCACGATCTCGGCTCAGTGCAACCTCTACCTCTTGGGTTCAAGCCATTCTCTTGCTTCAGCCTCTCAGGTAGCTGGGATTACAGGCTTGCACCACCATGCCCAGCTATTTTTTTGTGTTTTGGTAGAGATGGGGTTTCACCATGTTAGTCAGGCTGGTCTGAAACTCCTGGCCTCAAGCAATCTGCCTGCCCTGGCCTCCTAAAATGCTGGGATTACAGGCACGATCCACTGTGCCCGGTCCATTCAATCCATTTTTCAAGTAGCTGCTAATGTCTCCTAATCCTGCCTCCCCAAAATAACAAATAATAAACTCACTATACAAAATTCTGGGCTAGGCGTGGTGGCTCAGGCCTGTAATCCCAGCACTTTGAGAGGACAAGACGGGTGGATCACCTGAGGTCAGGAGTTCGATACCAGCCTGGCTAACATGGTGAAACTCTGTCTCTACTAAAAATACAAAAAAAATTAGCCATGCCTGGTGGCACACACTTGTAATCCCAGCTACTCAGGAGGCTGAGGCAGGATAATTGCTGGAACCTGGGAGGCAGAGGTTGCAGTGAACCAAGATTGCGCCACTACACTCCAGCCTGGGTGACAGTGAGACTCTGTTTCAAAAAAAAAAAAAAAAAAATTCTGATGTATTTAATGGTTCAGGATAGTTACGTGATTTGGAGAGGCTAAGACAGAGTGATCAATTCCACTTGGGTGGAAATTTATCTGGTTTTCTTCAATTCTAGGTACATTTCTCTATTTACCGTATTGGTGGGGTTACAAGTGAACAACCTTCAAGAATTTTCCCCTTCCCTTTCCTCCCCTCTTCTGTCCTCCCCTCCCCATCTTTCATCTCCTCTCTCTTCCCTTTCTCGCCTTCTCTCTCCTTCCTTTCCTTCCCTCCTCTTTCTTCCATCCTTTCCTTTCTTCTTCTCTCTATCTTTTCTTTCCCTCCACAAATGAATATCTGCTTTGTATTAGATCCTGTGCTAGTGGCAAGGGATAAACAATGCAGATAGCCACTAATTTCTTAGACCGTACAACCCAGTGAGGGGCGAGGAGGGAGATACAGATGAGTAGTTGTACTGATTATTGCTGATGTTTATTGAGCAAGTTCTGGGTGCCAGGTACTATTCCAAGAGTTTTACATGTTTTGATTCATCTAGCCCTTACAACACCCCATGAGAAAGGTACTAGTTTTATTTTGTTTACAAAGAAACTGAAGCACAGAGAGGTTAAGTAACTTACCTGAGGTCACACAGCTAGGAAATAGATGCTCTTGGACCGGAACTCTAGCAGTCTGGTTCTTGAATCCACACTCCTAAACCCTAACCATATACAGTATGAAAAGGACCAGAAGAGGAGAAATGCAAGGTTTTGTGGGATCTTGGAAGACAAGCACTTTTGTGGATGCCTTTTGGGGTGATGTGGTGCTATTGAGGATGATGACAACATGATTGGAGGAAAGAGTGCCAGAAGTTACAGGCAAAAGAAACAAGAACTTACTGGACAAGAGAAAACCTTGTAGGATGGAGGCTTCCAAGTCCTCAGAAGATTAAGTGCTTACTCAGCTACTGATAATACTCCCTGAAAGGAGAGAGGATCCCATCTGATCCTCAGAGAAGCTTCCTGTGGCTATCATCATGGGCATCCTGGCCCCTCCTGATGGTTTGAGAGATGCTGCCCCTTTGTTTGACTTTCTACCAAAGGCAAGTACCAGCTGACACCCAGCACATTCTTGTGTGTTTACATAGGGCAAGGTGAATCGAAGGACAGTTTCCCTGGAGCGATCCCCACTCCTGCACCCCAGCAGAACCAAACCTCATGCTGTGTGAGGAACCTTCCTGCAACCTCTAATGCAACCTTCCTGCCTGGTGGGGAGGTAGGAGGAGGTGTCTAGAGGACGTGATCTCTGAAGGGTGATGTATTAATCCGTTCTCACGCTGCTATAAAGATATTACCCAAGACTGGGTAACTTATAAACAAAGGAGGTTTAATTGACTCACAGTTCCACATGGTTGGAGAAGCCTCAGGAAATTTACAATCATGGTGGAAGGGGAAGCAGGCACCTTCTTCACAAGCCAGCAGGAGAGAGTGTGAGCATGTAGGAAAAAAACTACTGTTTATGAAACCAACAGATCTCATGAGAATTCACTCACTATCCCAAGAACAGCATGGGGAAAACCACCCCCATAATCCAATCACTTCCGTTCCTCAACACGTGGAGATTGCAGGTCCCTCCCTTGACACATGGGGATTAAAATTTGAGATGAGATTTGGGTGATTTGGGTGTGGACACAGTGAAACCATATCAGGTGAGTAGGAGTTTATATGTGACAGCAGTGGCAGGGAAGGGAAGAGAAAGTGGGGACCATCCGGACTACTGCAAGTCGTTGAGCAGGGATGACGGTGAAATGAAGCTGAGAAGCAAGATGTGAGGCTTGAGGGATAGTCGGAGGCCAGGTGTGCAGGGCCTTGCAAGCATGACCCTGAGTTTGGCCTCTCTCCTAGGAGCAGTAGACCATTCTGAACACTCTTAGAAAGACCATACATGATTATTGTGACTCACAGTATTAAGCATTTCTTATATATCATGGACTGTACTAATGATATGCAATAGTTCACTTATTCCCCACAACAGCTAGTGGTATGGGTTCTATTATTTACCCCATTTTATAGATGAAGAAATTGAGGAATTGAGAAATTAAGAAACTTGCTCAAGGCCACTCATCTAGCAAGTGGTGAAGCTCTGTTTGAACCTGGAGGTTCTGAATCCAGGGTCTGCACACTTATGCCTTATACGACGTGTCCAAATTGGTCAGGGTCCACCAGACTATCGGCAGTTAGAAGGCCCTCTCTTCCAATGAGCAGTTTTCTGCATGTTTGCCCAGGTCTCCCTTGTCTTCATCTTGAATGAACTGAGCAGCTGCAAATTCCATCCTTCACAATTCAGTTTCAGAGCGCGTATGACTGAGCCGAGATGAATTCGAGCTTAATCTTGCATGCCTAACGAAGTTGCAGAGGTATTTCAGAAATTCTCCTGCTTCTATTAGTGAGATAGTGTGTGAGGCTTATTTCCACCGACAGGCAGTTTTATCATTATTTTTTAAGCAGGGACTTGTCTCAAATAGTTCAGGCGGTGTCAAAAGGAGAGATAACAAACCTCCTAGAATAAAACGTCAGTGCAAGAAAAAAGCTAAATGTCAGTTAGTCCAGCCCCCTCAATGCACAGGAAGGACAGGAATGGTTCCTGTGGCTCCTCCTCTGTACCCTTAGCCATCTGTGGGCAGAGGGCCCCTCTGGCTAACTAGGAAGCAGTATAGCATGGGAGATTGGGTTGGGGTTTTGGTGACAGGGGGATCTGAGTTTGAATTCCACCTCTGCCAAAGTTTTGCTAGTTGTGGGACCTTAGGCAAGGGACTTTACCTTCTTGGAATTCAGAATCCCCATCTGTAAAATGGGGTAGGAGAATTGCCTTGCCGGAGGAACTGTGAAGATTAAGTGCTTACTGCAATGCCTGATACAGAGCAGGCACTCAATAAATAGTAGTGTTCTGTCCTCAAATGCAAGTGAGGAGTAGGGAGTAAAACTCTCTGACCTTGGGGAGCTTATCATCTAGCAGGGAGACAGGACTGCAAACAAATTCACTAATTGCTGGAAAAGAGAAAGATACAAAGTGTTATGGGAACAGACAGAAAGGAGAGTCTGAGTCTGCTTGAGAAGTGGCAGAAAGATCTGAATAGGTAACATTTGTCTAAGGATTTGAAGGATGGGTAGGAGTTCACCATGCAGGTATCAGAAAAGATTTCCAAGTAAGGGAGGCAGGAAGACAATGATGATAACCAAAATGAGTGATAAAGAAGAAAAGCAGGAGTTGCAGACTTCTCAGCAGGTAGCTTAGCTGGTCGAGCACTGTCCACAGATGTGTTTTCTGTAGCTAGTTTAAAAACTTAAATTTGAATGTATGTTCTTTTTATTTCCTTGCAAGCTCCATCATTCTTTTAACCTTATGCCTGACCTGGTTCACACCTTTCTGTTACCTGTCCAATGTCAGAGGCATTTGAGTTTCAAACCCCTAAGAACATAGTGGTGAAAAGCACTATCTTTGGTAAAAAGAGACCTAGATTTGAGTTCCAACTTCTAAATATGTTTATGTAAAACACACGATATCATGGTAGCATTTGTACCTATCCAGTGTGCATTATGGTAAGATGGAAAAGGAAGTACCTGGCTTTAAATTTTGCACCAAAATGCTTTATGCTCTATGGCAGTTTTGGTGAATTCCAGGCTTTTAGGCTAATTTTTTGTCTCACTCCTAAATTCTCAACATGGCATGTGTGTTAGTTCAGGTCTTCTGAGAAGTAGATGCTGAGCTGGGATAAGAGGTGTATTATGGACTGAATGTTTACGTCCCTGCAACATTCATGTGTTAAAACCCTAACCTCTATCTAGGAAGTGGGGTTTTTGGGAGGTGATTAGGTCGTAAAAATGGAACCGTTATGAATGGGTGGGATGAGTTGCTTTTTTTTTTTTCGAGACAGAGTCTTGCTTTGTCACCCAGGCTGGAGTACAGTGGTGTGATCTAGGCTCACTGCAAGCTCCGCCTCCTGGGTTCACACCATTCTCCTGTCTCAGCCTCCTGAGTAGCTGGGACTAAAGGCGCCTGCCACCATGCGTGGCTAATTTTTTGTATTTTTAGTAGAGACGGGGTTTCACCATGTTAGCTAGGATGGTCTCGATCTCCTGACCTGGAGATCTGCCCACCTCGGCTTCCTGTAGTGCTGGGATTACAAGTATGAGCCACTGTACCCGGCCAGTGCTCTTTTAAAAGGGATTTCAGAGAGCTCACTCATCCTCTTTCTTTCACATAAGGGTGCAATGAAAAGTTGGCTGTCTGCAACCAGGAAGAGGCTGGAAGCTCTCAGAACTGTGAGAAATAAATGTAGGTTGTTTAAGCCCCCCAGGGTAAGGTACTCTGTGATAGCAACCTGAAATAAGATGAGATATGAAAGGTTTATTTTAGGAAATGCCTGTGAAGAATAAAGAGGAGAGAGTAAAAGTGATCAGGGAGAGACTTCAACTGTGATACAGGTCTGACACCTGTGAAAGAAGAGAGGGAAGGATGGATTGGATAAGAAGAGCCTCAGATCATAGTGCAGCTCTAGAGTCTCTACCAGACTAATGGGGACACCCAGAGCAGACACTGTCCATTAGACAAATCCTGCAGCTGCAGGACTGGCTCTGATCCAGGATGCCCTTCACCCTCCCTTCTCCCAGTCCTCAGTCATTGGCAAGGAACAGCCCAGCAGAAGCATGACCCAGCATGAATGCAGTCATAGATAGATCTGACCAGGACATTTCCATGGTTGCTGCAGCAAGCTCAGTAAATCCTTGTTCAATATTATTAAATCATCATTGCAAGCTGTAGGCTCAATGTGCTGATGTTTCAGCACAGAAAGCATTTATCAGCACTGTTACAGCCTGAGCTGTGTCTCTCCAAAATTCATATGTTGAAGTCCTAACCTGTTTCTCAGAATGTGACTGTGTTTAAAGATGGTCTTTAAAGAGGTAATTAAGATAAAATGAGACCACTAGGGTGGTGGGCCCTAACCCTTATAAGGATGGGTGTCCTTATAAGAAGAGAACATTTGGGGACAGACATGTACAAAGGAAAGACAATGGGAAGATAGAGGGAGAAGATGGCTATTTTCAAGTCATTGAAAGAGGTCTGAGAAGAAGAACTGTGCTGTCACCTTGATCTTGGACTTGCAGCCTTCCAAACTGTAAGGAAATAAATTTATGTTGTTTAAGCTACCCAGCCCATGATTCTTTGATATGATGGCCTGAACAGATTGGATACAAACGTCTAGCTAGATCATGGTATCCACAGGAATACAGAGGTGGGCTGCTGCTCTTTAATACCAGGTTACTAATTTTACTAATAAAAAAATTCATTTATCACCCATGGACCCTTACTATATGTTTGTTTCCTAGGGTTTCCCTAACAAACTGCCACAAACTGCATAGATTAAAACAATAGAAATTTGGTCGGGTGTGGTGGCTCACGCCTGTTATCCCAGCACTTTGGGAGGCCAAGGTAGGCAGATCACGAGGTCAGGAGTTTGAGAGCAGCCTGGCCAACATGGTGAAACCCCGTCTCTACTAAAAATACAAAAATTGGTCAGGCATGGTGGTGGGCACCTGTAATCTTAGCTACTCAGGAGGCTGAGGCAGGAGAATCACTTGAACCCAGGAGGTGGAGGTTGCAGTGAGCTGAGGTCATGCCACTGCACTCCAACCTAGGCAACAGAGTGAGACTCTGTCTCAACAAAAAAAGAAAAGAAAAGAAAAGAAATTTATCCTCTTGCAGTAAGGAGGCCAGAAATCTAAAACTGAGGTGTTGATGAGGTTTGTCCCCCCCGAAGGTTCTGAGGGAGAAACCATCCCAACATCTCTCGTCACTTGTGATGTGGCCAGCAGTCCTTGGTATTTCTTGGCTTGTACACACATCACCCCAATATCTGCCTCTGCTGTCACATCTCTCTTTCTTTGTGTGTTCTTTTCTGTCTCCTATAAGGGCACTTTCATTGGATTTAGGGCCCACCCTAACTTAGTAGACTCTTATCTCGAGTTTTGTCCTCATTACATTTGCAAGGACCCTATTTCCAAATAAGCTTACATCCTGAGGTTCTGGGTAAACATTAATTTTTCTGTGGGGGACACTATTCAACTCTACACCATGTATTATCTCATTTAATTCCCCATCAACCCTTATATAGTAAGTAGAACTAATACAGGTGGGAAAATGTGAGGTTCAGAGAGGCTAAGTGACTTGCCCAAGTTCACCCATCTGCTATGCCATCAAGCCAGGATTTGAGTTGGGCACTTAGCTCCAGAATCTCCATGTTTAACCAGTCTTTTACATTGTTTGATGAAGGACAGAATCCAAACAGGGTCACCCTCCACTCCTGCTCAAGAAACCACTGATCTTGATTTCTATCACCTTAGCTTAGTTTTGCCTCTACTAGAAGTTCATATAAATGGAACCAGATAATATGTAGTCTTGTGTCTGGGCTTCCTTTACTCAACGTAATGTTTTTCTGTTTGTCTGGCTTTTTTTTTTTTTTTTTTGACAGAGTTTCGCTCTTGTTGCACAAGCTGGAGTGCAATGGCACGATCTTGGCTCACCTCAACCTCTGCCTCCCAGTTGAAGCGATTCTCCTGCCTCAGTCTACTGAGTAGCTGGGATTGCAGGCATGTGCCACCATGCCTGGCTAATTTTGTATTTTTAGTAGAGATGGGGTTTCTCCATACTTAACATAATGTTTTTAAGTGGAGGGTAGGAGGAGGGAAGGATCAGAAAAAATAACTAATGGGTACTAGGCTTAATGCCTGAGTGATCTAATAATCTGTACAACAAATTCCCATGACACGAAGTTTACCTATGTAACAAACCCACACATGTACCCTTGAACTTAAAACACAAGTTTAAAAAAAAGATTCATCGGTATGGTTTGGCTCTGTGTCCCCACCCACATCTTACATTGAAGTTTAATAATCCCCATGTGTCATGGGAGGGACCTGGTGGGAGGTAATTAGAATCATGAGGGTAGGTTTTTCTCATGCTGTTCTTGTGATAGTAAGTCTCATGAGATCTGATGGTTTTGTAAAGGGGAGTTCCCTGCACGTGCGCTCTTGCCTGCTGCCGTGTAAAACGTGTCTTGCTTCCCCTTTGCCTTCCACCATGATTGTGCAGGCTAAGACCTGCTGGGCATCATTCCCAGGAAGTTAAGACATTCTTAATCACAGAATGCGATAGGAGGTCGGCACAAGATACGGGTCATAAAGACCTTGCTGATAAAACAGGTTGCAGTAGAGAAGCCGGCCAAAACCCACCAAGGCCAAGATGGCGACAATAGCGACCTCTGGTCATCCTCACTCCTGCATTCCCACCAGCTCCATGACAGTTTACAAATGCCATCACAATGTCAGGAAGTTACCCTACAAGGTCTAAAAAGGGGAGGCATGAATAAGCCGCCCCTTGTTTAACATGTGATCGATAAATAACCATAAAAATGGACAACCTACAGCCCTCAAGGGTGCTCTGCCTATGGAGATCCAAGAACCCTCTCTTGGGATCTGGATCAGGACCCTTTTCTGGTAACAATAGCTTACTGCAGCCTCTGCCTCCCAGGATCCTCCCACTGTCAGAGGCATTAGAAATAGAACAACTCCATCTTAAATAGGAGCTGGGTAAAATGAGGCTGAAACCTACTGGGCTGCATTCCCAGATGGTTAAGGCATTCTAAGTCACAGGATGAGAAAGGAGGTCGGCACAAGATACAGGTCATAAAGACCCTGCTGATGAAACAGCTTGCAGTAAAGAAGCCGGTCAAAGTGCACCAAAACCGAGATGGCGATGAGAAAGATCTCTGGTCATCCTCACTGCTACACTTCCACCAGGGCATGACAGTTTACAAATGCCATGGTAATGTTAGGAAGTTACCCTATATGGTCTAAAAAGGGGAGGCATGAATAATTCACCCCTTGTTCATCATATCATCAAGAAATAACCATAAAAATGGGCACCCAGCAGCCCTTGGGGCTGCTTTGTCTGTGGAGTAGCCATTCTTTTTGTTTTTATTTTCCTGATAAACTTGTTTTTGCTTTGCACTGTGGACCCGCCCTGGATTCTTTTGTGCGTGAGATCCGAGAACCCTCTCTTAGGGTCTGGATTGGGACCCCTTTCCTGTAACACCACCACCCTCTCTCAAGTAGCCGGGACCACAGGCGTGTGTCCCCACACCTGGTTAATTTTTAATTTTTATGTAGAGATAAGGTCTGTGTTGCTCAGGCTTGTCTCGAGCTCCGGGGCTCAAGTGATCCTCTGCCTCAGCCTCCCATAGGGCTGGGATTACAGGTAAGCTACTGCTCCTGACCAAATTTTATTGATTTTTTTCAAACACTGGCTTCTAAAATGACTTGTGATGGGATGCTATCATCTTTTAGTTTGCAGCCAATGCTCTAGAAGTTCTGGAGGAAACTCTGTCATTAGGTTAGCAAGTTTCAAGTTTAGTTTCTATTTTCCCAGCCCACCCTCTTTTTCTCCATTTAAAACTGCTGAGCTATTGATAGGCCATTGTAAAGCAGTGATTCAGAGTTCTGGAGTCAGATATAACCAGTGTCTACTTTCATATTTTACTAGCTGTGTGACTTTGGGCAAGCTATTTGACCTCTCCGAGGCTTAATTTCTTCACCTGGCAAAGGGAAAAATAATAGTATTGCCTTTTAGGGTGGTTGTGAGAGGGAAATGAGGTAATACACGTGAAAAATTAGAATGAGGGTTGAGACCTAAAGATATCAACTGTTATTATTGGAGAGTTAGACAACAGTGAATTCAAGTCATTCCACAGGAAAGAATCCAGACTCATCACAATAAATGTTCTTTTGAAATGTCTTTAAATTATAGACTCAAGAGAGTTACAAGGTGTCAACCTCCCATTATCTCTTCTAAGCTCTGTCCAATGGGCGCTATACACAACCATCGCTAGACAAATGAAAAATAATGCTGTGATGACACAAAAGAGCAGCGTGCTACCTCCCAAATCCAGGGCTCTCAGAAAAAAAGCCGGAATGAGAATACAACTTAGATCCAAGCCCAAATTGGGATCCCTTTCTCCCTAAATTTCTAACTAGAAGGGAGCTAGTTTGTTAGTGAAAGGTTGGTGGGACCACCACAAGAAAACACAGAGCTAGGTGCGGTGGCTCACAGCTGTAATCCCAGCACTTTGGGAGGTCGAGGTGGGCAGATCACAAGGTCAGAAGTTCAAGACCAGCCTGACCAACATGATGAAACCCCGTCTCTATTTAAATATACAAAAATTAGCTGGGTGTGGTGTGCACCTGTAGTCCCAGCTACTCGGGAGGCTGAGGCAGGAGAATTGTGCAGGAGAATTGTTTGAACCCAGGAGGTGGAGGTTGCAGTGAGCCAAGATCATGCCACTACACTTCAGCCTGGGTGACAGGCTTAGACTCTGTCTCAAAAAATATAATAATAATAATAATAAAAGGAAAACACAAACAGGAGTTCTGGCTGGTGGGGAGGGGTGCTTTCTGCATGCAAATAGAAGAGAAATGGACCTGCAGTGCTGGAATGCAGATAATGAAAATGCAAGTAAGAGGGAAAGAGGCAATGAGGATGTGCCATGCATTAGCAGAAGCTGTTAACATGATAATCTGCTATCCTGATTAAACAGACTCTCCCCTATCAGAGGAGGAGCAAGAAACAAAACCGAGAACGGGTCAGAAGCTCTCTACCCAGAATCTCCTTACAAAGAGTGAAGGCGAAAAGGGAAAACAACTCTTTCTCTAAAAAACCTTTTCATTCAAAGCAGTTTTGTGACCTTAGAAAGCCAAACTTAAATTAACATAGTGTTGCTAAGTAGAGACTTTCCTGCTGGGTCTTCTCTAATGAGTAAATACCATTCATTTGTACTTAGTATCACGCAGCTGCATAAGGGCAATTAATATGCTAACTCGAGTTAAAACAGTAGGTCTTCTTAAGAAGGCAAAGCATCAAGGCTTTCTTGGGTTTCTTGTATTTGCTTATGTGATTCTGAAATAGCAGAAGCTTTTTATTTTGCTCTTTTGTTTGTTATCTTAGGAATGCTGGTATGTGAAATTTCTTTCTTTCTTTCTTTCTTTCTTTCTTTCTTTCTTTCTTTCTTTCTTTCTCTCTCTCTCTCTCTCTTTCTTTTCTTTCTTTCTTTCTTTCTTTCTTTCTTTCTTTTCTTTCTTTCTTTCTTTCTTTCTTTCTTTCTTTCTTTCTTTCTTTCTTTCTTTCTTTCTTTCTTTCTTTCTTTCTTTCTTTCTTTTTCCTCCCTCCCTCCCTCCCTCCCTCCCTCCCTCCCTCCCTCTTCCTTCCTTCCTTCCTTCCTTCCTTCCTTCCTTCCTTCCTTCCTTCCTTCCTTCCTTCCTTCCTTCCTTTCTTTTCTTTTCTTTCTTTCTTTCTTTTTACTTTTTGAGATGGAATCTGGCTCTGTCACCCAGGCTGGAGTGTAGTGCTGCGATCTCGGCTCACTGCAACCTCTGCCTCCCGGGTTCAAGTGAATCTCATGCCTCAGCCTCCCAAGTAGCTGGGATTACAGGTGCCTGCCACCATGCCTGACTAGTTTTTGTATTTTGGGTAGAGACAGGGTTTTGCCATGATGGCCAGTCTGGTCTTGAACTCCTGACCTCAAGTGATCTGCCCACCTCCGCCTCCCAAAGTGCTGGGATTACAGGCATGAGTGGTGTGTGGAATTTCAAGGGGCTTTGCCAGGGAGTGTAATGCCACAGGTGACCCCAGCGAACATCTTCCCTTCTGTACTCACGTTGGGGGTTTCTTTTTCCACCCCAGAAGTGTTAATGGCTCATGTAATCGGGAGGTTCAGGAAAAGAATTTATCTGACTGTAAATGTTGCTCTTGCTTCATTAACCATTTGTAATTTGTCCTTTTTTTTTTTTTTCCCCCAGAAAGGGCTCTAGTAATCTATTATGTGGGAAAGCTCTGATTCCCAAAAGTCCTTTAAAGCCCTCAGTCAGACTGGGAGGAACTGCTCTCTCCCAGGGCAGCAGATGAAGGCTAATTGAGAGTTAGCTTTGCCATCCTTCCAAGGTGGACAGAGTAGGACCATCTGTGGGGCAGAGTGGGACAGTTCTTCCAGCTCCAAATGTCATCAGCTGATGGACAATTAATCAGTTGCCAAAACTAGCACTCTTAAGTCCTATGTCAATGGTTTTAAGGATCATTTGTTTTTGTTTTTGAGACAGAGTCTCGCTTTGTCGCCCAGGCTGGAGTGCAGTGGCGCGATCTTGGCTCACTGCAACCTCCGCCTCCTCGGTTCAAGCGATTCTCATGCCTCAGCCCCCCAAGTAGCTGGGATTACAGGCATACACCACTACACCCAGTTGATTTTTTGTATTTTTAGTAGAGATGGGCTTTCTCCATGTTGGCCAGGCTGGTTTGGAACTCTTGGCCTCATGTGATTCATCTGCTCGGCCCCCCGAAGTGTTGGGATTACAGGCGTGAGCCACTGCGTCCGGTCTTAGGGGACCATTTCTTCAAAAGAATGCAATTTCAGATGCATGAGCTTTTCAAAGAGGGCATGCCTTGCATATGTCAAGAAGAGCAGATAATCTTATTTTCACCTCTCATTTGCTAGGCCATTTCTTTCTTTATGACATGCAGATAAACTTCAGTTTTGGCCAAAATATCATGAATTCTGAATTACCATAAAAGCATCCAAATCAATGAACTGCTATGGCACAGCCACGATGTGACCCTGAGTTGATGGGAGGAATCTTGTCACTACGGGAGGTCTTTGGGTTTTGCAGCTTGATGTCAGGCAAGAACAAATGCTGTGGAGACAACGATTTGAGCTCTAGTCCCTCCTCTGCTCCTTAAGAGTTATGTTCACTTGGGGTGATACATTTTACTCCCTGAGCCTCAGTTTCCTTGATGAAGACAACACCAAAGCTGCCCCATGTGAAGATACATCAGCTTCAAAGACCTTTCTGTCCTAAGCTACATTACGTTCCAAAAGCCCATAGCCCCAGCTCTGACAACATGACAGCTTGATAGCCTTGCTGAGAAGCCCGGGGAATCCCATGTCTGCTTCCCAGCCCAGCACATTCATCCCCAGTGAAGGAAGCCAGCATATGGTGTTCTTTTAATTAAGCCCCACATCAGTGCTGAGCTCTCGCAAAGACAGAGTGTAGGAGGAGTCTCTGAAGTATGAGGCAGGTTGACAAGATGGATCTTTCCACACCAGACCCAATTTGCTTCTAACCACTTGGCACCCAGCCAGCATCAATGCAGGCTAACAGGGGTCCCCAAGGTGCATTTGTTTTCTCTGCAAACCAGAGCCAACTTTTCACTCAAGGGAAGTCGATTCCTAAGGATGCCTGAGGCATTGATCTGCACAACAGGAATTGCAACCTTAAATGTTTACAGGGACCATATATATAACATAAGTGAGTGAAACGTGCCAGGATGGGAGGTAATAGGGAATAGAGGGGACTGAAGCAAAATGGAAAGCAAATGCCTAAGGAAGGAGATGGCTGATACTGAGGTCCCAGCACCTGTTGCTCTGGGGGAAATGCGACCCAGTGCAGCCCAGTGATACGGTTTGGCTGTGTCCCCACTCAAATCTCATCTTGAATTGTAGCTTTCATAATTCTCACATGTTGTGGGAGGGACCCAGTGGGAGATAATTGAATCATGGGGGTGGTTCCCCCATACTGTTCTCGTGGTCGTGAATAAGTCTCGCAAGATCTGACAAGTTTTCCCCTTTTGCTTGGTTCTCATTCTGTCTTGTCTGCCATTGTGTAAGACATGCCTTTCACCTTCTGCCATGATTGTGAGGCCTCTCCAGCCACGTGGAACCGTGAGTCCATTAAACCTCTTTTGGTTTATAAATTACCCAGTCTCGGGTATGTCTTCATCAACAGTGTGAAAATGGACTAATATACCCAGTTTTCTGACATGTTAGGAAAGCAGGCTTATTGTTTTACTTAGAGTAAATGCTGAAGTCCTGACAACAGCTTATGAGAGCCTTCATAGTCTGTTCCCGCCCCCACCCCCAACTCCCAGTAGCTCTACGACCACGTTTTCTACCACTCCCGTTCCACTTGCTCTTCTCCAGCCACTCTGGCATTGCTGCTGAAGGATCATTTACACTCCCATCTCAGGGCCTTTGCAGGAACTGTTTTTTCTGCCTGGCAAGCTCTTGCCCTAGACACCCTCATGGCCCATTCTTTCACCACCTTCTAATCTTTGCCCTAATCTCTACCTTCTGGAGGAGACTCACTCTAACTACCTCTCCCTCACCCTCGCCCTCCAGAGCCCCTTTCTCTACTGCAACTTTTATGCCCCATGTCATCTCTAGTGTGTACCTGTCCCCAGCTGCGTGAGCCATATACTTAGGGAAAACACTGAGAATGCATGTACTTGGCACCCTGATAAGAGGCATTTCCTTCTTTTTCTTCTTTCCTTTCTCTCCCCCTTCTTCTTGTCTTTTCTTTATTCTTCTTTCATCTTCTTTGTCTTGGGTTTCATCCCCTTCCTCGCCTCCCTTATCCCTTGTCTTCCTCAAATTTCACAGAATCTTTTATAACAAGAGCCTGCACCTTCCTTTCCATCCCTTCCTGGGGCCTCAGTCCCTCCCTTCCTGTGCCTCTGTCCACATTACACCCCACCCCCTCAGCATCAATCTGAGCAGGCCCTCTTCTGCTCCAAGACCCCAGTGACTCCCAACTTGCTGGTAGCTCAGTCTAATGGTCTCAGCCTAGTGCTTGCGCCTCTCTTACCAACCTTCTCTTCTAGGACTCTCCCCACTGGCCAGTGAAGCTGGGCGACACCCTGTCTGCTTACTAAGCCCACAAGGTATTCCATCTTCATCTGTTTATTCATGGTTTCATCTGTCTGAATGCCCGTCCTCCTCCTTCCCCTTCTGTCCAAATCCTCCTTGTCCTTCAAGACCCCATGAGTAGTATTGGATCTGGAAAGCCTTCCCTGGGTCCCTTTGTAAACTACCGTGAGCACTTTATGTGGACAGCCTTATGGCCTTACCACATTCTGCCCTATGTGGATGGAGGACAGGAGCCAAGGGAGGCTCTGTGGCTACATGCCTTATTCCCATTTCTGCCTCTGCCACTTGCTAACTGTAATCCTGAGCAAATTGCTAAAGTTTTGTATCTCACTTTTGTCATTTGTGGAATGGGGCTAATAACTGCACCTACTTCCTAAGGTGGTGGTGCCAATGAAGTAAATTAGTGCATAATGACTATTATGTTATGAGAATTACGTGCATGTGTCTAGTCCTTCCAACTGTTCTTTCTGTACAGGATCCTGATCCAATTCATCTCCATGAGATGTGTGCCCAGCCCAGCGCCAAGCACATCACAGGTACTTAGAACATGTTTGCTGAAGGAGCAGGCACATAAAAATGCATGTTTGCCTTCCAGACAGGGTCTTAGTACTTAAGGGAACTTGGACTCCATAGATGTGTAATTGCCCAGTGGGTTCCTTCTGCTCACTGCACAAACAAAATCAGTTCACTGAAACTGTGCCGTTGTAGCAGAGAGAGAGTTTTATTAACACGAGGCCAGCCACATGGATGGAAGACGGTGTTATTACTGAAATCAGTCCCTTTGAAGGCCTGGAGGTTAGAGTTTTTATGGACAGTTTGATGGACAGGGTGCTAGGGAATGGGTGCCACTGATTGGTTGGGGATGAAGTCATAAGGTATGGAAAATGGTCCACATGTGCTGAGTCTGCCTCTGGGTGGGACTACAGGACCAGTTGAGTCATGAATCTGTATGGGATCAGTCTGAAAAACATCTTAAAAAACCAGTCTTAGGTTCTGCAATAGTGATGTTATCCATAGGATAAATTGAGAAAGTCACACATTTTGTGACCTTGGGCCACATGACTCGCAGAGATCATAGAAACCATGCCTACATTTTAGCAGAGCTCATGGTCCTCTCATGATCCTAATCTTGTGGCCTTTCATGAGTCTTACAAAGACAGTTGCAGCCCCAGAAAAAAGAGAGGATTAGTTTGGCGGGGGGGGGGGGGGGGGGGGGGGGTACTATTATCATCCTTGTTTCAAAGTTTAACTATAAACTAAATTCCTTCCGAAGTTGGCTTGGCCTATGCCCAGGAATGACCAAGGATGGTTTGGTGGTTAGAAGCAAGATGGAGTCAACTATGTCAGCTTTCTCTTACTGTCATAATTTTGTAAAGGTGATTTCAGATTGACCTTGGAAGTCGTTCTCTTGATTTATTTGTTTGTTTGTTTCTTTTGAGAAGGAGTCTTGCTCTGTCACCCAGGCTGGAGTGCATTGGCACAATCTCAGCTCACTGCAACCTCCGCCTCCCAGGTTCAAGCGATTATCCTGCCTCAGCCTCCCGAATAGCTAGCTTTACAGGTGCACGCCACCATACCCAGATAATTTTTGTGTTTTTAGTAGAGACGGGATTTCACCATGTTGGCCAGGTTGGTCTCGAACTCCTGACTTCAGGTGATCCACCCGCCTCGGCCTCCCAAAGTGCTGGGATTATAGGCGTGAGCCACTGTGCCTGGTGGAAGTCATTCTCTTGAGCTGTGAGATTGAACAATCATTGAGAGTATGAGCTCTACAGCCAGATGTTCATGGTCCAAATGCAGGTTCTGCCACTTCTCAGCTCTGTGCCCTGGGTGCCGGGGCTTCTTGTGCCTCAGTTTCTACATCTGTAAATGGGTGGGTTAAAATATCTATCTCATAGGGCTGTTGTGAGGATTATAAGAGTTAGTTCTTGCAAAGGCCTTTTGGACAATGCTTGGCAATCTAGTGAGCAGTCAGAAAATATGACCCATGATTGTCTGTTTCTCTTGTGTATAAAATAAATGTGTTGAGCTCAGGGCTTCACACCCCATCTCCCATCCTTCCTACACATACACACACACACACACAGACACACACTCCAGAATGGGAAACTCAAGGAGGGATCATGAGACTCCAACCCCTTTGGCAGTAGTAAAGGCAGATATGACAGCTAATTACCTCCTGCCATTATGGATTCTGCCCCAGCTGCCTGGCTCAGAGATTCTTTTCACAAGATGACGGAGATGTCGCGAGGACATCCGGGCATTACTATTCAGATGGTACAGTGGACTAGTAAATCATCATACTGGCCCTGAAAAGCCTCTTCTCAAGTGACTTTTCCAGGAATCTCAGTGACTCATATTTCTCCATGATGCCAGCTGGATGATGGAGCTACGGGTATCCCCCCTTTCCCCTGGGCCAAGGGTGTGGGGCAGGAGTTTGCAGTCCATTCATCCAGGGCTTCAAATCTTTCTTCGTCTCATCTGGCTAAGGGAGCAATTTATATCTCTGAGGATGTCTGCCTAAAGCAAGAGCCAGCCTACTCTCTCTCCTTGGTTGTTTGGAGATAAATAAATAATAAGGAGAGAGTTGTCACACAGCAGACAAACTGAAGCCAACTTCTTGGAGCCTGGTGGGAAGGAGAGAATGATAAACCCAGGAGTGAGAACTGGCTGGGAAAATCTGCATCCTAAGGAAAATACTTGTGGATTTCATGTGAATTGAAGCTGTCAGCTTTCACTTTGAGTTCCCAAGCCTGGGCGATAGGAAGGGAAGATGAATCCTTATGTATGCTTCCCTGGGTGGCACGTTTCATCTTTCATCTCATTTGATTCTCACAACATAAGTTAGAAGACACTCTCCACATTTAAGAAAGCAGAAATGGAAGCTCAGAGAGGTTAAGTGACTTGCCCAGGGTCACACAGCTAATAAATAGCATTTGAATTCAAATCTACGTTTTGAAACCATTTTATGCTGCCAGAGGAGCCAAAGAAAAGAAGGAGTTACCACATCTAGATCCAGAAAACTAGGATATGTTGATGCTTCCTCCACCGCTGGTGCCACTATCTGACTTCTATTGAGTAGTTTTTATGTGCACCACACACAGAGCACTTCACATACATCATTTCATTTCATCCTCACATCACTCCTATGAAGTGGACATTAGTATGCCCATTGCACGTCTGAAGAAACAGAAGCCCAAAATGGTGAGGCAACGAAGCCCAGTTCTGTTTGGATTCTTTTTATTGTGTCATACCCACTTCTTTTCCCCCTGTTGGTTAGAAGTTTTGGGGAATGTAATATCATCTCTGCTGTAGTAGGATGGAAGGCTGCTTAGCACAGGGCCAGGAAGAGCCCTGGAGTCGCCTACAGAGCAGTGGTTTCCACATTGTTTCATGTCATGCTTCGTGGAAGTCTAGTGGTCCATAGAGGTGTCTTTGGAAACAAACAGAGAATGACGGGGATACAGCAGAGCTCTGAAGTCCGGGCATTACTATTCAGATGGTACAGTGGACTAGTAAATCATTGTACTGGCCCTGAAAAGCCTCTTCTCAAGTGACACTTTTCCAGGAATCTCAGTGACTCATATTTCAAAACAGCCAAAGCTGCCTCTCCCTCATCTGTTACACAAACTGGGTTTCCACACCCCACTGCAGTTGAGAAAAGCATTCTATAGTATTGCATCATTGCAGGATGGAGACAGACAGCTCTGGTTCAAATCCCTGCTCTGCATTTACTAGCTCGAGCAAGTGACCTTGGGCAAGTCACTTAATCTTTTTGTGCCTCAGTTTTATCGACTGTGTATTAATCAGAGTTCTCCATAGAAATGGAACCAATAGGATATACATATATAAACAGACAGAGATTTATTGTGAAAGATTGGCTCACATGATTATGGAAACTGAAGATTCCACAATCTGCCATCTGCAGGCTGGAGACGTAAGAAAGCCAGTGCTATGGTTTCAGACCCAGCTTGAAGGCCAATGGTATAAGCCCCAGTCTGAGTCCCAAAATCCAATAAGTAAGAGCTGTGTTGTCTGAGGGCAGGAAAAGATAGATGTCCCAGCTCAAGAAGAGAGCAAATTCACACCTCCTCCTTCTTTTTATTCTATTAGACTGTAAATAGATTGGATAATACTCACCCACTTTGGGGAAAGCTGTCTTCTTTACTCAGTCCATTGATCCAAATGCTAATCTCTACTGGAAACACCCTCACAGACACAGCCAAAAGTAATATTTACCAGCTACCTGGGCATCTCTTAGTCCAGTCAGGTTGACCCATTAATTTAACCATCACAAACTGTAAGATGGGGAAGATTATAAAAGAGCCTACTTATGGGCTTTTGAGAATTCAATCTCATGTCCATGTAACTGTTCAGCCTGGAACATACAAATTGTCAATAAATGCTAGTTCCTCTCCTCCCTTGTAATTTGCTGTACTTAATCCAAAATGTTGCTTGGGACAAACACTCATTTTCCAAGAAGGATGGAAAAGGTTATGAATTATTTATCCATCCATCCCATCAACCAGCCAGTTGGCTTAACTAGTGTTTGAGTACCTACTGTGTGCCTGGTACTGTGCCAGGGGATTGAGTTGTAGAAGTGAAGTCGGGGTGGAGTGCAGAATGTTCTATGCTATCTGTTAATGCATCTATCCATTTATCCATCCATCCATCCATCCATCCATCCATCCATCCATCCATCCATCCAACAGATATTACAGGTCAGGCAATGTGCAGTGACCCAGAATATTTCACATTATCCTAGGCTTGCTTTTAATTCTGCCTCCTTTCCCATAGTAGTTGGTCTTAGAAGTCTTAGAGGTCTTCTATACTAGTTGGTGCTGGTATATTACATGTCCTTCTGAAGAGCAGGGGAGGCCCAAACATGCAGTGGACAGACTGCCAATAGATAGGGTGAGGTATCAGCTACCTTAGTGGTTATGGATGTGGACCTCCATGATATATCATTTTGTTTTACATTCTGTTGTGCTGCTTTAATGTTGTTCTAAATGCCCTTTTAAATATATTAATAGTGAAAAAACAAGAATGTATCCTAAACACAGAACACAGGACATTTCCAATGAATGGAGACATATGAAGACTGGGATGTGATCCCCACTACATTGCAGAGTAGAATTGTAGGTTCTGCAGGGTCTCTCTCTCTCTGTCTCTATTCCTCTCTTTCCATGTATATACGCATGTCTGTGTGTGTGTGTGTGTGTGTGTGTGTGTGTGTGTTAGAGGCACCATCTCATTGGTGTATGTGTATGCCTATGAATCAATGTATAAATGGATATACAAATGTGCAAAGGACTGCAGTATGTGTATATTTGAATGTGAGTGCATATACATGAGTGTGGGTCTCATGTGCATGGATTGCTATGTAGGTATGTGTTTCTATTTGAGCACATGTGTTTATGTGTGGGTGTGGGTCCATGAGCAGCTGCATACTCTTTTACATACAAGAGTATGTGAAAAAGACCACTAGTTGTCTCCCACATCCATAATTTTATTCTTCTATAGCAAGAAACTTTTTCTTAAATACATGGTTTCTTGGAATAAAGGTGACTTTCTGGTCTGCCTTGCAGTGAGGTATGTCCATGTGAATACGTTCTACTCCATGGGTGTGAGCAAAAGTGATCTGAGCAACTTCAGGGTCATGTCTTTAAAGGGCAGGGATACCCTGTCCACATTTCTTCCTTTTCCTCCACTCCCACTGCGGGGTATGGCGGCATGAGGATGGGCTGTCTTGGCCCAGAGGGTCAAGGGCAATACCCTGTGTGTGGAAGAACAACAAGATGGAAAGGTCCTTGGCCACAAGCACTCTGGAGCCTCCTTACTAACCCTGAATTGCTTATTACAGATAGTTTCATGAGACAATAATACACTTCATATTTAAAACACCTTCTTCTGGTTCTCAGTGATAGCAGCTACAGCAGCTGTACTAAGTTATATCTTAATACAATATGTGTACATGTGCATAATTCTTACAAAGTTAATTTCCTCCTTGTAGAGTTTCAACATCTCAAATTAGATATCTGTGTGTTATATGGTTAGAAGGGCTCTGCCTGGAATCTTACAAACTGACTTCTTTGGAAAGGGAAAGATCTGAGGTTGCAGTGTTGAGGACAGGGCTATAGGAACATCTGAGATGCTCAGGCGAGTATAAAAAGGGTTGTCTTCTAATTAGAGGTCTGATTATTGCCTCATGTCCTCGAGCAAGCCCTCCCTACCTCTCATCCAGACTTCGATTTCTTCACAGTAAAAGAAGGGAGGTGGGCTATATTATCCCTAAGGACCTTTCTTAGTTCAGAGGTTTCAGGATGGTGGCTTCTTTCTGCATTAGTAGGGATTCTCTTGGCTTCTAGCTCCTTTAATTTCTGAACGTATTCCTAAGATGTATCTACCTGGAAAGCAGGGGTCCTAATGCTTCAGGCTGGAGGCTATGGGAAAGAAGTCCTGCAGTCAGTCAGATGCATAGAGGCCCAGGAGCCTTTGGCCTCAGATGCCCTGAATAAATTTTTGAAGACTTGCAGGTGCATAGCTGCCTTAGCCAAAGTTTATTTGTGAAACAGACATGACTTTGCTCCACAGTGCCAGGATGCAGAAAACTTTACATTTCTTCATTTATCTAAATCAAATTAAATCTGGCTCTGAGCCCCCACCCACATGACTGATGAGAAGTGCAGAATCTGTCATCACTGGGCTGTTTCTCCCACCCCATGGGATTGTACCAAATCCTGAAGGTTATTGTGGTTCCAGGAGGGGTTTTGTCCTCAGCTGTTTGTTTTAGAGATACTCCCTACAGTGGCCAAGCTGAGTGAGCTGTGGCTCAGATTCAGAGACCTTCGTAGAGCCTGTAGGTCATGGTTCTTGGTGATCAACCCTAGGATCCAAGCATTACCCCATCAGAGGTTTACTTCCTTCAGGGCACTGCAAGGGAGAAGAACACATGTCTCCAGCACTCATAGAATCTGTCTCCCTCCACCCTCTCAGTCCTAAGAACTCCGGTTCTTTCCCAGGGTGGCACAATTTCTTCCTCCACTTACAGTACCGGCCCTTCCCTCCTCTCTCCTCTGTATCAACTTCAGCTTAATTCCATGGTCAGTCTGACCTGCTGACTGTAGACCTGGCTTTGATCAGAAGAGCTCAGGCAATTCAAAGATGCTGTGACATCTTACTCTTCCCTAATAACTAGTCTAGGCCTGTGATTGGCACTGCCCAGAGATATATATAACTTGGGCCACATAAATTTAAAATTTTCTAGTAGTCATTTTTAAAAAGTAGATACAATTCATATTGATAATGTATTTTCTTTAACCCACTATGTTCAAAATATAACCATTTTAACATGCAATCAGTGTAACATTATTAGTGAGATATTTTACATCAATTTTTAGTGTTAAGTCACTGAAATCCAATGTGTATTTTGCACTTAAGCCACATTTCAATGTGAATGGATCACATATCAAGCACTCAACGGCCACATGTGGGTAGTGGCTACCATATTGGAAGTGTGATCTCAGAACAATAAAACAGAAACAAAAATGTAGCTCTTCTTCCAGCAGGTGAGGAGAAACAGAACACTACTTTTTCATCTTTCCTTCCCCTAGCTGAGAAATAAGCCAGAAATTAATATCTCAATAGATTATCTTGACACACTGGGTTACAGAGAAGAGAAGTCACTCAAAATACCTTAAGCAAATCAGGAACTGTTTTGGAAGGACACATAGGGCTGTCATGGAACCCTGGAATGGGAAATACAGTCTTTCAGGATCAGAAAAGTCAGTGGCATCAGAGGCAGATTCCTTCTATTTGAGTCTCTGTTCCTTTCTCTGGGGGTATAACTTTCTCGGATTTTCTCAGGCCAGAGAATGTCTCTTTTCTTTCTCTCTGTATAGGGCTTTACCCTTCTCTCGTAGATGGGTTTTCTCCATTTTCCACCTTGGAGGGCTGGTGGAGTGACTGCTCCAAGCATGGTCCCCTGGCTCTGAATTTACATACTGTACAAGTCTGATACTCAAAACTAAATAACCCAGCCTCTCAGTGAGTTCGGTTCCAGATTACTGAGGGAAATAGCTTAATTGGCTCATCTCAGCCAATGATTTGGCTTCCCCTGGTCAGGGATTTTTTCTTATCCAACCTCCTGTGTCCGGGGGGTGAGTGGGTGGAGTCCCCTACAATGGAAAGAACTGCAACATCTCAACCTATGGATGAGGAGGCAGTTCTTAGAGAACAGAGATGTGGGTTATAGAGTGCCCACAAAGGATCCACTTCAATCATGAGTAAAGAGTAGGAACACTCAATGTTTATGGCAGCCATTTTTCTACCCAACAAAAATCCAGCAGGAACAAAATGGACTCCAGACTTCTGTGTTGGACAAAAAAATGGTGACTTAAGTACTCCCATGTTCATATTATAGCAGCATTATTTTCAATAGCTAAGAGATGGAAGCCATCCAAGTGTCCATCAACTGATGAACAGCTAAACAAAAAGTGATTGATACATACAATGGAATATTACTTGGCCTTAAAAAGTAAGGGGATTCTTACTTTCTTTTTTCTTTTGTTGATATGGGGTCTCACTATGTTGCCCAGGCTGGTCTCGAGCTCTGGGCCTCAAGTGATCCTCCCACCTGGGCCTCCCAAAGGGCTAGCTAGGATTATCGGATTAAGGGAATTCTGATATATGCTATAACGCAGATGAATCTTGAGGACATTATATGCCAAGGGAAATAAGCCAACCACAAAAGAATAAATTCTGGATGATTCTACTTACACGAGCAATCTAGGGTATTCAAATTCATAGAGAAAGAAAGGAGAAAGGTGTTTTCCAGAGGCTGGGGGAAGGAATAAATGGGGAGTGATTGATTAATGAGCATAGAGTTACAGTTGGACATGATGAAAATGTTCTGGAGATGGATGGTGGTGATGGTTGTACAACAGTATGAATGCACTTGGTGCCACTGAACTGTGCACTTAAAAATGGTTAAGATGGTAAGTTTTATGTTATATGTATTTTAGCACAGTTTTAAAAAATGTCAGCTGGACTCCTAGCTTTATTTGAATGAACTGGTCATTGGCTAAGGGAATTAGGAAAAAGCAGGCCTATTTATTTTGAGGATTTTTCACCACTGTCACAGAGAAAGAGGTGTCATTGGGTCACATTTGAGGTCATTAAATCTTTGCTCATGGTAAATTAAACACAGGTGTTTTCTTTGCCTTTTTTTTTTCTTTCCAATTCTAAGGCTTCTTTTTGTTTTTGAGATGGACTTTCACTCTTGCTGCCCAGGCTGGAGTGCAATGGCGCAATCTCAGCTCACCACAGCCTCTGTCTCCTGGGTTCAAGTGATTCTCCTGCCTCAGCCTCCCGAGTAGCTGGGATTACAGGGGCCCACCACCACGCCAGGCTAATTATTTTTAGTAGAGGCGGGATTTCTCTATGTTGGTCAGGCTGGTCTTGAACTCCCAACCTCAGGTAATCTACCAGCCTTGGCCTCCCAAAGTGCTGGGATTACAGACCTGAGCCACTGTGCCCGGCCCAAAGTCTTCTTTATAAGCAGACAGGAAGTCTTGGTGATAGCATAATATTTTACACTCTAGGTTTAACCAAAACATAACTGTGCTTTGAATGGGCACTCTTAGAAGGGAGAAAATATATTAAATTATAAATCTTTGTAATTTTTTTCTGCCTTAGGCTCACCTTACTCACTCTCTTTTCTTGTATCTAGGTGACGGTAGAAAAGGAAGACTTGAGGAAGCCAGAAGGTTGAGCCTGAGTACGGAGAAAAGAGAAAACAGAAAGATCGCAGGGGGTTGATTTATGAAGGGACGTTAGGGAGCACAGAATGAGGAGGGAGAGAGGCTGGGGAAAGGATTTTTGAGTTTTGCTATGCATTATGAAAGTCTTTTCCCCTTTGTTATTTTCAGCAGAAACTGCAGCAAAGATGTAAATTGCCTTTCCTTTACTATTTATTTGAATGTCATGAGGAGATGAGATAAGGCACAAGGTGACAAGGCTGTATGTGGCTCGCGTCTGCACTCCCAACATCTACAATACTGTCTGCCCAACAGTTTTAGCTGAGTCTGTTGAATGTGATAGAGGAGACAATTCTAGGCACCGTCTTTGGGGTCTTGTCCTCATCAGCTCCTTTTTTCCCCATTGTACCACTCAGCACCTCGTAAAAGGCCCTTCTGAAGTGATCAACCGTAAAAAGCAAAAGTGATCCCCTTCGTGAGGGGAAATACGGCAGCAATTATCACTTTATGTCATTTTGGAGCTCTGCAAAAGAGCTGGAGCAAGGAAAGATAATGGCGGTGACAGAAATTATGTCGAGAATAGCTGTATATCACTTCATTTAGTGCAGGGGGGAAGTCAAAATGTTCGTAAAAGTCCATTTGGTCTGAAAGCAAATAACTTAAGTCATTCAAACTCGGTCTTGTTGGACTGTAAAGCCGCTGGCACTATTTCGTAGAAAGGACTCTATAGAAAAATAAATTATATTTATTGAATTGAACTTCAAGTAATAACCCTACCACCTACTTTTTTTTTTTTCTGGCCTTCCACATCCTATGAATTTTGATGAATTACAAAAAGTTCTATGGCAACATAATCACTTAAACAAAAAGCTATCCAGGTAATAACACAAGCACCTTTAAACCGGAGAAAAACTCATTTGCCTCATAGGCGTGATCATTATTTATTCTCTCACTGCTCTGGTTGCTTTTCCCCAAATAAAGTTCAAAGTAACAGCTTTTTGTTTAAGGCTCCAGATGTTCTTTAGAACCTACCATTCTTGGTCAGGTGCAGTGGCTCATGCCGGTAATCCCAGCACTTTGGAAGGCCAAGGTGGGCAGAGTTTGAGACCAGCCTAGGCAACATAGTGAGACCCCATCTCTACAAAAAAATTAGCCAGGCATGGTAAAACCGTCTCTACTAAAAATATAAAAATTAGCCAGGTATCATGGCACATGCCTGTAGTCCCAGCTGCTTTGGAGGCTGAGGCAGGAGAATGGCTTGAACCCGGGAAGCAGAGGTTGCAGTGAGCCAAGACTGCACCACTGCACTCCATTGCACACCAGCCTGGGCAACAGAGCGAGACTCCAAGTCAAAAACAAAAAAGAACCTACAATTCTAGTCTACAAAGGACTACCCTAGCCCACCAGTGCAACTCTTGGATGTTGTGGGTTAGATTCCATTGACCTTTAAGCTCTGAATCTTGGCCTCTTATAGTCAAGCTTGCAGGTGCACTGGTCCAAGCCTATGCTTCCCTCATACAAAAAAAGATGCAGGAGCTTGGCGGAAAAGCATCCTGGAACCATGCCAAACCATGAAACAACACATTCTTGGAATCCCATATAATTGCTTAAATCTTGCTTTCCTGATCTTGAGCTGTCTGCACTGCTTTTTCTGAAGAGTCAGCTCAGGTATCACTTCCTCCACGGAGCTCTCTCTGATTTCACTCCCAGGCTAAGTTATCGTGCGCATCTTTCCCATAGGCTCTTTGTAGTGAGCATTTGTTGAAATTCTGGATTCTCAGGATCTTCGATCTCCCCATGTTTGGAGAATTCATTCACTCACTCATTTGTTTGACAATATTTATTGCGAGTCTGCTATGTTCCAAGCACTAAAGATGCAGCGGTGAAAAAACCAGACACGAATTCCTTCCCTCTGGAACTTGAATTTGACAAAGAAGAGACAAACACATAAATAAATAGACATATAGCATTTGACATGGTGATAAGCGTCATGGGAAAAATATATCGTGGGTAATAAAGATTCCAGAGGAGGGAGATATCAGAGTTTTAAACAGACTGGTCTCACTGAGAAGGTGACATTTCACCAAGGCCTGGAAGGAAGACTTCCCCTTTCCAGAAGTTGTTTTTGGTGGTGGGTGATGCAGTCTGCCTCTGACTGTAGAAACTCAACAGGTTAGATGCTTACCATCCCAGCATGCCTTGCAGCTGGAGTGAGGATGAGTCACCTAGCATAACTGAATCCAAAGATTGCTTTGGTATCCGGAAAGCTAAAAAAGGCTGAGACAGTGGAGAAGCCATTCTGGCACAACTGTGACAGCAACATGTGGGTTCCACAGGCATGGGGTCAGGAGTTCAGTGCAACTTAACATGTCTAGTGCTGGAGTAATGTTGTTAGACTCCAATAGCTACCGTACCCCAATTCTGGCTGTAGGGTCTTTACCACTGGTAGTTTTGAGACTGAGGTACTAGTTGCTGCTGCATCTCTTCTCCTGCTGTTTTATGAGCCTTCGTCTTCAGGCTGTCTGGTGCTTCTGTGAGTTCCCGGTATCTTTCCTGTACCTTCATTTTTTTGGGTCGACTAAGCTAAAATCGATTTTTGTTGCTTGCAACCCATTCCATCCTGTATTTACCTCTGTCTGTGCTTCTATGTCAATGTGTGATGATGCCTGAATTACTGTGTGTCTCTTGTTTATTTGTGAGCTCTTGAAGGCGGGGACTACACATTTATTACTCATCATGATGCCTCCAGTTTCTAGCCTTGTGCTCAGCACACATAGGGGCTCAGTGTGCTTTTGTTGAATCTGTGAATGAACAAGAAAAGGAAGGAATGCTATCAAGACCCCAACTTTAAGAAAAAAAATTAAATTAGCCAGTATGGTGGCACATTCTTGTAGTCCCAGCTGAGGTGAAAGGATAACTTGAGTCCAGGAATTTGAGGTTCCAGTGAGCTATAATCATGCCACTCCAATCGTGCCACTCCAGTGCTGCAGTCCAGCCCTCCAGCCTGGGCAACAGAATGAGCCCTGTCTCAAAAAAAAAAAAAAAAGAATGTATAAATGAAACTTCTAAGTCCATGTTTGTTTGTTTTTTATTTTTTATGGCATCTTTACTTTCAGACAAAGTCTAGAGGCCACAGCTAACCTTGCCAAGGCAGCTCTGTCACTCATGTCTAGTGCCCATTTCTAGTGGCACACACACAGATTGAATATGAGTGCTTTTCTATTGCTGGTGAAAGCAGTTTTCCATTAAGGCGCTGCTGCAGAGCTTATTGCTTTTAGAGAGCAGAAAACATATCAAAATGAGCCTTGAATCTCGGTTCAAAAAGGGAAACTGGAAACCTACCGCATGCAGAATGAAACCAGGACATCTGGATGCTTGATGATCTTGGGCCTGTCATTACATGGGCCTCAATTTCTTCTGTAAAATGGGGAGACTGAGGTTGATCAAGTTTCTTAATCAGGGTATTATTGAAATTATGGGCTAGATAGTTATTTGTTGTTGAAGGCTGTCCTGTGCCTTGCAGAATGTTTAGAATCATCACTGCCTTCTACTCAGTAGATGCCAGTAGCAGTTCCCTAATTGTGACCAACAGTGTCCTCAGATATTGCCAAATGCTCCCTGGGATATAAAATTGCCCCTTGTTGAGAACTGCCAAATTAGATGATATTTAAGTTAGATTACAAATTCTAGGGTTGGAGCAAGAATTGAGGCTTGTTCTTTGCCTTATCTTCAGTATCTAGCAAACACTCAATATATGTTGAGTGAATGAGAAGACATACATAGTTCCTTCCAGCTAGGTAACTTCTTTAGCCCCAAGAAAACCATTCTGATGGTAAGAATACTCATTATCCATGTGACCACTCCTACTTGGATAATGCTTATCATTCCTGCATTGAAATGAGCTAAAGCATTATTCGAAAATGGTTCTATCAGCCATCTTTGGCAACAAAGAAGTGATTTTGTTTGTCAGGGAGGGTCCACTCAATCATGAGAGCTATCTCAGACCATACCCCAAAAAGATTAACTCTGTATTTCATGGATATGGCAAAGAGGGTTAGTTGAGAAAACTGAGTCCAAATTTTGGAATGAGGATTGTACAGGGTTTATTGTTCAGTTAGCGTAAGATTATATATAATGGTTATGATTATTAATTTACAAATTCCTAAATTGTTCATTAGCTTTTGCTGTGTGTGGTTAAGAAAGTGGTTCTTCTTCCAGTCTATCTAAGACTTCTCTTATGTTTCAGATTCTACTTATCTGTTTCTTGGCATCCTACACTGTCTCATAGGAATTGCTTTGACTATGTATATTAATTTAGAGTGTATTGCCCTCTTAACCATATTAAGTCTTTTGATCCAGGAACATGGGATGTCTTTCCATTTATTGAGGTCTTCTTTAATTTCCTCCAAAGAAATACGTTTTGCACTTCTTTTCTTAAATTTATCCCTCAATACTTTATTGATGCTGCTGTAAGTGGAATTATTTTCTTAATTTTATTTTCAGATTGTTGCCAGTGTTTCAAAATACAATAGGCTTTTGTATATTGAGCTCATATCCTGCAACCTTGCTGAACTTGTTTATTAGTTTTATTTTTTTAATGGATTTCTTAAGATTTCCTTTATCAAGATCATGTCATCTCCAAATAGAGATAGTATTATTTCTTTTTCTTTTCCCCAATGTGGACGCCTTTTATTTTATATTTCTTACGTAATTGGCTTGGCTAGAATAGAGTAGGATAGAATAGAAGACATGAGGGTAGATATCTTTGTCCTGTTCATAATCTTAGGAGGAAAACATTCAGTCTTTCAATATTAAGTATGAATTTAGTTGTGACTTTTTGTAGATGCCCTTTATCAGGGTAAGGAAGTTCCCTTCCATTCATAGTTTGTTTAAATGTATTTCTTTTGACCATTATTATTTTTCATAGACAGGGTCTCACTCTGTCACCCAGGCTGGAGTGAAGTGGTGTGATCATAGCTCCTGGGTCCAAGGAATCCTCCCACCTCAGCCTCCTGAGTAGCTGAGACTACAAGCATGCCACCATGCCCAGCTTATTTATTTATTTATTTATTTTGCTTTCAGAGACGGGTTCTTGCTATGTTGCCCAGGCTGGTTTCAACCTCCTGGCCTCAAGCAATCCTTCTGCCTCAGCCTTCCAAATTGTTGGGGTGACCAGTGTGAACCACTATGCCTGACCCTTATATTGCTGAGTGCTTTTATTATACAAGGGTGTTGAATTTTGTTAAATGCTTTTTCTGTATCTATTCAGTTGATCATGTGGCTTTTGTCCTTTTTTCTATTAATAAGGTGTATTTACATTGAATTTCAGATGCTAAACCAACCTTGCATTTCTGGGATAAATCCTTCTTCTTTCTTTTTTTTTGAGATGGACTCTCACTGTGTCGCCCCGACTGGAGTGCAGAGTGGCGCTATCTCCGCTCACTGCAAGCTCTGCCTCCAGGGTTCACACCATTCTCCAGCCACCTCCCCAAGTAGCTGGGACTACAGGCACCCGCCACCACACCAGGCTAATTTTTTGTATTTTCAGTAGAGATGGGATTTCACTGTGTTAGCCAGAATGGCTTCGATCTTCTGGCCTCGTGATCCGCCTGCCTTGGCCTCCCAAAGGGGATAAATCCTTCTTGGTCATTGCACATACTCCTGTTTATATATTTCTGGATTCAATTTGCTAGTTTTGTTTGTTTGTGTGTTTGTTTTTTAGGAGTTTTACATCTATATTCTTAAGAGACATTAGTCTGTAGATTTTTTTGTGATGTCCTTTTTTTTGTATTAGGGTAACATTAGCTTCATAAAATGAGTTAGGAATTGTTCCTTCCTCTTTTATTTTCTGGAAGTGTTGGTAAATAAATGGTATTAGTTATTCTTTAAATACTTGGTAGAGTTCATCAGGGTACCATCTGATTTTGAGCTTTTCTTTGTAAGAAGCTTTTTTGATTGCTAATTCAATCTCTTTACTTGTTATAGGTCTATGCAGATTTTCTGTTTTTTTCTTGAGTCTGGTCTGTTTTTATAGATGTGCTTTTATTGGAATGCAGCCATCCTCATTTATTTACTGATTTTTCATGGCTGCTTTCTTGTGACAATGGCGTAAAAGGAATAGTTGGGTCAGGGACTCTATGGCATATAAAGTCTAAAATAGTTACTGTGTGGCTCTTTTCAGAAATATCTGGCTGACTCTTCTTGTAGAACATGAGCTTTTCCAGGAGTGGGTATGTTGCACAACAGCAAATATGGTTATATTTCATGAGCATCTTATAAGTTGAAACATGTGAAATTGCCATTTGTGTAGGTCAAAGATGATAAAATATCGTCCCTTACATATGATCAGCCTAATATAATTTACTGAGAATATGAAGGAATAAAATGGAGACTGTGTCCTGGAGGAACTCCTAGTGACACTCACATACACTCCTAATGTCAGTGAATGCTGTTATACAGGCATGAACCGAGTATTGCGGCACGACGGAGCAGGGAGTGAGTAATTCTTACCAGTAATGATAAGAGAGAGAGGCTGTATGCTGGAGAGGTCTTCAGAGATGTGGCTGTGCTTCTAGCTGCTATGCATTTGAGCTGCATCTTGTAGAACATGTAGAGTTTTATCAGGTAACGAGAGGCATTTTTCAGCGTTTTCCTTAAAGGGTGGTGTAGTGTGGACTGACATTGAGCCTTAAGAAACCCATGTCTCTTTTCTTCAAACAGCATTGCTGCAGACAATTCAGTATAGGAAAACAGTGGCCCAGAATTACAGGATATCAAAGCTCGAATGAGTCTGATTCCCTAATTTTTCAAGTGAAGCATGGAGGTAAAGTGATTTGCCCAAGGTCACCCAGCAGTTGACTGATTATTCTGTTTTACTGCTAACCATCAACTCAAAGCTATTTCTATTAGATTACTTGGATGTGCAAGACAGCAGGTCAGAAAAATCTGCTGGGGGCTCTGGAGGCAGACAGACCTGGGTTTGAGTCCTGGTTCTAGCACTTCCTCACTGTTACCTGTTAGAGGGTTCATAAGCTTTAATTGCCTTATATGTAGTCACCATAGAATAGAGGTTCAGAGCTCAGAGTCTGAGACCTGTCTCTCTGGGTTCTATACCAGCACCACTACTTACTAGGTGTGTGAGCTTGGTCATACTACTTAACCTCTCTGGGTCAGTAATATGGGGATAATAATAGTACTTACCTCACAGAGCTATATGACTAAGTGAATTTAGGACTACAGCACATAAGACACAATAAATAGTGCCTGGGACATATAAAGTACTATCTGTTAACATTATTATTGTTGTTGTTTTATTATTTTCTTTTTGAGGTGGAGTCTTGCTCTGTTGCCCAGGCTGGAGTGCAGTGGCACAATCTCGGATGACTGCAACCTCTGCCTCCTGGGTTCACGCCATTCTCCTGCCTCAGCCTCCCGAGTAGTGGGACTACAGGCGCCCGCCACCACGCCCAGCTAATTTTTTTGTATTTTTAGTAGAGATGGGGTTTCACTGTGTTAGCCAGGATGATCTTGATCTTCTGACCTTGTGATCCGCCCACCTCGGCCTCCCAAAGTGCTGGGATTACAGAACATTATTATTTTTGGAAAGATGATAGGACTGTTATAAGGATGAACTGGAGTCATTTAGGTAAAAGCATTTTCTAAGCTTATAAAACAATACAAGTATAATTTATTTATGTGAATTAAAAGAGTGGAAGCCCAGATAATGAAGTTGATGACTATTATTTCTTTTAAAAAATTTTTAAGAAATGTTTATATATTTGGGAGGTACAAGTGTAGATTTCTTACATGCCTGTATTGTGTTGTGGTGAAGTCTAGGCTTTTAGTACCCATCACCCCAATAGTGAACATTGAACCTGATAGGTCATTTTTCAACCCTCATCCCCCTCTTGCCCTCTGATCTTTTTGGGTCACCAGTGTCTATTATTCCACTCTGTATGCCCACGTGTACCCATTGTTTGGCCTCTACTTATAAGTGAGAACATGCAGTATCAGTATTTGACTTTTAGTTTCTGAGTTATTTTACTCAGGATAATGGCCTCCAGTTCCATTCATGCTGCTGCTAAAGAGATGTTTCCACTCTTTTTTATGGCTCAGTAGTATTCCATGGTGATATATGTAAAAAAATATATATATACACACATAATATAAAATTTTATATATATTATATCTCATTTGTATTTAATTATAAATTTTATATGTATAAAAAATAAAATTTTATATATAATATGAAATATATAATGATATATATACACACCATATATACCATATAAATATACGTATTATATTTATACATTTTACCATAAAATATTTATTATATGAAATTACCATATTTTCTTCATCCACTCCTCTGTTGATGGACACTTAGGTTGATTCCATATCTTTACTCTTGTGAATCGTGCTGCAATCAACGTATGAGTGCAGTATCTTTTTGATATGATGACTTTTTTCCTTTGGGAAAATGAGAAAAAATATTTGTGGGATTTCTGGATTGAATGGCGGCTCTATATTGAGTTCTTTGACGAATATCCACACTGCTTTTCCATAAAGGTTTTACTAACTTACACTCCCACCAACAGCATATAAGTATTTCTTTTTCTCTGCATCTTTGCCAACATCTGTTGGTTTTGACTTTTTCATAATAGCCATTCTGACTGGTGTAAGACAGTATCTCATTGGGATTTTTTGCATTTTTCTGATGATTAGTGACGTTGAGCATTTTTTTTTTCATACGTTTGTTGGTCTCTTATATTTCTTCTTTTGAAAAATGTCTGTTCATGTCCTTTGCCCACTTTTTAATGTTTTTTTTTTTTCTTGTTGAGTTGTTTGAGTTCTCTGTAGATTCTGGATATTAGCCCTTTGTTGAATGCATAGTTTGCAAATATTTTTTTCCCATTCTGCAGGTTGTCTGTTTACTCTATTGATTGTTTCTTTTGCTGTGCAGAAGCTTTTCAGTTTAATTAAGTCCCATTTGTCTATTTTTGTTTTTATTGCATTTGCTGTTGAGGACTTGGTCATAAATTCTTTGCCTAGGCCAATGTCCAGAAGAGTTTTTCCTAGGTTTTCTTTTAGAATTGTTATAGTTTTAGGTCTTCTGTTTAGCTCTTTAATCCAACTTGAGTTAATTTTTGTATATGCTGAGAGATATGGGTCCAGTTTCATTCTTCTGCATATGGCTATCCAATTTTCCCTGCACCACTTATTGAAGAGTGTGTCTTCCCCAGAGTATATTTTTGTTAACTTGGACAACTATCATTTCTTCAAGCCTTACTGTGTGTCAGGGACTTTACATACATCATTTAAGTGCCAGAATAACCTAGAAGATGTTATTATTTTTTGCTGACAAGAGAGGTAGCAAGGCAGAGGATAGTAGGGAAATTCACAACCCTGGGCCCAGGCTGTCTGCAACTGAAGCCTCACTTGGTTGCTTACTGGCTACGTGAACACAGGTGAATAACTTAAACCCCCATGCCTCAGTTTCCTGGACTGTAAACAAGGATGTTAAAAATAGTAACGTCTACTTCATAGGCTGTTCTGAGAATTAAAAAAAATAATTTTGTGACGTGTTTAGGATGGTATATGACACACAGTAAGTGTTACATGAGTGTAAGTGAAAGAAAAAGAAAGAAAAGACGGAAGGAAGGAAAGAAAGAAAAAGAGAAAGGAAGAAAGAAAGAGAAAGAAAGAGAAAGAAAGGAAGGGTGAAAGAAAGGAGGGAGGGAGGGAGGAAGAAAGGAAGGAAAGAAAGAAGGAAGGAAGGAAGGAAGGAAGGAAGGAAGGAAGGAAGGAAGGAAGGAAGGAAGGAAGGAGAAAGAAACGAAATAACCTAGCACCAAAGAGATTAATTAGTATGTTTACAACACCTAATATCTGCAGGGGTTGGGATGTAAAAGCAGGTCTGTTTGGCTCCCCTCTGAAACCTGTATCTCTTCTGCTGAACCAGGCTTAGAAGAGGCAGGCACAGGAGATGTGTTTTAGGAGGTCAGGCAGAGCCAATCCCCCAGGCTTTCAAAGGCAGCATCTTGTTCCAAATGAATGATCAGGAAAGCCATAAGGCATACGTGGTGTTCAGAAAGGATAATTGTCAACTTGAAGCTAATCCACTTCACATCCAGCCAGGGTCTCTAAAGCCACTTGGTGGACAGGTCCTGCCTCCACTCCATTCCAGTCAAAGACTTGCTGCGCGAGAGCTCGAAGCTCTTTTTCCTCTCCATTTGGCAATACTTGGGGAGCTCATCCAGGGGCTCAGGGACCTCAGGGCCTGTGTCTAGAAATTACAAACCACAGACAGATATTGGAATTCTTCCTTCACTGACACTGTCATGTTTCCTCAGGGACATTTCAATTTTCCAGCCTTTAACTGCTCCCCGTGAGCTGAGTGAGGGTTCTATCTTGGCAGTGTGGGGCTGGATCGCCCAAAGTCTTCATTTGTGCTTTGTTCTCCTGGTGCCTATCTCATTGAATTTAAGATGCTATTGATTTTTAAAAGGCACCACGGTTTCATATTTCACTAAGAAAAAACAAAACATACTACCAATTAACCTATGACACAAGGGAAATGCACATCTCAGAATAAATAAAATGAGGTGTTTTCTGAGAAGGTAGCCAGTTCTTTGTATGTTTTGTCTGGAAGGTGAACCTCCTTCCTAACATTTGGTTCTGAAAATCAAAGCTTATTAAGGAAATAATGTTAGATGGGTCTTGAAAAAGTGAGGATGAGGGAGACAAGTTCTTCTGGGAGCTGGAGCAGATGTGAGAAGCACAGAGAGAAGAAAAAAGTGAATCCTTGGTCTAGGAAGATAGACAAGCCCTGCGAGGGGTTGGATTCTGTGGTTGGCTTCCCCATAAGGGTGTTAACTCACCTCCGTGAAGGTGTACTTAGGTGCTGGCTTCCAGCCTCCACTGAGGCTCCCACGGGCAAGCAAAACTCATCAGCAGTAGAGCTGCCTGACTCCAGAGGGCTAAGTGGCTTGAGATCACTCAGAATATTCAGCACTTTCTAAGAACTTTGAGGCTCTTTCCTAGTCCTTGAGAGTGGGAAGAAGCTCTGATAATAACTAGGATTGAATTTCCTGACTGACCAATGGGATAAGGATTAAAGGCTGGGATTAAAATTTAATTCAGAGAAATAAAGTACTGTGACGCTTTTGTCCATTTAGTTTATAGAACAAGAGCTAATTTGACATCTATATCTGTTACAGGTCTGTTACATATGTTTAAGAATTCTTTTACAGACAGGGTCTTTCTCTGTTGCCCAGACTGGAGTGCGATGCACCATCATAGCTCACTGCAGCCTCAGCCTCCTGGGCTCAAGAGACCCTCCCACCTCAGGCCCCTGAGTACCTGGGTCTACAGGTGTGCACCACCATGCCCAGCTAATGGTTTATCATTTTAGGGGTGCGGTCTTGCTATATTGCCCAGGCTGCTCTCAGATTCCTGGCCTCAAGCCATCCTCCCACCTTGGCCTCCCAAAGTGCTTTAATTACAGGCATGAGCCACCACACTCGGTCCTAATTTTTTTCTTTAATTGAAAACCTGCTCTGGGTGGAAATAATCCTTGATCCCAGCCCCAGTTCCCCCAGAATTTTCTGTGTGGCTTCATTGGGTTTCACCTGGTATTTCTCATCATGACACTATAGGTATCAGGGCTGGGTGAATCCTGCACACTGAAGATGGTTTTGCATATTGTTTACCCTCCCATGGTCAGTGGTGTACCCTTGGTCACTATGAAAACATAAAATGCGGCCGGGCGCGGTGGCTCAAGCCTGTAATCCCAGCACTTTGGGAGGCCGAGACGGGCGGATCACGACGTCAGGAGTTCGAGACCATCCTGGCTAACACGGTGAAACCCCGTCTCTACTAAAAAATACAAAAAACTAGCCGGGCGAGGTGGTGGGCGCCTGTAGTCCCAGCTACTCGGGAGGCTGAGGCAGGAGAATGGTGTAAAAACCCGGGAGGCGGAGCTTGCAATGAGCTGAGATCCGGCCACTGCACTCCAGCCTGGGCGACACAGCAAGACTCCGTCTCAAAAAAAAAAAAAAAAAAAAAAAAAAAAACATAAAATGCTCCCCACATTTCCAAATGACTCTTATGGTGAGGGGTGCCATTTCTGAGGGAGAGCCCTATAATGGCCTACAGCCATGGCTTTGCTGAATGATGTGAGCCACTCAAACTCTCTGGGCTTACATTTCATTCATCATTGCCATTGCCATAATTTAAGGATAAGTTCTTTTCTTCTTAGGATAAGTTTTCTTCTTCTCCCCCTCCCCCTCCCCCTCCCCCACTCTCTCCCTCTCCTTCTCCTTCTCCTTTTCCTTCTCCTTCTCCTTCCTTCTTTCTTCTTCTTCTCCTCCGTAGCCCAGGCTGGAGTACAGTGGTGCGATCTCGGCTCACTGCAACCTCCACCTCACAGGTTCAAGTGATGCTCCTGCCTCAGCCACCTGAGTAGCTGGGATTACAGGTGCCCGCCACCATGCACGCCTGGCTAATTTTTGCATTTTTAGTAGAGATGGGGTTTTGCCATGTTGGCCAGGCTGGTCTCGAACTCCTGGGCTCAAGCAATCCACCTGCCTTGACCCCACAAAGTGCTGGGATTACAGGTGTGAGCCACTGCTCCCGGCAAGGATAACTTCTTAATAGGGCAGCAAAAAAGTGTATAAAACAAAGAAACAAACCCCAAAACAACCAGCTGCATAAAAATGTACTCTCTGAGGGTAAGCAGGGGAGAAATCAAATATATGTTATTATTAGTGCTGCAATGGTTATTCTTAGAATTACTAAAAATGCAAGAAATTCTAAACAAGTGCTACTTATCTGGTTTCTGTTCAACATAATCAAGAGAACTGGGAAAAATAAACCATGATCATCATAATGAGTACTTAATTTCAGACTAGGGATCATGAGAAAGCCACTTGGTTTGGTAAGGGCAAAGGGAATGAAAGGAAGTTTTCCTTATGTAGCATTTCTCTATGCCAGATACTACAGTAAAGCAGGGATCTCCCATTTGATCTTCATTGCCATGCTGAGATGGGTGGTGGTGTTCCCATTTCAAAGATGAGCCAACTGAGGCTCAGGGAGACTATATCACTTGCCCAAGGTCATGCTGCTAGGAATGATCAAAGACAGTCCTCGAAGCAAGGCTCCAAGACCTATAATCTTTTCATAGGACACACTCTGCATGTCAAACAGAGGAGGACATTTATTGAAGCAGCTTTCAAGGCAGCCTAGTTGGGAGGAAAATTCAAATTGTGGCTGTGGGGCCATCAAGGCAAAGAAGGGCTGAGCATAGAAGGTCAGGTGAGCTGAAAACAGGAGAGCCAGCCTAGGGTCAGAAGCCAGGAGGACTGAGCTCAGGGTGGAGCTCAGTGAGAGGAATGGGTCAGAACCAGGCATTCATACTGAGCTTGTGTGTGTGTGTGTGTGGCGCGCGCGTGTGTGTGTGTGTTTGTGTGTACGAGCATCCCTGCGCCCACCTCTTCCACGTCACTTGCTTGGCCTGGATGCAAGAATGTGAATGGAGACTGAAAGGGGCCATGCAATGTTGATGGATAATTGACTGTGTCCTCAATGTGCTTGCCTCTAAATGGAGATCCTCCTGTAAAGGGAATTGTGTTTGGGCTTCCCTTGCAAGCCCATTGAAAGCGTTTCAAATTCAATGCTCCTTTACATTCTCCTCTAGAATGAATCTGGAAGGGCCATTTCACTGCAACCCTATCAGATTTACTACTTCCTCCTGTGTAGCCAGTTAGCAGAATGCAGACAGTGCTGCCTTCTGGGCACCGGCAAGTCACAGCTCCATCCTTGGGACTGTCTGGGTTCGGTCTCTCTGCCCTTCCAAGCTTTCTGCTGAGGCTGCCTCCTTGAAAGGTCTAGTCTCCCTTTTGCATAGAACCTCCGCTTTCTGAAATCAGTGGCTCTACTGTCTGTGCTCCAGCCATGCTGAACACGTTTCAGATATCCAGATGTGCTGGGTTCTCTCAGGACTCCAGGCCTTTGCACTCCTGGGTCCCTCATCTTGGAGCGCTCTTGAATCTCTGCAGCCGTATGCCTAGCAGACTCGTCCTTCAGATCTTAGCCAAGGTATTCTTTCCCTCTAGAAGACTTTCTGATGCTGCAGGCTGAGTAGGGATCCATGTTTGTGCTCCCCTATCACGTTGTGCCCCATTTTATACGGCATTTTTTCATCACTCCCAAGTGACAGTTATGGTTGTCTGGTTACCTATCAGTGGACTCCGTTAGGTGGTCAGCAGTTTGAGGCTAGGAACTCTATTTCTTTCATTTGCCGTGGGTCTAATTTTGCAGCTACCCAGTTTTTTGCAGCTACCCAGTTAGTTACTGACAGTACTGGCACTCCCTATTTAAATGCAGGGGAAAGTTCCAAAAACCTCTCATGGGAAGAAGATTTGACTGAGACTGTCAAGGTGAAATGAGTGACGGCCACCTGGTTTAGTCTGATAAAACTAGAGGGCTCACCTTTTCTAACTAAGTGTTCTTCTGATGTTAGACTGACCATCTGCCCTTTTGAGTTATAAGAAATTGACTTCTGTTGAAATTACACGTATTCCTGGGAGGTTTAACCAAGTAATTTGGTATGAGTTTTTCTCGGTCATCCCAAATTGGGCTGATCAGAGGGAATATCAGAAAAGGTTTTAAAAAATACAAATGCCGGTCGGGCACGGTGGCTCATGCCTGAAATCTCAGCACTTTGGGAGGCCAAGGCCGGTGGATTATGAGGTCAAGAGATGTAGACCATCCTGGCCAACATGGTGAAACCCTGTCTCTACTAAAAAATACAAAAAATTAGCCGGGCATGGTGGTGCATGCCTGTAGTCCCAGCTACTCAGGAGGCTGAAGCAGGAGAATCACTTGAACTCCAGAGTCAGAGGTTGCATTAAGCCAAGACTGCGCCACTGCACTCCAGCCTGGAGACAGAGCAAGACTCTGTCAAAAAAAAAAAAAATTCCAAAATGCTGGTGTCCAGTAACAGAAAGTAGGATTTAGGTGGACTCCAGAATGAATGGATCATTAGCGTACTGAGTACTCAGCCAGCCTTTTAAAGGAAAAGTTTATACCACCTGTAGAGCTGTATAATCTGATGGTAGTTTACAGGATTGGATTTAGCTACAGAGTCCAGTTTGTCACAGATATACAACCTAATGTTATCTGAGGAAAAGTATGGATTGATGTAATCCACCTTCATTCCAGCTCCCTTCTAAAATGCTGTTCTCCCTAGAAAGATATAAACTACATCTCTCAAAGGGGGTTTCAGACTATCAGATGCACCTGAAACTGAAATTTGGCACTAAGGTAAGTAAGGAGGGAAGCACCCTTTTTGCTGGTGCAGCCCACAGCAGAGGCAACTTGGACTTACAGTCTGCAGATTCTTAGTTTGGCTAGCAGCTTCTTTGTTATGTTGGGAACAGAAATTCTTTTGGGGCTCAGTCTTGTGTTGATTTGAGATTCATTACTAGAAGTTCAATCTAGAAGCTGTTTCTTCTATTCTCTCAATGTTTCGAAAATCCATCAATGTATAAAGCAATATGCAAAACACAGAAATCTGTGCCTTGACTGACTGAAGTGGATTCTGTTCTCCACAACCAAACCCTTGACAATCATCTGTGCATTCTAATTCAAACCAATCATTCAGTCTATATCACTCATAACTTATGGCTCTTGGAGAAGTTTAGTTCTTTCCTACAGAATCTTCTCTCCATAAAGGTTTTTGTTGTTGTTGTTATTGTCACTTTAGCTATTTCCTACAGGAAGGATCTCTCCACAGAGTCTTGACCTAATTGTACCGTCCTCTCATAAAACGTAGAATATTTGCTTCCCATTTCCCATTCTAGATGAACATCCATCAATTACTGATCGCTTCCCTTCCTACAGCTTTTACTCTTTTATCAGCAGTTAACCTAATGTCTGGCACAGCAGAGGTTCTTACAAACAACTCTTTAATGAATTAATTAAATAATGAATTAGTGACTGAGTGGATGAATGAATGAGTAGGGGAGGGGGTGATGCATGTCAAATGGCACCACAGTATCTGGTTCAGAGTAGGTGTTCAATGAATAACTAGAATAAAGACCTGAACAAATCAATGAGGTGAGTGTAGTGTCCATCATGGTGCTTCAGTACATAGTAGATGCTCACTAATTTTTATTGAATGAATGATGTCTATATAATGACTCACATAAAGCCTGGCCTATAAAATTTTTAAATAAATGAATGATAATTTTCTATATCAGTGTAGGTTCTTTTCTCCATGACCTCTATCTCCATTACTTCCCATTCACCTTGGCCAAGTTCTCATCTCTTGTCTTGGTGCCTTATTTGGTCCTAAACCACCCATCAATATCCATTCATCTGTCTTCCATCAGCCAACTTCCAGCTCATTCCCAGCCAACATTTTCAAGTATCCACATTTGCCCACCTTACAGAAATGGGGTGAATTATAATTCATACTTACCAGCAATCTGCCTATTATTTCTTAGGCACCTACTAGTTGCCACTAGAGAAGTGCCATGTCCAAGGCCACACAGCGAGTAAGTGGCAGAGCCAGAATTTGAACATTGGTCTCTTTAATGCCCAAACTGCTCTTTTCTCTACAATATGCTGATTATGTAGCTATAGAACATATGTGAAACAGATCACATTTGCATCTCAATGCACATATACCTACATCAGGGTCTTTTAGCACAGTGACATTCTGGACTGGATAATTCTTTGTTGTAGGGAGCTGTCCTGTGCATTGTAAGACATTTAGCAACATCCTTGGCCTCTACCCACCAGATGTTAGTAGCATCCCCTCCATCTCAATTGTGACAACTAAAAATGTCTTCAGATATCCCCACATTTCTCTTGGGGGAAGAATCTGCCCTGGTTGAGAGCCATTGATATACATAATAGAATAAGAAGTAATTCAGCATGTTTGCAAGGAGAGAAGGGGCTCAGAGATGGTGAGCCCCTAAGCTAACCAAGACCTGGGTTTGGCCAATGAACAGATTGGCTGGGAAGTCCTCTCCAGGGATTAAGGTTAGCCTACACCTTGTCAAGATGTGGCAGAACCATGTAAATTCTGTACCCTAGAAGCTAAAATGAGGAATATCTGATCTTATCAGAAGCAGTGGGATGCGAGCTTCAGTCCTGCTACTAAGCGGTTGTGTGGTCTTGGTTCAGTCTCCATCATGATGATAACAGATTATTAATGGTTTTTATGTGCCAGACATTGGTCTTAATGCTTCATATGTATTTACTCATTTAATCCCTATGGCAATCCAATAAAATAGTTACTAAGATTACCACATTTTATAGGTAAGGGAACTTGGCAAGAAAGGCTATGTTACAGCTAAAATTACACACAGTAGAGTCAAAATGAAAACACAGGCTCTGAAGTACTCATTTTATCTCTGAGCCTATTTCTACTGTGTGTAAAATGAGAGGTTGGATTGGCTGATTTCACAAATATTTCCCTGTCTGAAAATTCCAGGATTCCAGGCAGTCATGAATACAACATGTATTTACTGGACATCAATATATGCTGGACAGTAAGGGACATGAAAATTCTCCAGGATTTTATAGTTCTAGAACAGGGGAGGTAAGACAAGCATGTTTTTATTTTTAAAAAGCAATTGTAATGGCCACTATTAACTGAGTGACTGTTAGATGTCACTCATGCATTATACATTTGACCCGAGTTAGCTTTAGTCCTCACAAGAACCCTGTAGGGTCAGGAATGCCTTTTCTCAAATAAGTAACTGGGGCTCAGAGAGGTGAAGTGACTTGCCACACAAAATTAGAGAGGTTTACAAAAAGTGCAAAGTGGGAGGCGAGTTTCTCATCTCAGGCTCAGATGGGCCACCCTTCCTCTCTGTCATTTAGCAAAGTGGTAGGAGGACAGTGTAAGCCCCAAATGCAGAAGGCTTGACTTATTTAGCTCTAAGACTGTTGATAACCCAATGTCTTTCTTTCTTTCCTAAGAAAGTCCATGGAGGGACAGAAAGACTCTGGGTGGCTGTTGGATGACTGGAGAAGTTGGTAGCTCCATCAGTAACAACAGCAAAGCAATTAGGTTCCAGGTATGGAATAGATGATGCTGCCCCCACCTAGAGTCCTTGGCCTTGGTGTCACCATAGCCACCCCATGTTCTATCCACAAACCTAGCATGATCTTTTTTCCATGCCTTGTTCATGTTCTTTCTTCAATATGGACACCTCTTTCCAATTCCTCCACCTATCACCCTTTGACAAACTCCTACTCATCTTTTGTGACTACACTCAAAGTCACCTCATCCCAGAAATCTTCCACAATTTTTTCAGTTTAAATGGCAACTCCCTCTGTGCTTCCTTAGCTCTTAGTTTATTTCTTATTTTCATAGTCATTATTTATATTTATGTCTTCTCCAGTCCCAGAGAAGTTCTTAAAAGGCAGGGACTTGTGTTTTACTTACAAGTAAACTTATAAACACAAGTGCCTGGTTGATAATAATTTGTGCCCAGTTGATAATAATATTCCCTCATTCTTTTGTAATAGTCACACAATATTTGTTGTGTACCATGCAAGCACTGTGCTAGGCTTTGTAGTAGATAAGTTTGTTCTGGAAGCTTTCCTAGAACCCACAGCCGACTTCAGGAAAAAGACCATCTAACAAAACTTGTGACACAGTGTTCTGAGTGGTCCACACAGGGCAAGAGGAGGGAGACTGTCTCTGCAGGAGCTCAGGAAGAATTTTCCAAAGGAAATGCTCCAGGTGGGCTTTGAAATGTAAATATAAGAGGGGACTTTTCAGGCAGACAAGTGGGTGGACAGGAGAAGCTTTCTAGGTGGAGAAAAAAGCCTGCACAAAGGCTGAGGATGAGAAACAGTGAGGTGAGGTTTGCGTAGCATGAATGCAGGGTAGAATTTGTGCAGGGTGGCAGGGGATGTGGCTGAGGGGTGGGTACTGAGGGGACTGGGTGTAAGAGATTCTGTATGTCCTACTGAAGGGTTTGAGTTTATTCTGTTAGGTGAGATGGACTGTCTACCCAGACTGGCAACCAGTCACTACCATCCCTGGGCAGAGCCTTGGCAGCCGTCTTTGTTGTAGGTTAGTCCACATCCCTTGGGCATGGCTGGTAGGACCAGGGATAAACATCTGCCCCAAACTGGACCAACCTCAAGTCTTCTCCCCCATGACTTGTAATTGAAGCTGAGGAAGAGTCAAGACATTCTCTTCTTGTGGCCAAGACTTGACATGAACCCCTTTTGGGCTTCTTATTGTGAGTGTTACAGGCTGAATTGTATCTCTGCAAAACTCACATGTTGAAATCTTATTCCCCAGTCCTAACCTCAGGACATCTTTGGAGATGGGACCTGTCTTTAAGGCAGTAATTAGATTAAACTGGATCATTAGGGTGGGTCCTCACTGAATATGACTGATATCCTGATAAAAAGAGATTAGGACACAGGAACACGCAAAGGGAAGACCTTGTGAAGACACAGCGAGAAGGTGATCACTTACAAGCCAAAGAGGAAGGTCTTAGAAGAAACCAACCCTGCAGACACCTTGACCTTGGACCTCTTTTTTGTGAGAAAATAAATTTCTGGTGTTTAAGCCTCCTAGTTTGCAGTACTTTGTATGACAGCCCTAGCAAAGTAATTCAGTGGGTCTCTGGCTAACATATTAACTATGTGGCTGTCTTGCTTGTGTGTCTGCTCAGCAGCCCCCAGAGGACAGCCCCTCCTGCCACCTCACATTCACAATGATGATGTTCAGGCACCTGGTGGTGGGAGGTGGGGGCTACTTTTCTCCCTAGTCTGGGTACAAATTGCCTGCTGCTCCCAAGCTAATACATGCACACTGGACTCTGAGAAAAGTTTGAGCAATTCTATGCTCAGGGTTAAGCCAGGTGTGGTGGCTCACACCTATAATCCCAGCATTTTGGGAGGCCGAGGTGGGAGAATCGTTTGAGTCCAGGAGTTGGAGACCAGTCTGGGTGACATGGCAAGACTCCATCACTACAAAAAAAAAGAAAAAAGAAAAAATTCAGGGTTTAGGTGTTAAGTACTGAACTATAAAGTGCTGCAGACGCCGGACCTTAGTTTGGTCATGTCCCATGTGGATGCTTTCTCCTTGCCTAATGTTCTCCGTTTTCTCCTACCCTTCCCAAGCCCTCTCCATTCTACCCCTCCCTTCAGAGTACTCTGGCTCTCCTACCTTCCCACCCATTTAGGCATCCGTATCGCACTCCAACAAAATCGTGAAGTCTCCATACCCACCAGTCCTTTCTGGTATCTGGCAGATTTGCCAACCTCAGGACCTGACAGTCAAGAACTCTTCTCTCGCCCCTTGGTTACCAATGCCTGTTGAGGGCAGTTCCAACTCAGGACCAGCTGGCCAGGCTGTTGGGACTGCCTTTGTCCTGTGGATAGATTGAAGCTTCTCCTTCTTCTCTGCATTTCTGTGGCTGGTTTTTCCCCAGAGTATTCAAAATGAAACTGATCTCATCCCATCACCCCAAGAATTAATTTATTTCCAAAACACATCCCTGCCACACACTCATCCTTCTGATCTGCATGAGAAGTTAATATTCCTCTTAGTAAGATGACTTTGCATTTATTTCTTATAAGTTAATACCCTGGCCCTATTATGTTCTCATTTGCCCCTTTCTTGATGAGAGTTAAATCATAAATCCACTTGGCAGAGAATGTGCACGCCAAGTTCCATTTGTATTGGAGGGCTAACTGGTCTTGTTTTACTTCAGACTGTATGTATAAGCCTAGAAATGATGACATGGACATAGTTGACCTGTCCTGGGCATGAAGGGGCACAGAACACTGAGAAGAAAAAGAATAATGAAGTAGACATCCAAGAGAAACAGAAAAGAGTGATGGAGAGATGGACGATGTCCTGAGATCCAGGCAGTATTCTCTTTTGTTGCTGTTATTTCTTTCCGCAGCTTTCTTGTCCTTGGGTGGCTGTGATAGATATTCCAGTAATCCCAGATGTACACTCCTCTTCCTATAGTAGTAGCTGAACCCCGAGTCTTCAGTGGGGTACATGGATGCCCAGATGAAAGACGACATTTTCCACTTCCCTTGCAGTTACGTGTGGCCATGAGGATGAATTGATGAGTGGCACTGATGTGTATGACTCCTGAGTTGTGCTCTTAAAGTGAAGCATTGCTTCCTTCACTCACCTTTCCCTCTTTCCTTGGGCTGCATGGCAGATGTGTTAGTATTTCTTAGGCCACTCAGGTGAGAACAATCTCTAGGCGTAGCAGAGCAAGAAGATGGAAGGATCCTGGGTCCTGGACAAAAGGGACTCACCTCACCAGCCATGGCCTGCTTACATCTGAACTATTATGTGGGTGAGAAATAGCTAACTTGTTTAAGCCACTATATATTTGGACTCTGTTACATCACAGGGGTGCATATCCATCCTGATTTCTACAGGTGTTTTTTGTTTTGTTTTGTTTTGTTTTGTTTTTGAAAAGCGGGTCTGACCACCATCTGTTTATCTCTTTCTTTCCTGAACTTAATCTAAAATCTAAAGTAAGAGAGCTCACCACTCCTCTCTTGGTCACTCACTCCATAAAAGTGTATAGCTGGAGCTACTACAGCCATTCTCCCACTGGGTGAAGGCCAGTGGGAATGGGGAAGAAGAGGGCAACACTCAGTGATAAGCAGAATGAGAGCTAGAGGCACCTGACAGGTTCCAGTGGTACCTGAAGTAAATTGTACCTCACGCTTTCTGCAGTTTCCTGAAGTGGCTCATTAAATTGCACCCTTTTGGGATGAGGCTCATGGAGTTCCATTTCTTTTTTTCTCCATGCTACCAGGAGTCCTTACTAACTCCCATAAGCTATCATAAATTCTCTCTGCCCTTATCTCTTCCTCCTGCTAAAGTTAGCTGTATTTCATTTTTATTGCTGGCTTCCAATGAGTTCTAGAGTCCAAAGAAAGTTAGTGGTGGCTTTTAACAGGATGAGAGATGGGGTCAGTTTTCCTTTTACGATGCTTGCTTGAGGGTTCATGAAAGTTTTCATCTAATGCAGAGTTGAATTCCCTGCAACCAGGCAGGAACAGAGAGGTCTCTGCAGGACCTTGTGTAGTTACCTAAGTTTCAAGCCTTCATCACTTCCAGAGTAGGATAATGCTTCTTGCACTCTCAAGATTCTTAAAGGCTCAGACCACAGCTGCTTCCCATTCCAAGAGTAACCTAAGAGTTCCTCTGAGGTTGATTAGGAGACGTGGGATAAAAATTGGGTACACATTTTAGAGGAAGACTTTGCACACATTTTCATTCAATAAAAGTTAATAAAGCAGGATGGTTAAGTAAAGTAACTTACTCAACCTCCCATGGCTTATAAATGCTAAGTAGTACCAGACTTGAAAGCAGATCTAAGCCTTGGCTTCCTCATCTGTCAAACGGTGTCAAATAATCTCCATTTCACCAGATTACTGTGAGATTTAATTGAAATAGTGTCCATTAAGTGATTGACTTGGTAAGTTCTCGTAAATGGTAGCTGTAATTATTTTTGTAATTATGATTATTACTAGACAACTCAATGGATGCTCTGGTCCTGGACTTGGGAAGTTGGATCAGAGAGATGGGAGGCAGAGTTTTCACACTACACAAGTCCATGCCTCTAATGTGAAGAGCATCCTCTACACACTGAGCTCTACTTTAGGGATCGTCAGGACTGAGAGGAGATCGCAGAAAAGGAATCTTAAGGGAAATTGCACTTTATAGACTTTTCCCCAGGATACAACCATTTCTCTTTCCTATGGGAAGCAGATATTTGAGTTTTAGCTTTAGCAATGCCTTCTCCCTAAGGGGACCTTGGCTCTGCTTCTAGAGCAGAGGAGATGGGGAGAGGTCTGATGTGTTTAGAGCTGCCTGCAGATTCCTTGAAGCTATAGCTGCTCCCCCTCTGTGTTGCACCCCACGGTCTTCTCTGCAGCTGGGCCCACAGCAAAGCTTTAATTAATGCTAGAAGGACACCCACAGCTTCATTTAGATTCTTCCTATGAATCTGAGGCAAAATCTCAAGTGCAGTGGGGGAGAATCTGCCCAGGGGTCATTCCTGTGCTGAAAACCTCTTGTGTTTCACATGGCCTTTAGGGAAAAGGCAAAATCCTTAGCATGAAGGACCTGGCACCATATAACAGAAACTCCCACACAGTGGGCCATGGCACACTGGTAAATTCAAACCCTTCATAAAATGTCCCCCAAATCGGATCCATGTTTATATGGCAGCAGAAGTGAAGGTCCTCAAGGGGCATGTTTGAGAAATGGTTGATGGTCACTGTTAGGCAAATTTACAAGCTAAAGATGAATACTGAATTGTTTAGGAGAGGAAGAATTTTCAGAGGCAGTATAAGAGAGAGAGAGAAGATAGATGAAAGGGCTGGTAGGAATGAGGAACTGGAGAAAAGGGGCGGAGGTGTTTAATGGAGCAAATCGAGGACATTTCATTGTATGGTATGCAACTTAATCTTCCCCTCTATCCTATCGCTGAATCTGGTGGAAACCATCCACTTTTTATCAATAGGATGTGGAGGAGTGAATTTATTCTGTGGATGTGCTAAAGTGTTTACTTTGGCTTCCCCATGGGTGAAGGCCTAGTTTGAATGTTGCCCATGGGAGACCCCTTACACCTAGTTAGGTTTGCAATTTATTTTTGCTGCAATTTAGAATAACATGACAACTGTAGATATTCCAAGAGGAATATTCCTCTGTAGGTATACTGCAACATCAGAGGGGAATAGCCTCAGATTTAAGCTCCATGAAAGCAAAGCATGTTGTTTGCTTTATTCACTGCAGTATTCCTAATGCCTAGAACTGTGCCTGGCCTACAGCAGGTGCTGAATGAATAATGATTGTTCTGTGATCTGTTCTGTCTACCTCTCTTGCCTCTTTTCCCGTCCTGCTGCACATCTTCTCTGCTTTAATACCACTGAAGTGCTTCCAGCTCTTGGGATATGCCCCACTTTATAACTCATTGATTCATACATCCATTCGGCAAAAATATACTGATTTCCTGTTCTGTGCCAGGCATTGTGCTAGAAACTGGAGATACTTGGAGAGCAAAATGTAGAGTTATCTGACAGTCAGTGGAGACAGCATCATTCCAATAATTTTACACACACACACACACACACACACACACACACACACACACACACACACTTTATATAAATATAAACCTGCAGGCTAGGACAGATGCCAAGAAGAACAATTGTGCTACAAGATTAGATTATAGTAGGATTTGTTCTGGATTGAGAAGCTGATATTTGATCTGAGTTCTGGAGGTCCACTAGCAACTAAAAGATTATCAGTGTGGCCAGAGTAGTTGAAAACATGTTTGCGTGTGTGAGGGTCGTGTTCAGATATGAGATCAGATGGGTGGGCTGGGGCCAGGCCCTGCACAATCTTGCAAGCCATATTAAATGTTTTGGTCTTTATTCTAGAAGCAATGGGGAGCCATTGAAGAGTTTTAAGTGTGATAAAGGTGTTTGACATGATCAAATTTGCTTTATAAAAAGATCATTCTGGCTGCAGAGCTCTGTTGAGCTCCCTGCCACTCGTCCCTACCCCACAAGCCTTCCCTACCCAGTCTGGGGCCATGCAATTACTTAGTCGGTGGTGGGGACAGCCACAGTAGGTGACTGAAATCTCAGTCATGTATTTATTGACTCTTGGCTGCTGTTCATAATGAACTCTCAGCTTCCCTAGGGGAGCTGAGTAGATTTGCCAAGAAGAGAAGGAAAGGGTGGGGAAACTGCAAGGGGATGGATGTGGGGCTTGGTGTTCTGTCCTCACATCTGTCTCCCTCTATTGATGCCTGCTGCCACGATGATGTATTAGAATTCAATAAGCTTTGCTTGTCTTTTCCTAGAAACGGAAGGGCTGGCAGGGGGAGAGCAGGCCCCATGTCACAGTGAAGGGGGAAGCAATTCAAATGAATCACTTTATTAACTAGCAGGGGGAATCCACCGTCAGTGTGAGGCCATTGCTATGTTATTAATCCCAGTTCTTACCCAGAATGTTTAACCTTGGTGATTCTAGTGGCCGTGAGACATAAAAACCCTAAGTTTAATAAGGCAGCTGGGCATCACAATCTCTTTGACTCCAGGAACAAGGATGGAAAGTCTTTTGCTTCCTCTGCTTAGGATGTTGACTCCAGGGTGGAAACAAAGTCTCAGGAAATGAGAGGGACTGGTAATGCGCATATCGATCTTACCGCCCTCCTGCTCAGGAACGCCTGTAAGGATAATGATCTCTGCTGATGCAGGCCTTACCTTACACTTGACTTATGCCCTTATACAGAGGACATTCAGTTCAACCAGAATTGCTCTTCCAAAGAGAAAACTCCTTTTGTTGGGAACTCTTTTGGTTGGTGTTGAGGCTGAAGATTATTTTTGGAAATACCTGCATGGATTTCCAGGGTTGTTCTGGGGAGGAGGGGAGGACAGGAGGGAAAGACAGTAAGTTATAGCACGGAGACAGCAATACAGTGGAAAGCTACTTGCTTTGTGATGTGACCCCTTCCCAAGATCCAGTGGCAAATTTCCAAGAGTTCTCAAAAGTCACAAAAGGGTGGATGGGACTTGATTTCTCATAGATACTGGAGAGGAAGCAATGCTGGGTATTGCAGGGTGAAATCCAGGCAGCATGGGTAGGCTGACTTTGGTCATGTGTTCACCTCTGGACCAATCATAATGGCTGGGAGAATGTGATGCTCTGATTGGCTTGGGCCTGAGTCACATGCACTATGGCTGGAAAAGAGGTGGAGCCCCATCAGAGCACGTGTGCCCACCTCTGGACCAATCACAATGGCTGGGAGAATGTGATGCTCTGATTCACTTGGGCCTGTGGCTAGAAAGGTGACTGGCTAGAAGGGATGACTGCCTCTGATTGGCTTGGATCTATGTCACACGCACTATGGCTGGAAAAGGAGGTGGGGCCTCATAAAAGCACATGGACTGAGCACTGGGAAGGGTGCTTCACCCAGAGACAACAATTCTTTTGATTTGATTTATCTTTTCTTTTCTGTTTCTCTTCTGCTTCTGTGTACTGTTTCTGTCTCCTGTTTCTTCATCCACTGCTTTTAATAGTAATCACAGCTACCCAAAACAGGGGTGTATGCATCAGGCATTAATCCTCAGAATGAGCCTATGAAGAAAGGACTTACTAACTTATTTACGTATAAGCAAACTGAGACACAGAGAGGGTACACAGCATGTCCAAAGTCATGTAGTTGGTACATGGCAAGGAGGTACCAGCAGGATTTGAAACCCAGGTTTGTGTGGCTTTCATGCCCACATTGCAGCCATGGCTGAACTGTTCCTACTTCTCCTCCCCCCTACTTGGGGAGAAGCACATGTAAAACTCCCCCAGGAGACAGGATCTGATTGGGTTGGCTGGAGAGTTCTCCGATCCACCATGGAGAATTCCTGAGCCAACACTCCTCATTGGCCCCCTTAGTTGAACTTGGATGGCTGCCTGGGACCCAGACCCTGATCCCTGGTCCAGGCTCTTGTGGTCAGAGGGCAGCTTACATGACCCAAAGCCAAGGGACTTGAGTGGAAGAAAGTGCCTGTGCTTATTTTCTTAGGCCAGTGATATAGGCTCAAGAATTCCTCAATTTGGCCCAATTCAAGGACTAGACGACTTGATGTTTTCAGACCACAGAACATTAAAGCTGGTCTGGCACCCCCATTTTAAAACTGAGACCCAAAAGAGGGGGTCTCACACAGCAAGTTTGTGATGGGAGGTCTCTGCATGTAGACTCTGGGGTTCTTTTTGCTATAAAGGATTGGCCTCCAGCCCCGGACCAGTAGAGAGAATTAGGAATCCCACCCTCAAACACTTGGCAACAAAAACAAGGAGTTTGTTAGCTTTCTTCTTTCCTACCTGGGCTCACTCTGTCCACTTTCTCGGAGTTTTTAAGAAAAGGCTGTTTTAAAAAAAAATCCAGTCTCATTCTGATGGTTTATTAATGGAGATGGCTGCTGTTTCAACAATTTTAATTAGGGCTGAATGTTACTGTATTCAAACCCCAGGGAGTGTCAAGGAAAGGGAGCCACTAAGCAAATCTAAGGATCAAATGAATAGATTAATTAAATATCACCGCGTAGGCAGCTCAAGGCATGCGGACCTGCAGCCCCTACTTCCTCCCCGACATGTGGATGAGAAGGGGAGAGAAGCGAGGCAGGAACTGGTGGTGGGCTCCCGTAGGCGAGTGGCTCGAGGCATATGTGTAAGTTTCAGTGTGACACCAGCCACCAGTTTTGTTTTGTTTTCAGCCAAGGATTTGGTTTCCGTTGTTAAAGGCAAAACAAGCATGGAAATCCCCAGTTGGGTCACTGCTTCCCCAACTTCCCGCTAAGACACAAAAAGTTGCAGCTCTTATTTCTAATGGATTCATTTTATTTAGCATTCACTTTATGCCGGTTCTGTACTCAATGCTTTATGAAAATAGACTCATGTAATCATCGCAGCAACTCTACGAGATAAATGGTAGTATATCCCCATTTTATACAGGAGGAAATTGAGGCAGAAGAGGATGAAATAATTTGCCCAAGGTTTCATGACTGCTGGGTGGCAAAGCTACAATCCAAGCCCTGGCTTCCAGTTCAGTCTGTGTTACTAACCACTGCCTTCTCTGCTTCTTGGCATTGGTCACTGAATCTTCCACTTGTGAGTCCAGAGCTGTAAGGTCCAGGCTTGATCTGTGTCCTTAAGCCTCAACCTCCAGTGGGCCCCTCATGTCATCCGGCCAGCAATTGGCCCTCAGCAGGACCAGAGTTGTAAATCCAGATGAACTTCCTACCTTATATAGTTAAGAGGTCAGTCTAGTTCTTGATCATCCACCATGGAATCCAGGTTCTTTCACTTGCTAGCTGTGTGACCCTGGGCAAGTCACTTGACTTCCCTGTGCCTTAGTTTCTTTATCTGTAAAATAGAGGCAATGATAATAATAATAAAAAAGAATAAATGAGTTACTGTATGAAAATCCTTGAAGCAGTATCTGGCATGTGGAAAGCACCAAGAGTTTGATTTACTATTATTGTTATTTTGTTTTATTTTTATTTTTATTTTTTGAGATGGAGTTTCACTCTGTCATCGAGGCTGGAGCGCAGTGGCATGATCTTGTCTCACTGCAAACTCCACCTCCTGGGTTCAAGCGATTCTCCTGCCTCAACGTCTCAAGTAGCTAGGATTACAGGCATGCATCACCACATTCGGCTAATTTTTGTATTTTTAGTAGAGATGAGGTTTTGCCATGTTGGCCAAGCTAGTCTCGAACTCCTGACCACAAGTGATCCACCCGCCTCGACCTCCCAAATTGCTGGGATTACACATGTGAGCCACCATGCTCAGCCTATTATTGTTATTTTTATGATATTATTATTACATTCTGCTTTCCAAAAGGCTTGAGATTCTTTCAGTCCCTGACCCTGACATTGATTTCTGTTTGCATGCCTGATTTGCACCTCAAACGTCGAGCTTGAGTTACTCTTCTGGCTCTGAACTTTGCCCTCTCAACTCTGTCTTGATGTAAACTTGCCCTTTTGCATCCTTGCTTCTTGGAAAGCACCTTTCCTGCTCTAGCCCAGCTCCTAACACCAAACACCTCACTGGAACAAAACACCTGTCCCCTCAGCCTCAGAATCAGCCCTGTCTGTGGCTCCAATTGCTCTTACATGGATGAGGATCTTCTGGGTACCTAAAAGGGCTCTGTTTTTCATAATCGTGAGAGTGATAATGATAAAAATAAAGCAAGTTCCATTTCTAACACCACTGGCAATCAGTAAACCGACCAAGAAATGTTAGCTGGAAACTTTAAAGATTCAGAAATGATGGGGTTATGAAGTTATAAGACAACCCTGAACTTCAGGATTAAAAAATACCATTTTGGCTGGGCGCAGTGGCTCATGCCTGTAATCCCAGCACTTTGGGAGGCCGAGGTGGGCAGATCCCGAGGTCAAGAGATCGAGACCATCCTGGCCAACATGGTGAAACCCCATCTCTACTAAAAATACAAAAATTAGCTGTACATGGTGGTATGCCTGTAGTCCCAGCTACTTGGGAGACTGAGGCAGGAGAATCACTTGAACCTGGGAGGCGGAGGTTGCAGTGAGCCAAGATTGCACCACTGCACTCCAACTTGGTGGCAGAGCAAGACTCCGTCTCAAAAAACACAAACAAACAAAGTCATTTTAAACATTTTAAAGTGTACAACTCAATGGCATTAAGTGCACTCATAATGTTTTGAAATCATCACCATCTAGTTCTAGAACTTTTGGATCACTTCAGACAGAAACTCCATATAAATAAGTAGTCATTCCGACTCCCCCTCTTCTTAGCCCCCAGCATACTTTAATAGTTGTCTGCCTCTATGGAGTTTAAGAAATTTAAATCTACTTGCAGAAACCAACAAAAGTTTGCTAACAGAGCAGTGTGTACCAAATGCAAGAGCATAGCTTGGTGGTTAGTTTTGTGAACCCTAAAGCCAAACAGCCTGGGTTTAAATCCTGGCATTTCTGCTTATTATGGAGTGACCTTGGGCAGATTAATCTACCTATCTGGGCCTCAATCTCTACATATATTGATATGGTTTGGCTGTGTCCTCACCCAAATCTCATTGAATTGTAGTTCCCATGTTCCCATAGTCCCAAACTATTAACCACTGCCTTCTCTACCTCTTGGCATTGGTAAGTGACTTCTTCCCCTTGAGAGTCCAGGGCCATAAGGCCCAGGCTTGATCTGAATCCTTAAGCCTCAACCTCCAGTAGGCCCCTCATGTCATCGGGCCAGCAATTGGCCCTCAACAACGTGTGGTAGGAGGGACCCGGTGGGAAATAATTGAATTATGGGGGCGGTTATCCCCATGCTGTTCTCATAATAGTGAGTGAGTTCTCATGAGATCTGATGATTTTATAAGGGGCTTCTTCCTTTGTGGTTGGCACTTCTCCTTCCTGCCACCCTGTGAAGAAGGTTCCTTTCTTCTCCTTTGCCTTCTGCCATGATTGTAAGTTTCCTGAGGCCTTCCCAGCCAAGTGGAACTGCAAGTCAACGAAACCTTTTTTTTTGTTTAACAAATTATCCAGTCTTGGCTATTTCTTCATAGCAGTATCATAATAGACTAAAACAAATATACAACAAAAAATGAGAGTTACAGAGTTCTGTCCCTCATAGGCTAGTTGGGAAGTATGTAAAGAGCTGAGAACCACATCTGGCTGTAGTAAGTGCTATGTAAGGATTTGCTATTGTTACAGGCATGGATAGTAAGTCCTGTGGCCTAGCTTATTGTAATTTTTTAAAGGGCAAGAACCATTTCTATCATGCCTATCTGAGAATCCCCAGCATCTAGCATGATATCTGGCATTCAGTAGGTGCCTGGTAAATGTTTGTTGAATGACTGAATAGGAGTTTAGGAAAGATGGGAGATTACTGTGGGACACGACATATTATTTGGGAAACCCTACACTCAATGTCAAAAACATTCTGCAGCTATTTGGCAAACCTTGTTAAGAACCACCTGAGAGCTGGAGGTTGTGTGGCCCACTACAGATAGAATGGAAAACCAAGCGTGTCACCAACGAAGATATGATGAAAATGATTATAATTTATCAAAACACCCAATGTTTGTCAAGCACTTAACAGGTGCCTGGCACTGTGTTGAAAACCTTACGTGCACGAATTCATTTAATTTTATTTATGACTCAACCTATGAGACAAAACCACTAGCACAATGCAATAATAGCAATGAAAACGCTATTTTTTTAAACAGAGCAAAATGTCAACAAGTGCAAATGAATCCTCTGACAATTAAGTCCATATGGGAGGTGGAGATGATGAGAATAGTTAAGTGAGGACAACCATGGACTTCTGATGAAACATCTGTATTTGTGATCCAGCCAGCCTGTTAATCATCTGGATATTTGCAGCCTGAGCTGTCAGTTGCTTTTGGTTTGCATTTTTCTTTTTCTTGTCCTTTAAAATTCACCTTCTACTCTGTTATAGAACAGATCTTATCCTGCATGTTACCTTTTCCTGGCAATACAGGGGGATGGCAAAGAGAATGTTTGCAGATGCCTCAGCAAACCAGGTCCCTGATCCCTGAGAATAGGTGCTCTTGTCTGTATCTTCTTGTCTGTATCTTCTGCTCACAGCTGGTTAATTGGATCCAGGACAGGGTGATGGAGGCAGGCGTCAAAGTACAATGACCTAAATCAAACCCAAGATTAATTAAAAAGTGTCCAAGTGGATTGAATATTTCATGACCTGAAGGCTGAAGTCAGGTCTCTTTGGAATAGAAATCAGACGAGAATGTGTCGTGGGGGTGGGGGTCGATTGGAAAGAGAAGAAAAGTAAGAGAGGAGGAGGGAGAGGAATGGGGAGAGGAGTAGAGAGGAAGGAGAGAAAGGGCAGGCAGGAAGCAGGGAGGACGGGAAGAATGAGAATGAATATATGACTTCACGGAAATCAAACTATCTTCTCACCTTCATCATTAGATGTTCTCAGAGGGTGATGTACCTTTCATGGGGTTATTTTGAAAAGCTGATCTTTTCAATTATTCCGTGAGGGTAGGTAGAGTTCATTGCTGGTTCACAACTTCCCACGCAAGGACCCTGGAGCCCAGAAAGGAACAACCTCCCCCAGCCCCCGAAGCTTGCTGGGATTCAGATGCAAGCCCCGGTCTTCAACGTCATTGCAGAATTGGCAGGGAGCCAGGAGACAGAGGACATTTCCACCTTCTGAGCAACAGGTTCCCAGAATCTCGGGAGGCGTTTCTTCCAGAAAGACATTTTTTTTCCTGTTCCATTTCTCTACCAAGGAATTAGTTGGAAACGTGGATTCCCTCGGGAAACTGGGAAATTCTCTGGTCCCCCGAGTCTATCCTTGGGCTTCAGCTATATTATCTGTTGTTTTTGTGTCCCTGTGTCCATATGGATGGGTCTGATCACTGCTGTGTCCATCGGTCTTTATGGGTATCTGTCCTGTGTGGCGTTGTTCTTTGCCTATCTCAGTACCTACTGTCAGCCCACCCCTCTCTCGGTCATTTCCCTCTGTATCTTCCCATCTCTCTGGCAGGTCTGCTCTGTTCATGGCCCACCCATGTTCACCACCTCTTTGCTTTTCTTTCTCACTGACTTCCCTCTCTCTTCTCCTCCTTTGCTCCTATTTGCTGAAGTTCATGCACATTTTAAGCATCTTTGTGCCTTTCTTTGCCCTTCTCCTTTCTCTGACTTTTCTCCCCTCCCTTCTCCTGCTCCTGCGTCTTTCCTCTTTCCTTTCTCTCTTTCCCATTCCATTATGGATGTTGTGTTGGTGGCTCCAGTCAATTCCAATCAATAAGCATCTCTAGATTCCCTGCTGCAAGCCAGCAGGTGAGCTGAGGGCCCCCTGGGAATACAGACCCAGCGGGTCCCTCTCTGCACGTGGCTTTTAGTCAGTCAGGTTTTAGCAACTTGATATAAACTTTTATTTTCTAATCAGCTTCAACTTGCAGGTGGCCTTGAGTGTGGCCATTGCCAGAAGGAATGGTAAGGATGACTGAGCCACAAAGTGAGAGGGGAGGCAGGGGGCTGCTTGTCTCCATGGGCAGAGTGGGTAGGGTGCAGATGACTGTAGTGGGCAGGTAGTGCCACAAAGGAGGTAGCACCTGCTCTTACCCCCCTGGGAAGTGACTCTTAGCTGTTTAGTGGCTCTGCCATTCACCCTCATGGGTACAGTCTCATCGCCTGTCTGTCCTTCCTAGGCTCTTTTCAGGGACCGCTCCGTTACATAATCAGTGTGCTCTGGAAGCCATAATTCCACAATTGGTGACTTCTCCGATGAAACACAAGACTGAGAAAGCCTCACGGCTCTAATTATTTTGCCAACTCTTTCTTCTGCATATCAATTTCCCTCCCCTGCACAATTCATATTCTATACATCTGGATGGCAAGGAGGATGCCTGGGGAAATGACATGGCTTTGCACATGAGATTTGTTAGAAGTTGGAGGAGAGACTGTCTTATTTCACTTGATAATCTCTTATTTATGGGTTTGTTCTTTTCTTAATATTGATGAGAGTTACTATCTCCGTCTTGCTGTGACAGCTTTATCAACACCTCTGTAGCTGCATTTCCATCTAGGTGGTGGAACTGTGTTGTAATTGAATTGGCATAAATAACAGGAAAACCCACTGACTGGGAATGTCTGCAAGCCCAAAGGCCTGGATTTTACACAATCTGCCTCTTCTTGTGGGCAGTGAATTTGCTAGATATTCTAAGATCTAGAGCCTGCCATTCTGTCTACTGCTGACAAGGTGGGGTTTTATCAAACTCTTTTAATTTCTCTGGGTTCAGATTCTCTAGGTAGTAGCTCCTTTTGAGGCAGCAGGTGCTGTAGGAGAGGCACAGGTTATGGAGTCACAATGACCTTGTTGGCTTCCTGGCTTTGTGGATTAATTACTATGAACTTCCTCATCAGTAAGAGACAACAACATTTTTTAAAGAGCTATAGCATTTTTTAAGTCTTTGCAAATGCTGTATGTGTAGCACTTCATTAATTCTCATAAACACAAACATAGTTTTATTTTCTTAACAAATCTCAGAAGGAGAAATGGATTCATGGACATATATTCATGTGTTCACTTTGATTCAGTAACGCATACTTTTGAAATATTTTAGGATGCGTATTATAGTTCAAAACTAAAGGTGAAAACTAAAGCTGGGAAGGACTATGAAATGTATCTTAAGTAGTGTCCGCGAAGGCAAAGAGCCAGACAGGGCGACTCTAAAGGGCCATACGTGTTGTGCACTTCTCAACTCCCAGGAGAGGACTCTTCACCCAAGACAGGGCTCAGCAAACTACAGCCCATGGGACAAATCCAACCTGTTCCTTTACCTTTTTTTTTTTTTTGAGACGGCTTGCTCTGTCACTCAGGCTGTAGTGCAGTGGCGCGATCTGTGCTCACTGCAACCTCCGCCTTCCGGGTTCAAGCGATTCTCCTGCCTCAGCCTCCCAAGTGCTGGGACTACAGGCATGTGCCACCACGCCTGGCTAATTTTTTGTGATTTAGTAGAGGCAGAGTTTCACCGTGTTAGCCAGGATGGTCTCGATCTTCTGACCTCGTGATCCCTCCGCCTCAGCCTATCAAAATGCTGGGGTTACAGGCCTGAGTCACTGCACTCAGCCCCAGCCTGTTTCTGTAATAAGGTTTTATTGCAACAACTTCATTCATTACTTTTTTGTCTATGGTTGCTTTTATGCAGCAGAGTTGAGTAGTTGCAACAGAGATAGTATAGCCCACAAAGATGGAAATGTTGACGATCTAGCTCTTTTCAGAAAAAAAGTTTGCTACTCCTGATCTAGATGACAGTTTGAACTCTCTTAAGTTGTTCAACATGGCAGCCATGGAACCATGAGTTGAATATGTACCTAGTTAAGCTCTGAGTGACTGACTGATTTCTACCCTACAGGGTAGCTATGAGAATTAATGACATAGGAATCTCTCTTTCACAAATGTTTACACACGGGACCAAAGATTTAGGGACAAGAATGGTCACTGCAGCATTATTTCTACTGGGAAAAATCTAGAAAGAATCCAAAAGTCCATCTCTAATGGATATGATGAAATAAACGAGGCTACAGTTATACAATGACAGATCATGTAGCTGTTAAAATGAATGAGGCAGACCCAAGTGTGCTGAAAGCTGTCTATAGCAATCCACACAATCATACATCTATATAATCATGTAAGCTCCATATCTACTGTATTTTGTTACTCTAAGATGCCACTTATCACAGGAGTCACCATTATTTTGTATGTCTATAAGAAGGGAAGAAAGTGGACGATGTATAATGTCTTTAACTGTAAAATGCAGTGTTATTTTGATATTTTAAATTTTTAAAAAGTTGCATCCTAGAATAGGTGAAAACATAGTTTGCTAGCATATTAATTTAAGAATATGCATATTTCTGACAGTGTGCAGAAAATATATATCTGTATGGATATATATTAAAGAATATAGAGATTATTGCCAAGGAATAAGTGGAATTGGGCTTGGGGATGAAGGGGAGCTTTCACTTTTTAATTTTTGTGCCTCTGAATTGTTTAAAAATTTTGCAGTAGGCATGTATTTATATAATTTTTAAAACATTTTTTAAATAAAAATTACTTAGATAATAGCTATGACATGACTTAGCGAGTACCTGGCACACAATTATCTATCTAGAGGATATCTAGTTTCATTCTCTTCTATCCTCTCTGCTTGACCACCAAGAAGTCATTTGAAAGAAGAGAGACAAAATATTTAGGAACATTTCCTAAACAAAAGGGGGTATTACACATTTAAAGTGTCATTGGCTTCTTATTAAAGGTTTCTGTTCGGTCAACTTTTAAATTCTCCGTTTTCTGTGTTTCCCCAATGATAATTCCTTTGTTAATACAGACTGTAACGAACTCTACAAATGCCACACTCTGCAAGAAGGTTTTGGATTCTAAGCTTCTTTTAACAGGGTATTGATCAGAATTTTTCCATGTGTCTTTATTGCATACAGAAAATGGAAACAAATGACTTATTAGCCATAACCACAGGAAATGCTTTATTAATATTATTTCAACATGAAAGAAACATTTACACATGGTCTTTTCTTCCCCATATGCATTCTTCATACAGTGGAAGGGAGAATGAGGATAGACCTGTTCAGAATAGCAAATAACCCCCAAGTCATCTGCAAAGTGAAAATGTAGCTTGGAAATTCCCCATGTTACAAACAGAATAGGAACATTTGCACAAATTGCATGCTTGCATTGCTTTTCCCTATTTTGAATCACAAATTGGTGATTTGCCATGACATTATGCGTGTAAAAAGACAAAAATTCTCATAGCTACCCTGCGTGGTAGGAAAATCCTGGTCAATTAGACTCATGTTCAAGTCCTGGCTCCCAGGCTGCCATGTTGAACCACTCCAGGAAATTCAAACTCGTCTAGGTTGAGTCAGAAAACTTCTTTTCTGTTTATACATGGAAAGGGGACATTTATATTAAAAGAATTGAGGTTATAGATTTCAAAGCTGTAAGAAGCTTTGGGGACCATTTAATCCAGCCCACTGCCCTGTGTAGGAATCCTGCACCACAGTCTTTGTGGCTGTGCCCAGCCTTGGCCTGCATGTATATACTTCAAAGGACTCTCTATTTAACCAAGCAATGAAAATGTAGAGCAATAATGGCCATAATAATGGTAAGCCTTGGGTGTCAGAGGAAAGGCATAGCTAATACCATCTGTACTTCCTGGAAATGGCTGACACTGTTGGCTGCTTCATCAGTTACAAGGGCTTTTAGCTGCATGTAATATAATACTTAAATGACAATGACTAAATAAGAAAAACAGTTATCTAATATAACTAAAAAATATAGCATAAAACAATCCCAGGGCTACTTTAGTGGCTCAAGGATGTAATTAAGGAGCCAGGTTTGCTTCATCTTTCTACTCCACCCTTATCAGCTTGTTGGTCTTTCATACTTAGGAAGAGAGAGAGCATGCTCTTATGTCACTATCCTTTTAACAAGAAGGAAAAGCCCCCAGAGAACTTCCCCTTACATGCAAAGATCTAGAAATCGATCACATGGCTACCCCTAGCTGCAAGGGAAGCTGGAAAGTGAATATCTTGCTTGTTTAGTCTCCATAGTGGAAAATAGGAAAAGGTGAAGGAATATTGAAAATGACTCCAACTGTGCCAGCAGTTCCTATTAATTCTTCACTTCTTTCTTTGTAACAGAATTTTTTTGTTGTTGTTGTTTAAGAATGTGATTCAGGGTACGATGAATCATTTCCAGTCCCAAAGGATGAATTATGATTGGACTAAGAAATGTAATTCCTCTTGACAGCTTGGGAATGGGGTGCAGTTCTGTTCAATGAGATGTGAGATGTCTCTCAGAAGTCTGGAGAGTTTCTGAGTGACTTATCCTCTATCTTAGGAAGGATGCTCACTTCTTCTTTTTCAGAATTTGAACAGGTTTGTTTGAAGTTCTGATGCTTGGAGTTACTATTGCCTTGTTCAACTCTGAAAGGATAAATGTGAAGGCAGATTGCAACACAAGAAAGATGGAAAACTGGAAAGATAAAAACAGCACATATCCATCTGAACTCTGGAATTTCCTACCTCCATACCTTTTGTTATGCATTACTATTATCTTTGGTTTACAAAAAGAAAAGAAAAGAAAAGAAAAAAGCAGATCCTGAGGCAAAGAACAAATATTTCCCTTGTCAAAGGGTGCAATATTACGGAACAGGTATGAGAGACAGAGAGAACAAAGCAGGGAAGGGGGAAAGAGTCAGTATGAGAAAACATTATTAAGTTTGCTGTTCCTTAGTGTGACTGTCCTCCAAGAATGGATATAAACTGAATCTTGGGTCAGTGCATTATAGGAGAAAGGAGGATGATTTATCCATCAACTTCCATCTCCCATTAAGCCAAGATTTGCCTATAGTGTGTTAATTGCCTCAAATTTCTGGATTTTGCATGGATGGGTAGCAACTCAGTTCCCATACTGTCCAACAGCTTGGTGTTAACAGGGAAACCCTGGGAGGGAGATGAGAAACATGTGATGCAGGTGGAGCAATAAATTGAGGTACAGTCAGATTATGCTTAATTCTGATGGAATCTCAGTGGTGGCTAGAATGAATTGGATGATACAGTGTCTGATACAGTCTACCCATTGCATCACCAGATCCTCTCTTTACTTCTACTTTTGAAAACAAGATGCCCTTGTTTCTTCCTTGAGAAGAAGAGTACAAACCTGATCCAATTACAGAGTCCCTATCAAGATGGTAATTGGCAAAACTCTCTGAGATGACTCAAGGCAAGAAGGCTAGTGAAACAAGCTGAACTAGGTTGGGAGCTCATAATTCATATCCATCCTCTTCATCCTCCACTACTATGCTGGGTTTCTCTCATCCCGACCAGCACTTGAGCATGTCTGGCTGAATGGGAGGAACCTGGACCTTCATGCCTGAGAAGACTGAGCCCTTGTTACCTTGCCCTTGTTGGGGCCACAGTTCCTGAAACTAACAGATTTCTGTGCTCACAGGCATGGAAACACCAAAAGATTCCCCAGTGAATTCTTCCTGCCCCAGCTTTGCAGTGGCATCCCTAGTCTTTTACGTACTCAGAATCAACTAACTTCATCAATGCTGTAACTATCTCCTTTCCTTGGCTGCTGATCCAGCAGCATGAAGAAGCTAACACACTGAGAAGATCAGAAGTGGCACATAAGAAGTATCTAATTTTATATATATATATATAAACATGTTGGCAAGGCTATGCAGAAAAGAGAACACTTATACACTGTTGGTGGGAATGCAAATGAGTTCAGCCACTTCAGCAATTTGAAGATTTCTCAAAGAACTTAAAACAGAATTACTGGCCGGGCACGGTGGCTCACACCTGTAATCCCAGCACTTTGGGAGGCCAAGGCGGGTGGATCACGAGGTCAGGAGATTGAGACCATCCGGGCGAACATGGTGAAACCCCGTCTCTACTAAAAAAAAAAAAAAAATTAGCTGGGCGTGATGGCAGGCACCTGTAGTCCCAGCTACTCGGAAGGTTGAGGCAGGAGAATGGCGTGAACCGGGGAGGCAGAGCTTGCAGTGTGCAGAGATTGCACCACTGCACTCCCACCTGGGCAACAGAGCAAGATTCCATCTCAAAACAAAAACAAAAACAAAATAAAACCAGAATTACCATTCTACCTAGCAATCCCATTAGTGGGCATGTACCCAAAGGAAAATAAATTGTTCTACCAAAAAGATATATGCATGTGTATGTTCATCACAGCACTATTCACAATAGCAAAGACATGGAATCAACCTACGTGCCCATTAATGTTGGACTGGATAAAGAAAATGTAGTACATTTACACCATGGAATATTATGCAGCCATAAGAAGGAATGAAATCATGTCCTTTGCAGAAACATGGATGCAGCTGGAGGCCATTATTCTAGGCAAATTAATGCAGAGGCAGAAAACAAAATATGGCATGTTCTCACTTATAAGTGGAAGGTAAACATTGGATGCTCCTGGACATAAAGATGGCAACAATAGACACTGGGGGAAGGGCGGGAGGGGAGCAAGGGCTGAGAAACTACCTATTGGGTACTATGCTCAGTATCTGAGTGATGGGACCACTCGTACCCCAAACCTCTGCACTGTGCATTGTACCCATGTAACCAACCTGCACATGTATCTCCTGAATCTAAAATAAAAAACTGAAATTATAAAAAGAAGTTTCTAATACAATAGCAAATACCTATTTTTATGCCATTTTGAGTTGGATTTTATTTTTACTAGCAATCTAAAGCATCCTCACTAATATGTCAGAAGAAGTAACGCTAAGGCTAAGATCTGACAGACTAGTAGAAATTAAAATGGACAAAGATGATGGGCAAATGTGTTTCAGGCAAAAGGGAACACATGTACAAAAGTCTGTAATGGAATAAAAATGTGACGCATTTGGGGAACTTAAAATGGTTCCGAATGGCCAATATTAAGACTATTAAAAAAATCTCTTGTTAAATCTTTCTGTAAAATGCTACAAACGTGCACAGGAGAGGTTAGTGCCTTTGAGAAACCATCATTAAAAGAAACAGTGTGTCACTCAAAGAATGGCTGGAATTGCCTTTGAAGAATGAAATAACATCGGCTTATATCCCCAACTGTATCTCATGCTATTGAACTAAGACTTCTTCAAGATTTTCTTATATCCTGTGGTGGCTTCTGTTCATATCTACGGCTCTCATTTCCATTAGTGTCAGGTATATTTGTCTCTTGTTTTCTGTGATGTGCTCTTCCCTCTTCTCTCCATCACTCAAAATATGCAACAGCCTGGCATGGTGGCTCATGCCTGTAATCTCAGCAATTTGGGAGGCCGAGGTGAGTGGATCACTTGAGGCCAGGAGCTTGAGACCAGCCTGGCCAACATGGCAAAACCCGTTCTCTACTAAAAATACAAAAATTTACTGGGCTTGGTGGTGCACACCTGTAGTCCCAGTTCTTTGGGAGGCTGAGGCATGAGAATCACTTGAACCTGGGAGGTGGAGGTTGCAGTGACCTGAGATTGTGCCACTGCGCTCCAGCCTGGGTAACAGGGTGAGACTGTCTCCAAAGGGAAAAAAAAAAAAAAAAAAAAAAAAGAAGAAGCAACAAAGCTACTTTATCTTGTCTCTCCAAATGCCAGACGGCAAAGTCAAGGTCTATTGAATGTATTTATTTTTGTGGGTAGAGATAATAAAAGAGGTTAAGTTGTAGCACATACAATGGCTTAAGATGAACTAGCAGGTATTTTTATTCTAAGGTTCTTTTGCCAGACCTGCCAGGATATGGGGAGGATGGCATTGACTAACATTACTCCTCAACTTTCTGATAGTTATGATATTATCACTCACCTCCAAGAATCTCCACACATGTTCACTACCTCTCTTGCCAAGCAGCTTACAAATTCTTCCTGCATTGTTATGCAGAGACATTCAGTTTTCCATCTATGTCTCCTGAGCCTTCCAAACATTCGGGATCATCCTTCCACAACCAGAATTGCTCCTCAAGGTGGCTTTGCTAAACAAATGCATCCCACTCCCCTAAGAATCTCAACTTTTAATTTAAGAATTGTTTTCTCTACACTTCATTTGGAAGAGAGGGTGAGAAGTTTCTCAGAGGAGATGGTGATCTTGAGCTATGTCTCTTGAAGGTGAAGTTGCGGTTGACCAGAGAGAGAGGTTAAGAGAGAATATTCTTCTTGAACGTAGATTTTGGTGCATGAGAGTGGTGAATATCCATCCCCTCTGTCTCACTCCTCCTCCCTCAGAGCATCTTTTAACCTTCACAAAATCATTTGAGCCAGCGGATGAAAGCAGGAGCCCTGTGGACCTAGTCTGAAAGGTTACCAGCCCAGAGGCCACCAGCCACTGTCTCTAATGAGAACACAAAGGAAAATTCCTTCAAGCTGTGTATGTACTCACTCTAGGATGTCAATAAAGTGAGATGCATTGAACATTTCTTTTCACTTCTGGCCAGCCTCCTACAGTGTAGAGGTTAAGCGTGCAGGCTTTGGAGCTGAGCTGCTTAAATATTGACTCGCCCCATTTAGTCACCATGGGATCTTGGGCCAGTCACTGAACTCCTCTGTGCCTAGGTTTCCTAATCAGTAACACGTGGATAATGATAACATGTATGGTTGTCCTGAAGATTAAATAAGTCATATGTATATCAACTGCTTAGAACCATGTTTGGCACAAGCTAAGCCCTTATTAAATACTAGCTCTGGATATAAATCCTGACCTCGGCTCATTGACAATACTGGTGGCTCGTGGTATCTCATGTGTCAACCATGAAAATCAACTCCGGCTCAGGCCACTTCTTTTATGGCACAAGTTTTCATAATGGAACGTGGTTCTGATGCCATCAATTCAGTTAGTGGACATGGTTTGCTCAACTCAAGCATCAGTTGCCTATAATGGAAATAAAACTGGGAACAAAAATGTGGCTATGAGAAGAAAAGTGACCTCACACATTGCAGAGGAACACCCAGCTGCCTTATGGAGCTGTTGTCTGGCTGCTAGGGACATGTTCTTTTGCTTCCCTTTGGTTGCCACTAATTGTTCTGCTCATGGAAGCTTCAACATATACTGATGCCTGCGTCTTACCTCCATGAATTCTGATGCAACTGGTTTGCGTTGTAGCCTGGACTTTGGGATTTTTAAAAAGTCTCTAGGTGATTCTAATTGCAGCCAAAGTTAAGAACCACTGATTTTTTTGTTTTTGTTTTTGTTTTTTAATACCCACATCCAGATCACACTTCAAACAAATTAAATCAGAATCACTGTGGTTGAGGCCTGAGCATCAGCATGTTAAAGAGTTCTCCTGGAGATTTAATGTGCAGCCGGGGTTGACAGCCACCACTCTCAACGCTCATTTATTTGGATCTAATCCTAAGTGCTGTTAAGGATTTGCTCAGTGGGGTCTACGTTCACTTTTGTTTATTTTATAGCTTGCAATGACAAAATAAACACATCTACTTAAAAAAAAGAAACCTTTGTGCTTGAAATTTTTGCCAAAACCCTTCACAGTTTTGGCTTTGCAAATCTGACATTCTTCAGTTCCCTGAAATAATTTTATTTATGTATTTATGTATGTATGTATTTATTTATTTGAGACAGGGTCTCACTCTGTCAACCAGGCTGGAGTGCAGTGGCACAATCTTGGCTCACTGCAACCTCTGCCTCCCCTGAAACCATTTGTATGTATTTATAATGTGATTTTTAATAATGTGAGATTTCTTAAGATCACAAAGCTTATGTTGGTAAGAGTGGACTGCTGTACTTTTTTTTTTTTTTTTTTTTTTTTTCAGAATTTACTGTTTTCCTAGCAAAATTATTCCTGGAATTGCATTTGAAGAACCACGCTTCTTTAACTCTTTGCTTACTTTTTTTTGCTTGGCCAGGCCAGAGAAGGGAGGGTCCTGATTAGTTTAAGTCATTTAGCTTATCCTGTCCTTATGCATCTAGTGATTAGTTCTAAGATGAGTGCACAGACACTTTCTGGCCAATGAAAATTGAACTCAAGTTCAACTGTTGGGGAAGAGAATCTTTTATCTCAGTGCGATGTGAAGCTGAGGAGGTGTGAGATCTGGGACTGTTGAAAGACAACAGTCTGTGGGAGAGTGAAACTACACACCCAGGAGGACTGGAGAGTTGTTGTTCATCCCATCTTGATGACTTGGAAAAATTCTGGAACCAACAAGGTCAGATAGTTCTCCAATTTTTCTCTTACCTGAGTCAATGAATTCTTCTGTAAAAGCCATGTCAATTTGAACTGGAGCTTTTACTTAATTACTATGAAGAGTCTAACAAATAGAGCAGAACAGAGGAGAGCATTTAAATTGTAATTTGAGCTTTTCAAAGTAATTTCTTGCCTACTTCTTCATGTGGTCCTTGCAGCAAAGAGTCAGTGTGGCAGAGCCCTGCACAGTATGCTTCCTGAGGACAGGACGTGAGGATGCTTTGGTCCATGTCCTCCTCACCTGGCAGGCACTCAGTTCATAACTGTTGAGAGGATGAGTGAACTCATTTTTATGATATGAATTCAGCTTTTCTCAGTACTTTATCTTTATGATTCACAAGCCATTCTGTGAATTGATCTGCCATTTCCTGCTATTTCTGGGCCTTTGCCTGAGTTATTCCTTCCACCTAGAATACTTTCTCTGCTTCCTCTGCCTCCCATATTCTCATCCCTTCTTAAAACCCAGGATAAATGCATCTCCTTTATGAAGCTTACTTTGATTTCCACCGGTCTGATAGAATGGCTTTTCTCCCTCTCTAAACTCCTGTGGGGAAGGAGATAAAGACTCAGACAGACCTCGGTTGGAATCTCTCCATTGTGTCACTTCCATGCTGTGTGACCTTGGGCAAGTCATTTAACTACCCTAAGCCCAACTATACAATGTTGGGATAAAAAATACTCCCAACTTCATACGCACATTGTGGAGAACAGACGAAATACAGAGTACAAATTTTCTGTGGGTTGTAGCACAAAGAAGATAGCAATTCTAAGAGGTACTACTGTTAGCCCTGTTTCACAGGTGAGGCATTCTGTGATTAAATAACCCATGCCTAAGGTCAAAGGACTCTTCATTCACTTGTTCCTTTACAAGTCAATATTTATTGAGCCCCTACTATGTGCCAAGCACTGTGGGTGCTAGGAGACAGTGGTGAACAAGACAGATGAAATTCCTGCACTCATATTCATGAGGGAAAGTGGTTCTGACATAAAGAGATAAGAGATAATGTGTGATGAATGTTACAAGGGGGAAGTTTAGGGTATTATGGGGAGGGAATATCAAGATGTTGGAACTTGGCTACAAGACTTCTCTGCGTTATGATAATTAAGTTGATATGAGAAGAACATGAGCCTTCTTCGCCCTGTCACATAGAAGTCAGGTTTGGCCAGGTGTAGAGGTTCATGCCTGTAATTCCAGGACTTTGGAAGGCTGAGGCAGAAGAATTTCTTGTGCCCAGGAGTTCAAGAGCAGCCTGGGCAACATAGCGAGACCCCCATCTCTCCAAAAATAAAAATGAAAACATCAGCCTGGAGTGGTGGTGCACATATGTTGTCTTAACTACTTGGGATGCTGAGGTGGGAGCTCATTTGAGCCTACGAATTTGAGGCTGCAGTGAGCTAAGATTACCCCACTGCACTCTAGCATGGAGATATCTGGGGCCTCTGACTTGGGCAGGCTGGCACCCTCTCTTTGCAGATCTCCAGGGGCATGTAGCCCCCTTCCCACCAAGCTGGGGACCAGGGGAAGAGGGTGATTTTCTTCATGACTCTGGCTGATCTATCCTAACCCTCCTTATCAGCGCCGCCAGTCATTCCATCATTCTCCTTCATGTGCCTCTCCTCTCCAGCCAGACTTCCAATGATATTTCATTGTTCTCTGAAATTACCTCCATGAAATTTTAAATAAAAATGAGAAATGAGCTCTTACAGCTTCTACATTGGCTCCGTGCAATTTTTCCTTCCCTTCCCCCCGCCCACAATCAACAAAGTAAACACAGCCCCTGCTCACAGACCAGTTTTCCTCAGAGGTTTTTGATAGAGGATGTGAGATGGAGGCTTGCACGCAGGCAGCACACAGACTGTTGGCAGACAGCAGTTAAAACTCTGGGAATTTTGCATTAAAATCCATATTTCTGACTTCTGAAAAAAAATCAGAAATGGCAGCACCATTCCCTCATCTCCTCACGGCAATATTTGGCTTTAGCTGAGGAGCAGCTGTCTTCTGTAGATGAGGAATGCAATCTGCCATTCACCACAGACCCCACTCCTCCCTATTGATCCCCAGCCCAGTCTGCTTAAGTCATTTTCCAAGCTTGCTTGGTCTCGGAAGGCACTCAAGCTTGCACTGAATTTTAATTTGGATTTAAAGTGGATCTGGCACATTGTAAGTGGTGGATTGAGTAGCTATTATTAATAGTAATAATGGCAATAATATTCAAAGAGTACAGTTCCAAGGCTGGATAAACAGGATATAGGACTTTCTTGCACGCAGTTGCATAAGAATAGTGATAACCAAGCATTCATAACGACGCCCTCCCTCCTTTCTAATCAGCACTCCTACATTAGAACGTTTCGTAGTAAATTGCACAAAATTCCTATCCATAATAGAAACAGTGCATGTTGCAGCTAGGTGATTATTATTATTTACTATCACCACGTAATTACACATAATTTCAATAATTGCCCAAACACAGACTACATGAATAAATATTCCTTAGGAAAACACAAATTAATGAAAAGAGAATCAAAGCTGGCAGTGAGATCTGTAAGATCCTGAGGCACTTTCTCTTTTAAGTGAGACCAAAGTGACAAGCACGGAGGGGATCACCGGGAACACGGGCTTGCCAGGCACTTGGATCTTCTTGGGAACGGATTCAGGGCAGTGAGTATCTCTGGCTCGGTCTGTAGCAATTTCTTTGTCCATCAGTGACAAAGAATAATAGTTTAGCTGATCTGAATTTGCATTCTACTAAACTGGTGAGTGTCTTTCTGTTCCAGTGATCTTTCTTTCTTTCCTTTCTTCATTCATTCAACAGTGATTGAGTAGCTGTCATGCACTGTAGACATTGTCCTGGGTGCTAGTGATACTGCAGGGTGCAAGACAGCCATGGAAAGTGACTTGTTGGAGTTTACAGTGTAGCATCCTCCTCTTGGCTCTTGGAGTATGTGATCCAGTCTGTTATTCCACACGTACTTGCTCGTCACCTACTATATGCCAGAGGGATCCAGATGTTGAGTAGTCTGCAGTAATCAAGCCAGATAAAGTCTTCCTCTCTTGGAGTTCACATAATAGAGGGAGAAGACTCATAAATACAGAATTAAAGCAAAAGAATTACAGCCAGTAACAAGTGCTATGATGAAAACCTGGGTTTGGGATTGGGTGCCGTGGTTCACGCCTGTAATCCCAGCACTTTGGGAGGCCAAGACAGGTGGATTACCTGACATCAGGAGTTTGAGACTAGCCCGGCCAACATGGTGAAACCCTATTTCTACCAAAAATACAAAAGTTAGCTGGGCATGGTGGCACGCACCTGTAATCCCAGCTACTCAGGAGGCTGAGGCAGGAGAATCACTTGAACCTGGGAGGTGGAGGTTGCAGTGAGCCAAAATTGTGCCACTGCACTCCAGCCTTGGTGACAGAGTAAGCGAGATTCTGTCTCAAAAAAAAAAAAAAAAAAAAAAAGAAAAGAAAAGAAAACCTGGGTTTAAATCCAAGCTTTGCCACTGTTACATGTTCTTGAACAGTTCACTGCTTTATATCTCAGAGTCTTAGTTTTCTCATCTGTAACGTGGGGGCGAAGACAGCACCTGCATCTCAGATTGAAGAAAGGAGTAAATGAAATATTGCATATAAAATACTTAAACAATGCCCAACACATTAGGCACTCAGTAAATATATATTTTTAAAGGAGTGAGAGATCTGCATTGTACTGGTGCTTCCAAGGTCAACTCAAGGCTTACCTCCTCTGTGAAGCATTCGGTTGCCTCCCCCACTTCCTTCATGTCCTCCACCACACACAGTGCCTTCACTCTTCTAGAACCAAACTGAGTACTGCTGATTTATTTTACCTGCTAATTATCTGTCTCGCCAAACCTGACTAAGCTCCTTTAACTCTTTTGCAACCCCACTCTCATGCACCTAACACCCTACTGAGCCCTTGGTAGGCACTCAATACAGGTTTATTGATTGACAATGTGTACCTGAGTTGGTTTCCTTTATCTTGATGCCTAGTCATCTTCTGTAGATAAGGTGAAGGGGAGATGTGTGTGTTGTGGTGTTGGGATCAAATTAGGAACCTCCTCACTCTTGCAGTGAGGTTGGCACTCATGTGAGTAAGGCTATTAAGACTATAGTCCCCAGATTTACAAAGGCTGAATGCAGTAGATAACCCCCTCCTTTCTTGCATGAAGGAGAAATAAAGGATAATCGCAGGGCTTTCTTCAGCTCCATTTGTGTGTGTGAGGAGCATTACACTGGCAGTAATTACAGAAAGGAAAGGAAATGGAATAAGTACCAAAGGAAGAATTAGTTGTACTCGACCTAATTAAAATCCTGTAGAAAGAATTCTTCTCTTATTTGCAAAGGTGATCTAACATAACCTTGAAGCCATTGTATTAACCACTGTACTTTTCATTTTAAGGGGAATAAATGGCAGAAAGATCACTTGGGAAAGGCAACCTTTCACTCACCTTTCAGAAATTAAATGACCTTGATTTCTGAACCACTTCCTCTCAATGAAATTAAATTGCATTGAACCCGGTCAGTTAACAAGGGGAAGTCAGTCAAGCCAGAGGAGGAGTTCACCCAACTGATTCTCTGGCAGAAGGACTTTGGGAAGCTTTTGGAAAAGGAAAAAAACAAACAAACAGAGAGGTGAGAGGCTTGGACCTTTGGTCAAAGTGGGCTGAATTTGATTTTTTGCTTTGTTTGAACACACACACACACACACACACACACACACACACAGAGCGAGAGAGAGAGAGAGAAAGAGAGATAGAGAGAGAGAGAGAGAGAAGAGAAAGAAGACATAGTTGCTCCAGCAGTCTGGATATAACAGAGAAGAGTAAGAAGATATAGTTGCTCCAGCAGTCTGGATATAACAGCCACCACCATGATAATGATCAATAGTGTATTCGTGATTGTACTAAGCCCTTTGTACAGGTTATCTCATTCATTCTTACAACTGTTCATACAAGCTGCTATTGTTCTCCCCATTTTGCATATAAGAGAATTGAGGCTCAGAGATGTCAAGTACTGGCATCTCATATCTTAACCAAATGGCAGAGCTGGAGCCAGAATCCAGGTTTGCCAGATTCTGAAAACACTGTGGTATATTTTCAACCAAATTGGGTGGGTGCTTGCCCACAGTCTCATTCATCACAATTCTATGAATCTTTTGTTCCAACTAGGCTATGTCACTGATAGGAATGTTTTTCTCAAGATGCCAGTGGCCCTTTGATCAATGTGGGAGGTGCCTTTGTGGCATATAGGGTTATGGTTTCATAATGGTGAAACTTTTGTAACTTGCACTTAGTGGCTGTTCATTATGACTATTGTTCAGTATAAATTGGTAGGTGCATAAGAAATGCCATAGGTAAGGTCTTAACAGATAATGTGACTTTAGTCCTCATGGACTGATAATAGATTTTCCATCCAAATACGGGGAATGGAGCTACCAGTTGAGATAACTAAGGAGAGAAAAAGTATAGTGTAGTCATTATGAGTGCACACCTTGGGTTCGGATCGCCTGAGCAATCCTGGGATGTACCACTTTGTAGTTTTGCAACTTTGAGTAAATTATGCAAGCTCTCTGTGACTCTATTTCTTCATTTTCAGAATGGAGAGGATTGCAGTACCTACCGTATAAGTGTGTTGTGAAGACTAAATGACAGAATTATATGATTAGCATACAGTAAGTGCCTAGTGAATATTAGTTCTTAAGATACAAAATTTGGTCCCTGGTCATCAAAAAGCCTGAGCTTCTGGAAGAAGATAGAAGTGGTCAATTCCCTGGAAGCTAGTTACCAAGAGAGACTTGTTCAGAGATGAACTAGGTTTGAGCTGATGGAGGAAAAGGAAACTAAGAAATGGAAGGGTCCATAGGATTTGCTACATTCTCAGCAAATGTCTCAGCTAGGTGTCCAGGGACAGAGCCCTTGCTAGGTAAACCTAGGTAAGACAGAGGGAGTGAATGCAACTTAGGAGTATCCCTCCATATTTTCATCCTTCAGTCCATTTATTCTTCTATCTTTCTGTTCCTCTATCCTTCCACGTTTCCATTCATCCATCCACCCATCCTTTCCTCCTAGAGTCTGCCATCCTTCTAGACTTCCACTCATGCTTCTATCTTTCTGTATTTCTGCCCCTTTTGTAATTTTATCTGTTCACCCATCCATACCTTGTAATCACTTGTAATCCTTATTCTTTAGTGGTCATGGCAAGTTGGTAAATCCTCTTTAGTGTGGCCTTGAAAAAGGACAGAATGTGGGCGCGACATGGCAAGTCTGGATTCAAATCCTATGTCATTTACTACTTGTGTGGCCTTGGGCAAATGTTTTAACTTCTTCAAACTCCAGTTTCCCCATTTATAAATTGGGACTGTCTCCTGAAGGCAAAGGAGAATCACTGGAGAGTTCTGAGCAAGGGAGTAACACAATTGTATTTGTGCTTCACACCTCCCACCCTGGCTACTTTCATTTTTTTAATACAAACAATCCCATAGCATTTATTCCCATCTTGTAATAACATAAGGGTAATCAAAACAATATGAATAAATATTCATATTGGGACGAAGGACATCTAAGAACAAACTGTATCCTTCTCAACAATTTCTCACTTCATTGATCATTTCTAGTTGGAGACCCTTTGTAGCAGAGTAATATTATCTCCTTTTAGTATGATCCAGCCTAGTTGTTTTCTTGACTTTGTTTTAGAATGAATCTCTCCTGTGTCATCTAACACAAGGTTCATATACTTATCAAAGCCAATGATACAGCCTTCTATCCGCATATTCACTTGCTTATACAGCCACACCTGAATTTGCGATGTATTTTGTAAGTATCTGAAGATGAGGTTGAAGGGCTGTACCATAACCCTCTGCACTTTCTGGCCCTGGCCATGGTACGCCATGGTGGAATTGTACAAAGAGCACATCCACATGCTGACTCTGAGAGCAACTTCTGGAACGTTTTCCTCCCATTTTCTCTGTCTGCTGTGGAGAGGATAGAGTGAAAGGGGCAAGACCAACAAGAGGAAGGTCTGTTGGAAGGTGTTGCAAATAAATGAGGCAAAAGATGATGTGAACATGAACCAAGTCATGAGAGCTGTCACCTATCATGTGCTTAGGAGGTGTCAGGCTCAGTGCTACATGCTTTGCTAAGTCATTTCACTGAATCCTCCTAACGACCCTAAGAGTTAGATACTACTTTGTTATGTCCGTTTCACAGATGGGGAGAAGGAGGCTTAGAGAGTTTAAGGAACTTGCTAGGATCATGCAGCTGCTAAGTAGCTGAGCTTGGAATCAACCACAGATCATTTGACTCTGACATGCACTGAGAACTCTAGGCTGCTCCCTGCGCAAGGATGCTGAGAATGTCCTTGTGAGGTTGTGGAATAGGGACCATTTGCAAGAGGTACTGCTGATATCAAAGGAGTAAGAGGACTTGACCCCAGCTGATTGTGGGAAGCATGAATACTGGTAAACTGACTCTCTGTGAGGGGATGGGAAGTGGGGAAGCCTTGGTTTGTAGTGTTTTCCAATTTAGACGGTATGAGTACTTCCCCCATGGCTGATTTCAAGTTACTAGCATGATATTACCAAATGGGAGTTGGGAAGAGACAGTGGGAAGTACAGAAGAGCTGAGGATGAGTCGGGAGTCTACAGCTTGTGGCTGAGTACAGGTAGGTGTGGTTAACAGTTACAGGGACTTTCTGATTTCCCTTGGGTCAGACGCAGCTTTAAGAATTCCCTGAAAACTGGAAAACTGTTTCCCCAGAAAATTTCTTATTGTCACAAAATTCTGAAAACACTTCAAGGTTTTCATGGTTATATCAGAGCCCTTATGCTTCATAAAAAAAACTTATGATATTTAATAAGTAAGTCAACAATAAGGATACATTTAGCTCATACATCTGCAGCTTGGCTGGGGATTGGCTGATCAGGCTAGGCTAGTTGCAGGGGCTCCACTCCAGGTGTCGGTCATTCTCTGCCTGGGATCAGCAGGCTAGCTGAAGCTTGGGCACACAGCAATGGCAGAAACACAAGATGGTAAATGGAAATATTCAAGGCCTCTTAAACCCAGCCCTTGACTTTGGGTTTGGACGTGTGACTTCCTTTGGCTGATGGAATTAGGTGAAAGCAGCATGGTACAGAAACACAAGATAGTAAGTGGAAACATTCAAAGCTTGTAGGTGGTACCATGCTGCTTCCACCTAATTCCATTAGCTAAGCGAAATCACATGTTCAAACCTGAAGTCAAAAGGTGGGGAAATCCATTCTGTCCTTTTAGTGAAAAGGACTGAAAGTCACATGGCAAAGAACTTGGATGCGAGGAGGTGTGGGGGAAATGGAGGCCAGTGAAACAATCTCTCCCAGGGATGTCTGTCCAGGTGAGCAGAACATACCCTTTCTCTGAGGGAAATAGTCAGGCCTCACGATTTGCAGCCCAAGTTTTGCCTTTAACCTTTACCCAACATCTTTTGATCCTTTACCTTGGTGAGGACCTACAGGCTTGGGCCTCCTTCCTTTCCTCCTCTGCAATTGGGAAGACTGGCTTTGTCCCACCATTTAGAGATCCAAGCATTACATCATCTCTCCTTTGCCACTTTGACAAGCCAAGCGACTTTCTCCCTACCAGTGTTTTGAGAAAGCAAGCAAACCCTTCAAAAAGGTGCTGCAAATGCAGCTTTCCCTGATACATCTTCAAATTAGTGCCTTTTTTATTTTTGTAAGTAGGACTTATTTATACCACACACGACAACAACAAAAAAGAAGATAATTAGACATACACACTGCAATCAAGCATACTGGGTTCGTTGGAATCATTAAACTTAATTACTTTCACTTGTTATTCCTGGGGCCATAATATCAGTATTAAACGCCAATGGAATCTGCAGTATGTTTGATTTAGCTAAAACAAGGACTTGGTAATTTACTGCCTCTTTGAGAGATTTTTATCAAAGTGAGGAATATGCTGAGTACCTCCACTTGCTTCTCATGGGGACTGCTGCAAAACTCCTTTGCTGAAAGACTGGAGTGTCGTCTTTATGCAACCTGTCTCGGTGCTCTGAGAGAGGCTCTTCTTAAGATTCCTGCCTGTCTCCAGGCAGAATTAACCACAAGTGCTAACCACAGGCACTAAGCCCTTACATTGGGCATAGCTTCCTTAATCCTCACAATTACCTCATTTTTGCAGAAAAGGAAACTGAGGTTCCCAGAGGTTAAGTAACTTGCCTGAGGTCACATAGTGTGTAAGAGGCAGGTCCAGGATCTTTGCCAATGGAGAAGTTTTCTGAGTCCAGCATGGGTGCTATCCCTCTGTTTGCGGTTCCCCAAATCTTGGTGTTACCTTCTCCTTTCTACCTTTCTTTCATTTCTTCTTAATTCGTCTTACGAACGAACTCTCTCAACCTCAAATTCTGATAAGAGCCAAGATTCATTAATGTTTTCTTTGTGCCTGCCATTGTACTGGGGTTCTAAATAATTCATCTCACAAAATGCTCCCAATAACCCTATGCTATAGCACATGTTCATTATATGTGGTTGTTATTATTACTAGGATTACATATTGACATATCTAAGTGTCATCCAGCCTGGGCAACAGAGCAAGACTCCACCTCAATATATATACATATATATATGTGTATGTGTGTGTGTGTGTGTGTGTGACCAATGTTAGCACCTATGTCAGTTAGGCATTTAGGAGTGTGTTCCTCTGCAGGTAATAGCTGATCACAGCAGTTTTGCCCAATCCTTATTTGCTTATTTATTTATTTATTTATTTATTTATATCATGTCAAATCTAGAGTGGCAGCATGAGCTGTTATGGCTGTTTATGATGATGTTATAAATGCAGGCTCCTTCCATTTTCAGCTCAGTCATCTTTAGAGGCTGCCTTTTTTTTTTATGGTTGCAAAAAGGCTGCTTCACCTCCAGGCATTGCGTGTGTCTTCAAGAGAGGAAAAAAGAGAAAGGTGGAGGGCAGGAGGCAAACTCTTCTGTACTGTTATATGTACAGGGTCTCCCTCCCTGAAGTCTATTACCAACATCTGACTGCACAAAAGTGCCTCGTGGCCACTCATTGCTCAAGGGAGTCTGGGAAGGACATTTTATTTCAGCTGCATACGTGAGTGCCATGAACAAAAAGAAGGCTCTTATGGTAAAGAAAAGAGGAGAATGAATATGGCAGAGAGAACTAGCCTTGTCTGGCAGAGCATCTGTGGGGGACTACATCAACAAGCCTTGCTAATTGAAGGCAGGTCAAAGGATTTAAGGTATTTCCCCTTGAAAAGCTTCATTTCACTTTGTATTATTTCCTTTAACACCCACACAACCTTTTGAGGAAATTGGTCCACTTTCATTCTCAGATGCTCTTAAAAAACATTTCCCCAGCCAGTTTCAGCCAGAATGAGGAGCGGGAAGAGGTAGGGGCTGTCTCTGCCCGGGAAAGAACCTGAACAGGATTCATGTCTTCTCCCCAGCTAACAGGGATGGCAGGCTGGGGAGAGCCATTTGGACTGGGAATTGGGATGGAGGATGGGTGGAGATTTAATTATGCAATTATCTAGGCTTGGAGTCAAACCTCTCAACATGCTCCTAATTAATTGATCAGATGCACCACCTGCCGACCCCCTCTCCTCTACAGGCTCCCAGAATGCACCAGGATGGAGGAGGTAGCACAAAGTCTGCTCCTGCTTGGGGAATTGGGGAGTTCCCCATTAAGTGAGTGTGCAGTCAATTAACATATGAGCCCCGGGACCCTCTGAGCATGCCCAGTAATGATCAATTAGAGCTAGTGGATGAGGGCTGTGAGGAAGAGGGACTTGTCTTAGCTTATTGATTATGTGTGTGAGAAGGGCAGTGGGTAGACAGTGGTAATTTCCAATAGCCATTTCCAGCACAGACAAATTCTGTGTTCCAGGGCGGAATGGAGTAGGAAAACAACAGTAGCAAGTGTCCTGTCCTGCCAGCTCAATAGTGATAACTGACATGTGACTGTGAGGATTTTTTTAATTTTTAGAGAATGTTTAATTGTAAGCATTATGTACAATAATAATGTGCCGTCGCATTTCATGAGTGATTGCCGCGAATGGGACACTGTGCTCTACTTACATATCTCACCGATGCTGACGATAGCTTATAAGAAAGTTAACACCCTGTAGTTCAGGTAAGGCTTGGAAAGGTGAAGGGATTTGCTCAAGTCACACAACTAGGAAGTAGAGGAGCAAGAATTTGAACTTAGTTTTGTCTGGATCCAGAGCCTGTCCCTTTAAACACTAATCATTCTATCCCCAACTCATATCATTTTAGGAAAATTGGATAATGCTAAAACGTATAAAGAAAGTAATCATCCATAATCCCAATGCTGAGGGACAGTGTGTACAAGATATACTAATCTTTACCTCCCACGATCTTCTTAGCTTCCAGACCCATTTTCATTTCCTTTCATCCACCTCACTGCCTTTCACTTTTACCAGAGCTGTTTAAACCAAGGGTAAATAGCTGACTCATGGTGGGCCAGTTACATCTGTCTCTCTCCAATTTAAAATAGGGTGACAGAGACTGAGTCAGTTAGGTGAGGGAAGGTAGGGTTGCTGAACTGCAAAGGAGCACAACCCATTGGGAGGGGTCCCAATGTGGAGTTTCCATGATAGATATTGTGTAAGTGGACGTGTGGGCAAGGAAGCTGGTCTGCAAGGAGAGGAAGAGGAAGCAGGTAGGATGAGAGGCAGATTTAACAGAACATGTGGTTCTGAAAAAGAGTGAAGTGAGAGAACACCCAAAAGATTATAGGTCCTTGAGATCAGCTTGTGCCGTCCACAATTGTGTCCATAGAACCAATCCTTTTTTAATTTGAGCTTCCTTGGGTGAGTTTAACTTCTTGGTAACCAAATGATCCCTGATCAAAGTACAACTACTATTAACATACTGGAATGTCTTATTCTAGGCTTTTTTCCTGCTCCCCTCTTTCCTTCCTTCTATTCTTATTTATAATCTTGGATGCAGAGAGCTGAATCTGTCACACTTCCCATCACAGCACACCATCACCATTGGTCTACGCAATGCCTTCTCATTTTATTTATCTCTACCCCATTCACTCCCAGTCCCTATTCCTAAACCCCTTCCCCATAGGCATCCACTCAAATGTTTTTGATGTGTATCCCTAATGCATGTTTACTTATAAAATATGCAGTGCTGTTTTCTACATGTATGTGATTTTGATATACTTAAATGGTGGCATGTGATCAGTATCATTCATTTCCTTCCTTTTTTTTTTTTTTTTGGTAATTAACACTGTATTTTAAAGTTCTATTTTACTTTTTTTTAACTTAGTCCTATCGAGACAGGTAGGATGGCTGGTTTCCTATTTTGATGTGGTTTAGTCAAAAAGAACAAAAGCCCCTTACTCAAGCTGTAGCTTACCTAACGTTCATCAGCAACAAAAGACCCAAGAAGCTGTTAACCACAAGTTCCTGGGCCTAGGGACTTCCCTGGGGCCCTGGATGTGCAGTTAGACTTAAACTTCAACTTGTAATTACCCCACCCTCATTTTAATGATAAAACTCACATGAAGGGGTGGAGATGTAAAATGCTAATGTCACATGTGGTGTATGAAGAAGCATGTAAAGCCACTGTGCGGGTGCTAGAGAAAGCCTCCTACGTATGCCCTGACAAAACCCTTCCCTATAGAAATAGAAAGGCCCTATAAAACTCACCCATATACTACCCTTGGGGAAAAACTCACCTTTTCCCTTTTGCAGTGCTGACTCCCCTTGTGCACAAGCTAAAATAAACCTTATCTTTCTCTTTGCTGCTCTATCTGGTGACCTCCCTTGATTTCTATCCTGGAAGATTGCAAGGACCCAGGATGCTGATAACACTATATAATGAGAGGAAATTTTGTTTATTTCAAGTCCAGATACCTAGCTTTCCAACACATACACCTTTCTTTTAGAAACTCATATTGGAGAATAGCTTTAAAAATACCCAACGTTGTGAGGTAGTCTTTTCCTTGAGCCGTAAAAGAGACTTCTCTTAACTTTTTCTTGCCAGTTTTACTGAAGAAGATGATGGATTGAATTGACAGGACTCTGAGTCTGAGACTGAATTCTCCTTCGCTGTGCTGCTCAGATGGAGAACTGGCTATTTGGTGGGGATTTTAGGAGTTAAGTGACATGGCAGACTTTACCCAAGTATAGGAGTTCAGAGACAAGATTGGTAGATACATTAATTATGACTCTTCTGATTGAAATAATAGAAACCTAAATGAAGTTAACCAAAAAAAAAAAGACATTTACTGACTCATGTACCTTGATAGTCCATGGTGGAACCAGTGTCAAGAGTGGTGGCATCCAAGGCTGAAAATGAACTGAAAGGGAACTGAGTACCTGTTTCCATCTCTTGGCTCTACTTTCTCTGTATTGATCGCATTCTACAGTTAATTCCCCCCAAAGAGAAGCAGGAAAGGCCATGGGAAGCTTCAGGCTTACACTCTGTCTCCTTAGCAACCCCAGCAAACAGACAGCACTTCTTTCCCAATTCCAGCCACAGCCCCAAATTTGTTTCGATTAAGTTGGGATGGATCCCATGCCTTTCACTGAACCAGTCAGTATCATGGGCTTGCCTACGCCTGGGTCGTGTGAATAGGCCTGGCTCCATCTGAGTGTGTGGAGAGACAGTGGAAAGGATACAACGGTTCCATTACAAGGTAAAAATGGAATGGATGATGGGCAGGCAACACCCAATAGATCTACACCAGCAGGGGCCAAGGGCAATGCAAGAAAGTCCTTCAAGTGTCCATCTAGGGAGTGAGGAGAATAGAGACAAGAAGTAACAGGCTCAAGCAGGTAAGCAGGGGGACCTCAACGTATATTAGTCACCATCCAGTATTGAGCCTGCCTGGGGAGTCCAAAGCCATCTTAAAGGTCAGGGTAAAAAGGAACTAGAAACTAGAGAATAAAGTGCAGTCTTTAAGATCAAACAGTGCTGGATTCCAATCCCAACACCACTGCTTCCTCGCCGTTGGACTCAGGAAAGCTCCTTTATCTTGAAAGCTTCATTTTCCCCAATTGTAAAGTGGAGATTTCTATGTAAATACAAAACAGAGGTATCGAAACATGTAGTGCCTAGACCACATGGACCCTCATGGTGATTTGCCTTTCCAATCACACCATTTATCACAATGTGTCAAAACTGTATATTTGTACATGTATGCCCCTCATTCTATTGTGAGTACTTTAAGAGCTATAGATAATTCATCTCTGTCCTGTTCATACTTAAAACATGGTACATGTTCAAGAAATACTAATTAGATCAATGAATTTTGTTCATTGGAGGTCTGGCTCAGCATGAATTCAATGAGTGGCTAATGATGGAAATGACCGAGAGAACACAATTCCTTGAGAAATTCCATCTTAATCTTGACCAGAGTGTCATATCTTCACGATAATCCAAATCTAAATCCTACCCTGAACACACCTAAATGCCGAGTCCCTGAGGGCATTAACCAGTCCTTGAGGTGTACATACAGAAAGGTCAGCTAATAGTGAAACCAGGGAGGGTGTAGATGTGAGTAACAGCATAAGCGGTATTTTATGAGCACACATACAGAGAGGAGGACTCTTTGTAAATTTAGCATGGCAAGATTTTAATAAATGAGGCCACTGGGATGTGTGGGCTTTATATATCATGCCCCGTATTTATATTCCTGTCAACTTTCTTTGCTGAAGCAATATATTTATTACAGTCCATTTCACCATTTCTCATGAGATAGATGCTGTATCATGTCAAACAAAAATAAGGGAGGTGGGGGTGGGTCTGAAATAATGAAAAGGCTAGCGGAATATTTGGAGCAGAGGGCATGGAGGTGATTTGTGCTTTGCAAAACAATTCTATTTTGCTCGAGCAAGTGAAAAAAAATGTGAGGCTGGGAGTCCCGCTCTGTGTTGCTAGAAAAGTCACCCCAACCCCCACCTTCCAGACCCAGAAAATGAGGGTGTAGTTTAATGTGTCAACATGACCACGTTAAGGAATATCCAGATAACTAGTAGAACATTATTTCTGGGTGTGTCTGTGAGGTTACATTTGAATCAGTAGACAGAGTGAAGGAGATCACGCTTAATGTGGATGGGCCTTATCCCGTCTGTGGAGGGCCTAAGAATTCATTCTCTGTTTTTGAGCTGGGGGATCCATCTTCTTTTGCTTTTGGACATCAGAGCCTTTGGTCCACAGGTTTTCAGACTCCAAGACTTACACCAGTGGGCTCCCAGGTTCTCAGGCCTTTGAACTTAGACTGAATTATACTCCCAGCTTGCCTGTTTCTCCAGTTTGCAGATGGCAGGTCATGGAACTTACTGGACTCCGTAATTGTGTGAACCAATCCCATAATAAATTCTTTCTTATGTTATCGGTCTATAAGATACATATTAATTATATATCCATTGGTTCTGTTTCTCTGGAGAGTCCTGACTAATGCACCCTCTGATAAGCTGAGAAAGTTAAGGGTGCTCTCGCTCACCCTTAATGTAAGCACTCACATGCTTACAACATTTTGCACCCAATTTCAGGACATTCCTGAAGAGCCTCACTGGTCCAGCTTAGATCAGACGATTGTCCTCCATACCATCAACGGTGGCCAATGGGCAAAGTCAAATTATAACTTGTTTTATCTGATTACAGCCGTTTTTTTTTTTTTTTTTTTTTTTGAGACGGGGTCTGGCTCTGTCGCCCAGGCTGGAGTGCAGTGGCCGGATCTCAGCTCACTGCAAGCTGCACCTCCCAGGTTCACGCCATTCTCCTGCCTCAGCCTCCCGAGTAGCTGGGACTATAGGCGCCCGCCACCTTGCCCGGCTAGTTTTTTGTTTTTTTTTTTTAGTAGAGACGGGGTTTCACCGTGTTAGCCAGGATGGTCTCGATCTCCTGACCTCGTGATCCACCCGTCTCGGCCTCCCAAAGTGCTGGGATTATAGGCTTGAGCCACCGCGCCCGGCCTCTGATTACAGCCATATTAAGATGGTGGAGATTGGAGTGATGGTGGAAAAGTTTTTAGGATTAAAGGGAAGGGCTTTTGCTGGGAGGATAATACCCTAGGCATCAAATGTAAAGTGGTTTTGGTCAATGTCCTTCTTCACCTATTACTCTCTCTCTTTTCCTGGCTCTTAAAAATGTCTTCTTATCATGGTTTCCAACGTGTGTTGTGATTTGACCTCCCCATCAACTTCTGCACCAATACAGATATGCCTGCCCCACTTCTCTTTTTTTTTTTTTAATTTATTTATTATTATTATACTTTAAGTTGTAGGGTACATGTGCATAACGTGCAGGTTTGTTACATATGTATACTTGTGCCATGTTGGTGTGCTGCACCCATCAACTCGTCATTTACATCAGGTATAACTCCCAATGCAATCCCTCCCCCCTCCCCCCTCCCCATGATAGGCCCCGGTGTGTGATGTTCCCCTTCCTGAGTCCAAGTGATCTCATTGTTCAGTTCCCACCTATGAGTGAGAACATGCGGTGCTTGGTTTTCTGTTCTTGTGATAGTTTGCTGAGAATGATGGTTTCCAGCTGCATCCATGTCCCTACAAAGGACACAAACTCATCCTTTTTTATGGCTGCATAGTATTCCATGGTGTATATGTGCCACATTTTCTTAATCCAATCTGTCACTGATGGACATTTGGGTTGATTCCAAGTCTTTGCTATTGTGAATAGTGCTGCAATAAACATACGTGTGCATGTGTCTTTATAGCAGCATAATTTATAATCCTTTGGGTATATACCCAGTAATGGGATGGCTGGGTCATATGGTACATCTAGTTCTAGATCCTTGAGGAATCGCCATACTGTTTTCCATAATGGTTGAACTAGTTTACAATCCAACCAACAGTGTAAAAGTGTTCCTATTTCTCCACATCCTCTCCAGCACCTGTTGTTTCCTGACTTTTTAATGATCGCCATTCTAACTGGTGTGAGATGGTATCTCATTGTGGTTTTGATTTGCATTTCTCTGATGGCCAGTGATGATGAGCATTTTTTCATGTGTCTGTTGGCTGTATGAATGTCTTCTTTTGAGAAATGTCTGTTCATATCCTTTGCCCACTTTTTGATGGGGTTGTTTGTTTTTTTCTTGTAAATTGCAAGGCCGGTGGACCCCGCCCCGCCCCCTCGCGGGGACGGAGGGGCGCCGGGGGCCTCCCACTTATTCTACACCTCTCATGTCTCTTCACCGTGCCAGACTAGAGTCAAGCTCAACAGGGTCTTCTTTCCCCGCTGATTCCGCCAAGCCCGTTCCCTTGGCTGTGGTTTCGCTGGATAGTAGGTAGGGACAGTGGGAATCTCGTTCATCCATTCATGTGCGTCACTAATTAGATGACGAGGCATTTGGCTACCTTAAGAGAGTCATAGTTACTCCCGCCGTTTACCCGCGCTTCATTGAATTTCTTCACTTTGACATTTCAGAGCACTGGGCAGAAATCACATCGCGTCAACACCCACGGCGGGCCTTCGCGATCCACTTCTCAATTAGTTCTCTTAAGTTCTAAACGACCTGCAGGTCCCTAGACTTGTCATTGTCTCTCACGCCTCTGGGCCTTCGTACATTATTGTCTCCCAGCCAGAAACACCTTTCTTCCTGTCTTTACCTGCTGATTCTCAAAATAGCTAATGATTATCTCATTCAGAAAGCTTTTCCTGACTTTCCTCTCCCATCTCTACTTTCTCTACCAAGCTGAGAACCTGTTAGCTTTTCCCAAAGCATCTTGCATCTTGCTCATATTCTGTCTCTCCTCTCTCCTCTCTCTCTCTCTCTCTCTCTCTCACACACACACACACAAACACACACGCTCACTGTACTTCCTTTGCATTGCAATTGCCTGTCTGCTTGTCTGTCCTTCCTATTAGACTGTGAGCTTTTTGAGGTCAAAAACTGTCTTATGTCTCTGTATCTTCAACACCTAACCCAGTACTCAACATTAAGAGCTCAGCAATTGTGAGATGAAGGAAGGGTCTCCAGAACACAGCCCTTCACAGATCATAGGGGAAGGTTTGAAATGAGAATTCAGAAGTATGCACCTAATGATGCAGGAATTATGGCCTTGTAATATTTAGCGGAAAATTTTCAACAAGAGCTTCTTTGGTTTCTAATTAGGGGAATTATGTTAATGAACCACCTTGCAAAATCCCTGATAATCATGTTCCAAATTTACCCCACTGGGTCTCATTTAGATGTGAAGGATAACAGAAACATTCTGGTAATGAAGATAATTTCTGGCCTCAATTAGCACGTGCTGCCCTTATTGCACCCTGAGGATCTCCTATCAGCTGGACACAAAGGGCCAAGTCAGCAAACCGCAGCCGTGGGGCTTTTCCAAGTTCACTGTTACCTTCCATTGCACATTGGCTAAGTCTTCCCACTCAGCCTCACTATGTATTTAGCGATCATCTTTATGGTACTGACATGAAAGTCAAATATTGATTCTTTGACTCCATCTCAGCAAATGTTCACTGAATGATCCCAGAAGATAGGAATAGAGTCGTATAGAGGTGTCAGACATGGGCTTTGGCCTGCAAGGAGTTGACACGTGAAATATTAGCCAGAAATGAATGATGATAGGTACTGATGTTCAAATGTATTTATTCATTCTGTCTGTCTGTCATGTAGGAGGCATCTATGTTAATCTGTTTCGTTTTAGTAAAATGCTCTCATTGTCTCCCCACCACGGTTGCTTAATTCACAGTGGGCATTGTACTTTTCTCAGGAAATGATGAAGAAGGCCAGTCTGTCTCTCCAGATGTGGCATTGTAAGATGTATAACTCAGGAGCTGTCACATTGAGAAAGAGGGGACAGATAAAAAGAAGCTGAGATGAAGATGGAGGGAGAGTCTGTCCTAGTTCTTCTTGTTCTTGAGGCCAGAATGTCTCTGCCCCTTATGAGGTCTGATTGTTAACCACGTTTTAGGGACTACATGAAGCAATAAATTGCCTAACTTTGTTCAAGGTGGTGATAATTTTTTCCTACTATTCTTTTTTTTTTTTTTTTTGCTTTTATATACCTCTGAGTTTTAGCTGTCTACATGGCTGCTCAATATAAAGTTCATATTTCTTTTCTTTTTTTGGGGGGTGGGGATGAAGTCTCACCCTGTCATCCAGGCTGGAGTGCAGTGGCGTGATCTTGGCTCACTGCAACCTCTGCTTCCCAGGTTCAAGCGATTCTCCTGCCTCAGCCTCCTGAGTAGCTGGGATTATAGGTGCGCGCCACTGCACCCAGCTAATTTTTTTTTTTTTTTGTATTTTTTTTTTTTAATACAGACAGTGTTTCACTGTGTTGGCAAGGCTGGTCTTGAACTCCTGACCTCAGGTAATCCATCTGTGTCAGCCTTGCAAAGTACTGGGATTACAGGCATGAGCCATTGCAGTTGGCCATGTTTGTATTTCTCACCTATCCCCTTACAGCTGGGTAACTGTATAAGTTCTGGCCAATGAGATGTAAGCAGAAAGCTGTATGTAATTTCTGAGTTGTATTCTTGAACAAAAGGAGTGGCCCTTCCTCTGCCCATTTTTTCTTCCTTTCTGCTGACAGAAATATTGATATGGTTATAAACTATTAGGTTGGTGCAAAAGCAATTGTCGTTTTGCCATTGCTTATATGACAAAAACTGCAATGACTTTTGCACCAACCTAATACCTTGCATCATAAAGATGAGGGTAGCACACCCAAGGGGTGGTGAAACAAAAAGCTCAAAAAAATCTGGGTCCCTAACATCACGGAGCTACTTTTTCAGTCCAAGAATGTTTACACCAAGACCATTACATGCCAGAGGAAAAAAACTTCTATTTTGTTAAGCTTCTGTTGCTGTGGGTCCTGGTATAGCAGCAGAAATTATAATCTAAATAATATAGTGAGTTTCTGTCACTTGCAACCCCAAAAGTCCTGAGTAATTTCACGATTTATTGAGTATGAGTACTTACTTCATAACAGGTTCTGGGGGATACAGTAAGAAGAAAAGCAACACGGCCCCTGCTCTCATGGTGGTTACAATTTAGCAAGAATATAAGTGTGTGTGTGTGTGTGTGTGTGTGTCTGTGTGTGTGGGTGTGCGTGCATACGTATATGTATATGTATATATACACACACACACACACACACAGAGATGGTTTTTGCTTTTATTTTTATTTTGAGATGAAGTCTTGTTCTGTCACCCAGGCTGCAGTGCAGTGGCACAATATCAGCTCACTGCAACCTCCGCCTCTTGGGTTCAAGCGATTGTCCTGCCTCAGCCTCCCAAGTAGCTGAGACTACAGGTGCACACCCTACACCCGGCTGATTTTTATATTTTTAATAGAGGCAGGGTATCACCATGTTGACCAGGTTGGTCTCAAACTCCTGACCTCAGGTGATCCGCCCACCTCAGGCTCCCAAAGTGCTGGGATTATAGGCGTGAGCCACAGAGCCTGGCAGAATATATGCATATTAATTAATTACAAAAAGCTTTGTAATTATAATTGTGATAAATGTGATGAAGGAGTGAGTGGTCTGAGAACAAATATTGAAAGAAGCCGACTAACTCCGGACACAAAAAAGTTTCTTTCAGTGAGAAGGCATTTGTTAAGCAAAGACAGTGGGGTGGGAGAGGAAACAGCCTATTGTAAAAGGCTTCAATAAGAGAAAGAGTTTCTTCAACTTCAAGGCAGTTGAAGGAACAAAATCAAGGCATAAATATAAGGCTGGTGAGGGAGGGAAGGAAGTGGCCCCAGGTGATGCTGGAGGAGTTGGCAGAGTCCAGATGATGCAGGGCCACTTAAACCAATGTTAGGTTTGGGCTTTATCATAAGAGCAGTGAGAAGCCATGGGAGGACACCGGACATGATCAGATGTACATTTTAAAAATGTGACTCCAAATATGTGGAAAAAAATAAATGGTGGGGGAGTCGTCAAGAGAGGATGTGGGGAAAACGGGGGATGCTGTGGCAGTGGCTCTGTCAAGAGATGGTCGTGTCTTAGATTATGGTGGAAGTGGGGTACTTTTGCCTGAAAGGCTCAGAATTTTTCAGCCGTCAAATCCAAAGCTGGGCCTTTAATCCTTCTATGTTTGTCGTTGTCTGCCCCAACCCCAACCCCCACCCCAGCATCCACTCGCTCCTCCCTTCCCCACCCCTGCTATCAACAGCTTCCACTCCCTGACCCAGCCAAGAGTCTCCAGGAAGCTGGACCCACTACCAGTACAAGAAGCAAATCTGATTGGTCTGTGCCTGTCATCACTCCCCAATCAAAAATGGTTCCCAAGGAGCATGTGACCCCAAAGTAGCCAATAGAATATTATGGGAAATCTGCAAGGGACTTATGGGAAAAGCTTAGGGCACCTAAAGGTGAGAGGAAGTGATTTTTCTTATCCCCCCAGATGTCTGTTATCTGAAAGTAAAGTAACACCAAACTGAGGATGACACCAGCCATAAGGATGACTGAGGGGAGAACCAAAAAGAACATGGGTCCTTCATAGCATTGCTGAGGGGATAAACCACCCACACCCCCAGCCCACTTTCACTGGGACAAACTGTAGATGAGATGACCCGTTTCCCAGTTGTTGAAGACAGTTCAAGTTCGGAATTATGTTAGCCACAGCTGAAGTAGTCATAACTGACACGTTCCCAAACACACACCAAGAGAAACAACTGGGCACCCCTGGGGCTTTTCTTGGCCAAAGAGCTGGATTCTTGCACCCAGGGCATTCTTTTTGCCTGCTCAGCTTGTCTGGAGGGGAGATGAAATAAAGAAAAAAGCTAAGAAAGATACAGATTTGATAAATATTTTGTCTCTTTCTTCTTCTCCTACAGAAGCCTTGGATTTTCTCAGGGTCTCAGAATGCTCGGAGCTGAGCTGTGTTCAGAGACTTCTGGAGAGTTAGTCAATCTCAGTACTCCAACCTCTTGGGGATCCCCTTGTGGATCATTTGTGTATTATTAATGTAACAACTTTTTTTGAGCATCCTTATGGGAAGTACAAATACATAGTCCTCCTGCTCATGTGTTTTGTTTCCTTACCCACAGCAGCCATCACTAATCAATCGTTCTCTAAGTCCTGAGGATCCAGACTTAGTACTTTCAACCCTTCCTCCAGGCATTACCAATTGATCTGAGTTGAGTTTGTTGAAATCAACGTGGCCCCCTTGACTACTACATGCCTCACCTCATGCAAAGCACTTGCTTTAGTTTCCTGTGATTTCTGTAACAAATTGCCACAAACTGGGTGACTTAAAACAACGGAAATTTATTTTCTGACAGTGCTGGAGGCTAGGAGTCTGAAATGAAAACATCAGCAGGGCTTCATTCCCTCTGGAGGCTCCAGGAGTGAAATCATTCTTTGTTTCTTTCTGCTTATGGTATTTGCCGGCATTCCTTGACTTGTGACTACATTACATGATGTCCTCTTCTGTGTCTCTCTCCTCTGTGTCTACCTTATAAGGATACATGTGATTGTATTTAGAGCCCACCCAGATATTCCAGGATTAACTTTTCCTCTAAAGATCCTTAACTTCATCATATATTTTGCACATATGAAAAATTACCTCATTACATATGAGGTAATACCCACAGATTCTGGGGATTAGGACATAAACATATCTTTTGGGGGGCCACTGTTCAGCCATTATAGCACTAGAGATAAAAAGGTGAATAAGAAATGACCTGTTTGTAGGTCGGGTGTGGTAACTCAAGCCTGTAATCCCAGCACTTCGGGAGGCCGAAGTGGGCAGATCTCAAGGTCAGGAGAACGAGACCATCCTGGCTAACACAGTGAAACCCCATCTCTACTGAAAATACAAAAATAAAATAAAATAAAATAAATTAGCCGGGCATGGTGGTGGGCGCCTGTAGTCGCAGCCTACTTGTGTAGGCTGAGGCAGGAGAATGGCATGAACCCAGGAGGCAGAGTTTGCAGTGAGCTGAGATCGTGCCACTGCACTCCAGCCTGAGCGACAGAGCCAGACTCTGTCTCAAAAAAAAAAAAAAAAAAAAAAAAAATGACCTGTTTGTAAAGAGTTCGTGGACTGATGGGCAACTGGCAGCCACAAGACTGTGCTAAGAAAGAGGAAGATAAAAGTAATGTGGAAGCATCAAGGTACAACACCTATCCTAGCCTTGATGGCTGGCAGGTGGTCATGGAAGGCTTCCTGAAAGAGTCAGCAGCTTTGTTATAGTAGTTCACCCCTCATATTGTTTGTGTATTTATAAAGCTTAGTATTCTCTATCTCTTTTTTTTTTTTTTAAACAGAATTTCGCTCCTGTTGTCCAGGCTGGAATGCAGTGGCATAATCTCAGCTCACTGCAAGCTCCACCTCCCGGGTTCAAGCAATTCTCCTGCCTCAGCCTCCCAAGCAGCTGGGATTACAGGTGCCCACCACCACACCTGGCTAATTTTTGTATTTTTAGTGGAGATGGGGTTTCACCACACTGGCCAGGCTGGTCTTGAACTCCTGACCTTAGGTGATCCACCCGCCTTAGCCTCCCAAAATGCTGGGATTACAGGCGTGAGCCACTGAGCCTGGCCTATAAAGCTTAGTATTCTCTAAGCAGCCAATAAAATTTGACTTCCACTGTTGTGATTTGAAGATAATGTCTTAGTCCTTGGGGGCCATGATAATAATACCATAGACTTGGTGGCTTATAAACAAATGAAATTTATTTCTCACAGTTCTCTGGAGGCTGGGAATTCCAAGATCAAGGCACCAGCAGATTTGGTGTCTGGTAAGGGCCTACTTTCTGGTTCATAGATGAAGATCCTCTCATTGTAACCTCACATGACAGAAGAGGCAAGGGAGCTCTCTAGGGGGTCTTTTATAAGGGCACTAATCTTATTCAGTCATAGTTTTAAAAAATGTGATTCCAGATGTCAATAAAGATTGGATTGGGGGAGAGGGGTCAAGAGAGTTTGTGGGGGAAAACAGAAGAGGCTATGGCTCTGCCCTTATGACTTAATCCCCTCCCAGAAGCCCTACATACTAATACCATCTCCTTGGGGGTTAGGATTTCAACATAAGAATTTTGGGGGGACATAAACATTCATACTATACAAGATATTATAGCAGCACTTAATGAGCAAATATAAATATACTCCCCTCTCACAATTAAAGGAGTAGGCTAGTTAGTGAGGCCAAGGGAACATGCATGCTGTTCAGAAATGCTGAGCTTTGCAGAAGGCAGCTAAAGTCCTTGTTATAAACCCTTTCTGACATGAGTTCCAAGTGCCTGGCTCTTTTTCTGCATAGCTATCTAAGCATCATTCCCTGCATAGAGGCTTGCTGCTGCCTGCCTTGGTCCAAGTGCCATGGACTTGACCTCAGCTCCCTCATCACCCACAGAACATGCAGAGCAAGCAAAGGCAGAGGTGAGGTCTACACACCCTCAAAGATGTAGGAAAAAGATGAATTGGAAGAGACCAAGAGAAAGTGACTCAAAAGAGAAGAGGCGGTGAAAGGTGATAAAGCGATGGAAAGGAAGAAAGAAAAGAGAACTGGCATTTGATGGAAAGTTGCAAAGAGAAGTCTTGAATACTGTGGGCTCATTTGTCTCTTAGAGATGCCTACTTGAGAAGATATATCAATCAAGACTCTTTGGGAGAGAAAACAATCCCTTTTCAAACTGGGTGAAGCAGAAGGGAGAATTTATTGGCCCCTGTAAATGAAAGGTCTAAGTTTTCCCTTCGGGCCTGCCTAGATTCAGGGACCTAAATAATGTCATTTAGATGTCAATCTCGTCCTTCCCTTCATCTCTGGGATATGATTTTTTAATGTGTTGCTTTATTCTGGTGGGCTTCTGCAGATCCGAATTTATAATCTCCCAGTTTAGCAACCTCAATCAGAAGAAAAGCATTTCTTGCCCAGTATTTCAATCAAAAGCCTCCAGTCTGAAACTTGTTGGTTCAGTATGGGTTATGTGCCCAGATCTGAAACTTGAGGATGTCATGGGGATGTAGTATTGCCCTTGATCATATCTGGAGAAAGTGGATGTCAGTTAAAAGTGAAGCTCTCTTCTTTATACCTCCCTCCATCCCCAAACCATCTAAAAGTGGGAGAACATGGTTCCTCAAGGAAAAAATAAAGAACTATTTATTGCCGGGAAGGGAAAGAGGTACCAGTAATGCAAACAAGCAAACAAACAAACAAAAAAACGGTATCTAAACAAAAAGCAATAATAATTGCTAATATTACTCTAAATCCAATTGCAATCATTATATTAGACTTCACAGATGTTATTTCACTAAATACTCAGAATAACTAAATGAAATAGACATAAATTGTGCCCATTTTATAGATGGGGAAATTGAGGCTAAGTGAAATGAAATTGTTTTCAAGGTCACATGGATTTATATCCATATCAGCCTGACCTCAGGGCTTGTGTTCCTCCAGAGCACACCTCCTCTTTTGCCAATGACTTATATCTTCTATCTTTCTATGCCTCGGTGTCCTCACTTGTAAAATGGACATCATAGTACCTTTCTCATAGGGTTATAGTGAGTGTTAAATGGTAAGTGCTGAATAAACATTAGCTATTCCTATTGGTGGTGGCTGGGCTCCTGACTGTGCCCCGCTGGGAAGCCATTCAGGGAAGCCAGTCTGATAAAGCACCCCCAATTGTGTCTCACCCTGGGGGTTCCCACGAGGAATGGGGGATGGCTCTTGCAGGCAGATTCCAGGTCTTCTTGTCCTCTGCGGGGCTTCCATTATTAAAGGATTCCGTGGAAGCGATCAGCTCATGGGCTTCTGAGAACTCCACCTCTTTGTTCTAAAAGACCCACTGTCCAACTCAGAGGTGGGGGACCACTTGGACACTAAGGAGGGCCAAAGAGGCAAGCAGGCCCCCAGTTATCCAGGGAAGTACTGGATTCCATTCCTATTCTCCCAGTCTTCTCTTCCTTCTCCTCCTCCTTGCCCACCAGGGAGGCAGCTGGCCGTGCTAGAGATTGGCGTATTCTCTTTGCATCTGGCAAGCGGAAGCGGCATACCGATGATGGCCTGCAAATGTGAAATAGATGGGCACTGTTTCGCACTTCAATGGAATAACAGGTGTTATTTCTCCTTGGACGGTGGAGGACGGAGCTGACACTTCTTTTGGGATGCAGGGGAGGTGCCTGTGACATTGGTGACTTCTGGGCACTGTTGTGCCCCTACCGTTTGCCTTGCACTTTATTTATGGCATCTCATCTAATCCTCTCTACGCACAACTCGCTGGGAAAGATACGGTTACCCCTAAGTTTACAGCTGAAGAACTCAAGGTGCTACAGAGGGGTGATGCATCAGAACAAAGACTTCAGCACAGATGTATCAGAGGCCACGAACTTGGTGTTCTCCATCTCTCCACCTGGGCCTTGAGAAGCCATCCGGAAAGAGGGGACTTTTGGCTTTCTGAGAGCCTCAGCTCTGGAGCTAGACCAGAGGTTGGCAAACTCTATCTGTAATTGACCAGATAGTAAATATTTTAGGTTTTGTGGGCCATAGGGTCTCTATTCCAACTACTCAGCTCTGCTGTTGCAGCATGAAAGTAGCCAAAGGTGTTAAGTCAACACATGGTCGTGGCAGTGTTTCAATAAACTTCATTTGCGAAAACAGTCAGCCAGCTGGTATGCAGTAATTAGTTGATCCCTGAAGTAAATCAGGGATCCCTGAGTTTGACTCCTGCCTTCTCCAATTACCAGCTATGTGACCTTATTTAACTCCCCTGGTGCTCAGTTTTCTTATCTGTAAAATGGGAATCATAATACCTCATAATACTATTATAATTGTAATAGACCATGATATGATTGTGAGAATTAAATGATTTAATGCTTGAAGAGTCAGTGCTTATAACAGTGTCTGCAACTGTGCCAGTTGGCGTGATGATTAGCATAATCAGCATCATTTCCAGCATCATTGAAAGGGCCTGGAGCTGTAAAATGGGGATAATGGTAAAACCTACTTCACAGAGTTGTTGTGAGAAAGAAGTGAGAAAATGTATGCACAATGCCAACCTGCCAACCCCCACAGGTGACTCCCCACTCTTATCAGCTTGCCTCTTCTAAATACTTCTACAAGCCTCCTCCTGGTAAAAAGAAGAGGAGAAAAAACCCAGTCATACTCCCTTAGGCTGCCCAAGTTTTCAGTTGGGCAGTCACTGAGCAGAAATTCAGAACTGCCTTAAGCCTCAAGTTCAGGGAAGGCAGTCTCCTGGTGGTTTGGAGGGCTTCCTATAGGAGTTGGGCTTAGGGGCCTCAGAGAGTACTGCGGTGACCATTTCTTATGGAGACAGTCACCACTGACTGAGTCTGATTACAACAGACAGGAAGGAAGCTTTGCCAGCCTGCACTGACCTACCCCAGAAGGAACCATCCCTACTCCTTACTACAAATCCTCTCCTGGTTTTCCAGCAGATGACATATCCCCTGTGTGACATACCCCCACCCCAGCATCCACTCGCTCCTCCCTTGCCCATCCCTGCTTTCAGCAGCTTTCACTCCGGGACCCAGCCAAGAGTCTCCAGGAAGCTGGACCCACCCCCAGTACAAGGAGCAAATCTGATTGGTCTGTGCCTGTTCTCACTCCCCAATCAAAAAATGGTTCCCAAGGAGCATGTGACCTCAATGTAGCCAATAGGCTGTATGGGAAATAACATTTTGAGGAGTTAGTTAACATCACTGTAGGTTAGAAATATTCCAGGTACACCCAGGTGTATGACTTCCTACTAGCCAGGGTCCTCAGAGTTTGATGGAAGAAGGCAGGTAGAAAGTGAATTTAGTGTTCTCTGTGACTGGCAGATGTCTGCACAGGAGTCTAAACCACAATGGAAGAGGAAGATTCCATGCAGAGGCGGAACTTGGGCTCTAGAACCAGAGATCAGAGTTCAAGTCCTGGCTCAGCTGCTGGCCCTCTCTCTGGGAGACTTTGGGCAGCTCATTCCATTAGCACATCAGTTTCCTCACCTGCAATATATACAGTCAAGCAGGACTCTGGGAGAGAGAACATGGAAGACTCCAGCAAGGTGCCTGCCACATAGAATGCTGCCATCATGATGAAGAAGATTGCTGGACCTAAAGGTGTGGGTCAGATGGACCTGAGTTTGGATTTCTTTTGAGCTTGGGCATGCCACTCAACCCACCTGAACCTCATAGCCCTCATCTGTAAAATAGGTACAATATTGAAGATAGTAAGATACTTAAGGTGCTTACTTCAAAATCTGGCACACTGTAAGTAAAATTTGTAAATGAGAGTCATTGTTATTTTTATTATTACAATGGCTGGGACTGAGGCAGGCCTCGGATGTAACCAGAGTGAATGGTCAGACGCTAGTCATCTAAGAAGAGGGAAACTTCCCTACCTTAGGTCTGACTGACAGGTGTGGGTGGACCATTGACCCAGGAGCAGGAGATTGGAGCTGTGCTCCATGTGCCTGATTTTCAGCCCAGGCTGTGAGTGTGACCATGTGGTTTGAGTCTGACCCTTGGCTTTTGGAACCTCCCTTCTTAGAAGGGCTTGTGAGATATGGCAGAGGCCAGCCCATCAGGCTGCTTCTGCTGGAATTAGGAATCTCTCTTGGGCTCAGATAAGAGAAACAGTGTTGTGTCATGTTGGCATTAGGGCTGGGGTTGGGGTTTAGCTTTCGTGTTGCACGGGCTTCCCTGTGACTCTGTTTCTTCCTCTGTTTAAAAGCAGTGGTGCTTTCTGGGTGTGGTGGATCATGTCTGTAATCCCAGCACTTTGGAAGCCCAATTGTTCGAGTCCAGGAGTTGGAGACCAGCCTGGGCAAGATGGCGAAACCCCATCTCTACGAAAATAAAATGAAAGTTAACTAGGCATGGCATTGTGCACCTATGATCCCAGTTACTTGGGAGTCTGAGGTGGGAGAATCACCTGAGCCCTGGAGGTTGAGGCTGTAGTGAGCCGAGATTTTGCCACTGCACTCCAGCCGGGGTGACAGAGTGAGACCCTGTCTCAAAAAACAAAACAAAGCAATGGTGCCAGTACCTATTTGGTAAAGACTTTTGCTAGCACTTACCTTATGCCAGGCACTGTTGCAAAAGCTTTAAACATACTAAATCGTTTAATTCTTCAAATAGTCCTAGGAAATAGGAAATATTATAACTTCCACATATTAGTTTCCAGTGAGAGGTAAAACAAATTACCACAAACTTGGTGGCTTAAAATTACAGGGACCAGAGGTCTGAACTCCAGGACTGTGCTCCCTCCAGAGGCTCCAGGCCAGAATCCCTAATATGCCTCTTCTGTCTTCTGGTGGCTGCTGGCATCCCTTGGCTTGTGGCTGCATCACTCCAGTCTCTTCTTCAATGATCGCCATGCCTCCTCCTCTTTGCTCTGTGTCTGTCTCAAATATTTCTCTGCCCCTCTCTTGGAAGGACACGATGGTGGCCTTTAGGGCTCACTCAGATAATCCAGGATAATCTCCTCATCTCAAGATCCTTAATTTAACCACATCTGTAGAAACTTTAGTATAGGAGATATAAACCATGAAGTGATCAAGGCAGGTCTTTATCAAGGTGTTTTTTGTTTGTTTGTTTGTTTGTGCCAGGGTTGAGGATGTACCCGGGAAAATAATACAAATCACAAGAGCATCTGTGACCTGTGTTTTTTCCAAAGGGGGCTATGGGAACTTCAGCCTTTCAAAGGGAAAGAGCAAGCCAGAGGGTAAAAAGGGAGGGAGGCAGTGAGGCAAAGGGTTACATTCTGGAGATGCTCTGATTAGCCTCGGTGAATCTACATTTTACATGTGCAAGAGAGTGGAGGAAAAAGTCAATTATGCATTGTCTCACACTCAGTAAATCTACAGCTTACATTAGACAAGGTAAACATGTGAAAAGAGAGAGGAGAGGAATTCAGGCTATGACACAGAGTTGTGAAATCACGGCTGTTTGGGAACAAAAGGAAGGCAGTTTTTGTGTGACCCAATTCCCAGACTTAACTTTCCCTGAGTTTGGGGTCCTGGGATTCTATTTTGTTTCACAGAGGCAATATTCAAAGGTTCTAGGGATGAGATCCTGCTGCCTTTGGGAACCACCGCTCAAGCCCCACCTCCCTGTTTTACAGATCACGTGGCAAGTGGGTGGCAGAGGGACCCCGTTCAGAGTCTGTGCCCTTAACCACCATGCTATGTTGCTTCCTCTGGGTTGCCACTGATGGGTGGTTTTAAGGATTTAATGAGGCAGTGCAGGGAAAGCACAAAGAATGATGAGAAGGAGGCCGGGAGAGCCGGGGTTGGATAAGGGTCTGGGATAAGGCTCAGAGATGCTTGTTGTGCACAGTGACCTGGTAATGAAGAAAGCAGTGCTTTTGAGGCTTTGCCAGGAAATCCCCATGGTCAAGTCCAAGCCACATCTACATGATGTACACTGCTGATGTGCACTTCCTTGCTCTCTGGCACTGTCAGAGCAAATAGATTTTTACTCTTCAGAACGCCAAACCAGCAAAGTCGCAAGATGTAATCACCCCTTCTCCTGTCATCTTGCCCTCGTTGGTCCCTGCTCTGGTCTCTGGGTCTCCTCAGCCTTTGACTAAGAGGAAATGACTTCAGTCATAGGTGCTAATGTATGTAAATGAGCCTGGTGCCTTGGCACAGGAAATCCCTTTTGCCCTCTTAATCCATTTCACCATATGCTCTGCAGCCTCTGTGACCTAGTGTCCTTAGCAGAGAGCAGTGTCCTTTTTGATGTGATTTTGTGGCAATATCTGTGATGAGTAAGACGCATCCTGGGCAGCCTCGGGCTTCCTGAGGTCACACGCAAACCAAAGACTTTGGGGTCCTTGGCCTCCAGGCCAGATGTTTTTCTCCCATTAATGCATAATATTTCAGAAGAGGGATTTTCTGTTCCTGCTCACTCCCAAATGCTGCCCCTCCGCCTCCCGGGGAAGATGATGTGCTCCACACCAGTAGGGGCAGCAGATTCACACCTGGGATGTGGAGCTCCGTGAGCCTGGCATTTGGGAATATCTGGAACCGGAACGACTCTCTGGGCCTCACTGACTCCTACAAACGATGGGTATGAGCAGACAGACTGAAGTGGCGCTGAGCTAGCCCGGGAATACAGCTGTTCGAATGAAAGGGCCCACCTCAGCCCCAGTGAACATCCACTGGCCTAAATAAGAACATAGAACACTCAGTTATAGATTGTACGCCAACATGTTTCTGCACAAGTATGGATCCCCCCTCCACTGGTCAATGCGAATGTATGTCTCCTCTCATTTTATAGGGAATGTATGGGTGGGAGGATTTTATTTACAGAATTGATTGTGTTGGATATTGTTGGATATGTCCTTAAAACCAACAGACACTCTTTTTTTTTTTTTTTTTTTTTTTTTTTTTTTTTTGAGATTTTGAGACGGAGTCTCACTCTGTTGCCCAGGCTGGAGTACCATGGCATGATCTCAGCTCACTGCCACTTCCGCCTCTCAGGTTCAAGTGATCTCCTGCCTCAGCCTCCCGAGTAGCTGGGATTACAGGCCTCCGCCACCATGCCTGGCTAATTTTTATATTTTTAGTAGAGACAGGGTTTCACCATGTTGGCCAGGCTGGTCTCGAACTCCTGCCCGCCTTGGCCTCCCAAAGTGCCGGGATTACAGGCGTGCGCCACCGGTGCCCGGCCAGATTTTTTTAAAATAAATTTTATTATGCATATTTAAAGTATGGTGGAAAGTAAACTCTCAGTAAGTGATAGGTGTGTATAAAGGAGAAGAGCCTACATAGGCACTCTCTTCTGTGTACATATCACAAGAGCTGAGGGGAGGCTGTGGGTTCTTGGAGCTGCTTATGAATCACAGAGCGGGCATTTTCATCCAACCAACTACTTGCTGTGCTCTCTTGCTTGTTGAAGATGACTGCTGGTGTGTCCTGTGAGGCACTGGGTATGCAAAGCACGTCCTGGCTTCAGAATAGCCCCACCTCAATTAATAAGAAGTCAGCTTACCAGGACTCTAGATGAATAGGAATGGTAGGCTTCAGCTAGGAAGCCTTTGTGCCTTTGCACCTTTTTGTCTACATCTTAGTTTCTAGGCTTAGACCTGGATGATGGTAACAGGGACTCAGAATGGTGGCTGGGCCCTGCAGGACCCTCACATATCACAGTGAGGTGAAAGGCGATGTGGTACAGTCTCAAGAACACAGGCCCTGGGTTCAGACTCAGGTGGGTTTAAATCCTAGTTCAGCCACCTACCAGCTGGGTGCACTTCAGCAAGTCATTCTGTTTCTCAGAACCTCTGCCTCGCAGAAGGAAAGAGAGCATCAGAGAAGTTAAGATACTGTTCTAAAGTCACACAGCTAGCAAGCCAAGCATTTTAATTGATCCTCAGGACTGTCTGACTCCAAAGCTCAGCCTCTTGCTCCTATATCAGGCTGTCTGTTCCTGATGTTCTATTAAAACTATGGTTTTAAGAGCCAGGCATGCATGCAATGATCTCAGCGATTCAGGGGACTGAGGTGAGAGGATGGCTTGAGGCCAGAAGTTTGAGACCAGCCTGGGTAATATGACAAGAAACTTTTTTTTTTTTAATTAGCCAGGTGTGGTGCCCCGTGCCTGTAGTCCCAGCTATTCAGGAGGCTGAGACCAGAGGATCACTTGAGCCCAGGAATTTGAGGCTGCAATGAGCTGTGGTCGTACCACTGTACTCCAGCCTGAACCACAGAGCAAGACACGGTTCTAAAAAATAAAATAAAAAAATATCCGAGCTAGCACAGTGGCTCACGCCTGTAATCCCAGCACTTAGGAAGGCCGAGGTGGGCAGATAACCTGAGGTCAGGAGTTCGAGACCAGACTGGCCAACGTGGTGAAACCCCGTCTCTACTGAAAACACAAAAATTAGCCAGGAGTCACGGGCATGCCTGTAGTCGCAGTTACTCGGGAGGCTGAGGAAGAATTGCTTGAACCTGGGAGGCAGAGGTTGCAGTGAGTGGAGATTGCCCTACTACACTCCAGCCTGGGCGACAGAGTGAGACTCCATCTATATATGTGTACCCACTGTCGTTTTAAAATGTAAGCTTTTTAATTATTATTCAGGTATGGTGAGGCCGAGCGAACGGGAATGACCGCCATTGAAAAGATAGTTTGTTACTCACAGTTCCCAAGAGGAGGGGGTGCTTCATTCTATATGAGGAAGCTGCCTGGTAGTGAGGAGACAGCAGGAGCGGGAGGAAAAGAGGGGCAGGAGGCTTTATTGTGGTGTCTGCAGAAAGGAATGTGTGAGGCAGAGTAAAAGGGTTTGGCATTGGCTGATTTTATAATTTCTAGTAGACTCTGGGGTGTAGAGGCTGTCCCACGTTGTCTGGTACCTGGCTCTAGGGGTATTAGGACAGAGAAAAATTGGCCTGGGGCATAAGAGCCTGGGAAAGAAGGCATCTGAGGGGTATCTGCTCTGGGTTGGTTGGTTTGCATAGGAAAGGCATGCTTGCAGGGGAATAGTTTGCTATCTCTAGGAATTAGCTAGCCCTGGGAGGGGGTCTCTCTCACGTCAGCAAGGCCACAAGATGTCAACACATCATAGAATACAGAAAATAAAACACGTAATTAATACGACTATCCTTGGTGAACTTTCCGAGCCATGCAGCCATTCATAAGAAACCCATGGGATTTCCAGATGAGCTTGCATAATTTATGCCTATTTGTAATATAACCAAATAACTATGATGTACAATGAGATGGCTTTAGCTGCCAAATAATCATGTTGAAAAATTATTGCAAGTGGAAAATAAACACACACACAAAAAACCCAATAGCTTTCCTACAGATCAATAAAATTAAATAATAAAATAAAACGAGAATAAAATTCTGATCACAATAAAAATGTAAGCTATCTAGAAATAAACTTAATAAGAAATCTACATATGCTATGCTACTGTATGAAATTACAAACCTTTATTGAAGTATATAAGAGATCCATAGTGGGTACATGCCAATTTATCCCAAATTAAATAAATATTATACAATATTAATTAAAATATTAGCAATTTTTATAATTACTGAATGAGATACTACAATTTATCTAGAAGAATTGATATCAGAAAATATCCAGGGATTTTTCTGAAAAAGAGCATACCTTACAAAGAAGATATGTTTACCTAACACAAATATAAAAATAGTTTTTGTAAGTGGCATTTCAAATCTATGAGAAGAGTGAATTATATATTAAAAGATATTGGATAAATGAACTAACAACACAGAAAAAATTAAGTGAGAGCCGTACTTCATATTGTTTAAATACTTACATAAAAAGTAAATAAATAAATACAAAATTACTATAAAAATGTGTAAGTGAGTTTCATTCTCTTGGAATGAAGGGAAGGCCTTGGGAAGTTTGAAATCAAAGTCAGAAGTCACCAAGGGAAAACATCGATAGATTTTATTATATAAAATTAAAAATCTTCACACAATGGAAAACAAAGTTAAAGGACAAAAGGCGATTGAGAAGAATATTTGCAGATTATATTTCTTTCTTTAAAATCACAGCATAAGGCCAGGCATGGTGGCTCATGCCTGTAATCCCAGCACTTTTGGAAGCTGAGGCAGGTGGATCACCTGAGGTTGTGAGTTCAAAACCAGCCTGACCAACATGGAGAAACCCTGTCTCTAACTAAAAATACAAAATTAGCCAAGTGTGGTGGTGCACACCTGTAATCCCAGCTACTTGGGAGGCTCAGGCAGGAGAATCACTTGAACCCGGGAGGTGGAGGTTGTGGTGAGCCGAGATGGCGCCACTGCACTCCAGCTTGGGCAACAAGTGTGAAACTCCATCTCACTAAAAAAAAAAAAAAAAAAAAAAAACACCCAGCATATTGGATTACTTCAATGGAAAAACATGAGCATGATATCTAAATATGCAATTTCGCAAAAGAGAAATATAAATGTGCAGATTATTTCATCATCTAGGTTTTAAGTTTTAAGCCTTGTAACTATTAGTTTTCTTTCCTGATCCTCTCCCTCCTCCCTGTCTCCACCCTCCAGTAGGCCCCAGTGTGTGTTGTTTCTCTCTATGTGTCCATGTGTTCTCAGCATTTAGTTCCCACTTATACGTGAGAACATGCAATATTTGGTTTTCTGTTCCCGTGTTAGTTTGCCAAGGGTAATGCAAACCCCTATGACACAAGTTTGCCTATGAAACGAACATGCACCTGCACCCCTGAACTTAAAAGTTAAAAACATCTAACCAGATTAATAGAGAGAGAAAGCAAAAAAATAAATAGTCTAATATTAGTGAGATATATTGAATTGAGATAGCAATATAATAACCTTATTTTTCTATCAGATTGTCAAAAATTTAAAGATTACTAATATTCAGAACCGGTGAGGTTGCAAGGAAATAGACATTGTCACACACTGCTTGTGAAATCAAACTGGTGATTTGTTTTTGGTAAAATGAGTCAGAAGCCTTTAAAAGGCTCATATCCTTTGACCCAGCAATTTGCCATTAGGAAATTTAAATAAAAGAAGCTGGGTGCGGGTAATCCCAGCACTTTGGGAGGCTGAAGCGGGTGGATCACTTGAGGTCAGGAGTTCAAGACCAGCCTGGCCAACATGGTGAAACCCCGTCTCTACTAAAACTACAAAAATTAGCTGGGCACGGTGGTGGGTACCTGTAATCCCAGCTACTCAGGAGGCTGAGGCAGGAGAAGCACTTGAACCTGGGAGGTGAAGTTTGCAGTGAGCCGAGATTGCGCCATTGCACTCCACCCTAGGTAACAGAGCAAGATTCCATCTCAAAAAAAAAAAAAAAAAAAAGAAGAAGAAGAAGAAAATGAAAGAAATACAAAAAGAAGAGCACTTGTGTGTAGAGTGATAGTCACCACATCTTTAAATTATTATTTAAAATAATAATGAACAAGTAGAAATAACCTAAATGTCCAGTGATAGGGAACTGATTAATTATCTGTTGTACTTACCTACAACAAAATTTTCTGTGGCTGTTAAAAGTTGTCATGTGAGTTATACACATGCATTCACATACACATAAGAAAGCCCTCCACAATATAATTAAAATTAGAAAAAAATGGTCGCAAAAGAGGATGCATAATATGATCCCGTTTTAGTAAGAAATAATATAATCCCTTTTTAGAAGAAAGATCTAAAAGATTAGACACCGAATTGTTAATGATCATTACTTCTGGGTGGTAGAAGAATGGTGATTATCTTCTTCTGTATACTTGTATATATATTCTGAACTTATTGCAGAGGACATGTATTTTTTATAAGCAGAAAAATACTATAAATCTGTTTGAAAGTAATTTCTCAGCTGTTTTTCCCCTTAACGGGGTACATTCAGATGATTAGCAGCGGGAAGTATGGAGGATGAAGCTGGGTAAAAGAATTGTCAGTTTCCTGTCCTCAATTCTGGCTATCATAGACTGAAAATCAGTAGAGAAATGTTTCTACAGAACATTCACGGCTCTGACCTTCACTGTTAAATGAAATTAGAATGCCTCTTGAAAAGAGAATGTTTTCTCTCCAAGTTTGCTATAAATATTTAAAGTGGAAAATATGGATTATGTCAAATGTGGTTGAGGAAACCAACACAGAAAGTCCAGTTTCTGTGCAGACACAAAGCATGAGAAGGAGGTAACTGATGGAGGAGGTGGTTATCAGAAGGCTCAGTTGATTTGAGGTTACTTTGACAGATGGATGGTGCTGACGTTTTTGGATAAATGACAGAGCTTATTGGATAGCCTGTACCTTATTATGCTCCCACCATCGGGATCCAAGCTTTGGGCTAAGGAGGGCATATAGGATTTGTTACATTTGAGATGCAACCAGAAAAAGAGGACATTCCGCTAGCATAATTATGTTCTGGGGTCCTCTAAGAGAGGGTAATTCCCACTCATTAGGTGGCATTTGCTCACCTCAGCAAGCCACTCTGGTGACCGTCTGTCATGCAGACATACTAGCACATCCATGGGGGTCTCTGCTTCTCCTGCGCCAGGCAGGCACAGAGATAAACAGCTCCCTATTCGTGCCAACCCACCCCAAGTATGTTCGTAGACTTAACACTACCCAAACATCTGGCTCATCCAGGTTTCTGGGACTGTGCTGGGAAATAGGTTAAGAAAATTGAAGCATAGAGTGTTGGTGGGAGAGGGTATGAAATTTGGAGAATTGCATCTGAATAGGAAGCTTAGGGTCAAGTTTGAAAGGGATTTGAATACTTTCCTGATGAATTTGACTTATCCTTGTTTCATAGCTTTGTCAACTCTTTTTAAAAATTATTTTTAAGAGACAGGGTCTCACTCTGTCACCCAAGCTGGAATGCAGTGGTACAATCATAGCTCACTGTAGCCTCGAACTCCTGAGCTCAAGCTGTCAACTCTTGGTCTAAGCGAAACTATAGATGGGAAATCTGTGATGTTAAAGCAACTGCATTTTTCAGATTATCTCCTGACCCAAATATTCCAGATCAGCTAACAAAAATAATTGAAAGCTTTTCAAATCATCTTAACTGGGAGGCTCTGGAATTGGAGGTCGTATGGATTAGGATGAGTTAGGCTATGCGTGGTAATGAACGACCCTGACTCAGTACTTCAAATGACGGACTTATTTCTTGCTCACATTCCATGTCACTTTTGTATCACTGTCCTCGTTTAGCGATGCAGGTAAATGGAGTCTTCGCCATCTGGAGGGGGGAAGAACATGATGAGTTGTGCACCCGCTATTAAAGACTTCCACGTGGGAGAGGCGCGGCTCCCTTCCACCTACCGTTCACTGGCTGCGGAACATCACTTGGCTTTATGGAGGCAGAGAAGGGTGATCCTAGTTTGTGCCCAGGAATAAGAGAACCAAAGTGTTGGTGAACAACACCAATGACCACTCCAGAAACAGAGGAGTGTTTCTCCCTTATTGGCTGTATTATTTTAAGCAAGTCATTAAACCTTTCTGAGCTTTTTAAAAAAAACTATATTTTCATTTAAAAAGAAAAGTAGACAAGCCTAGAGCCTAGAATTCTATTTTTGTATCCCTTGCCCTCTTCCTCCCTCCCTAAATATAAAGGTAGGGTGGAACACAACTGGGTACAAAAGGGTCAAGTTCTTTCTTAGAGCACAAGCGGATACCCAGTGAGCCTGGGAGCAAGGGAGATGAAATTTAACCTCAGAGTCTATAAAAAATTTACAGAATTGCAAAGTGCCAAGCAAAAATACAAAAGAGTTCTCTGCACTCCGGGAAATTATTGAAGCCATAAAGATTCCTGCTCTTGCAGATGAGGCATTTGGTGAGTGGAGCAGAGCAAATCAATAATGTCATACTTCTCGCCCGGATCAAAATACTCAAGGAAATAGCTGCAAAGTAAGAGGGGACAAGGTCCATCTCGGTCAATCACTGCACTGGGTAATGCCATAGCAGAGCACAGTCTAATAGTCTGGCCTGGAATTTTAAAAGCCAGGAAAGTGTTTAATCAAAATTTGGAGCCATTGTAGATTCTAAAGGATAATTACTCAGCACTTTGGCAGAGGAGAGTCCTAGAGAAAGGATCTGATGGAGGTTGTGCATATTTAAATGAATGCTGGTTTTGTAAGAATTCTCAGGTAAGACCAGGCAAGAATAATTCCCCTTTGGAGGACTAGAAGCTGGGTACCACAAGGTGATGATCATAAAAGACTGTATGTGCCTTGCTAACTGATGTATCCTCTGCTTTAACACAGTGCCAGGTACATCCGTTTGTCTGTCCATCCATCCATCCATCCATCCATTCTTCTGACAAATATTTCTTAAACACACACTATGTGACAAGCACAGTTTTAAGCACTGAGGTACAGCAATAAACTAGACAGTCTAGGTCCCTGCTCTCATGGAGGTTGCATTGTAATAGGGAAGATATAATAAACAAGAAAATAAATTTCATCATATCAGATAGTAGTAGATGCTAAGAAGACAATAAAGTGAGCAGTGAAGAGACTTAGGATGCCCTTGGATACTCAGGGCCTTTATGAGAGGACATAGTCAGGCTGAGATCTCAAAGACATATCCAGTCATGGCGTCCAGAAGGAAGAGCACTACAGGCAGAAAATACAAGAGCAAAGGCCCTGAGATGGGAAAAAACTTGGCATGTTTGAGGGGCTTCAAGAAGACCAATGTTGGGAGGGAGACAGTAGGAGCAGAGGGTAGGGAGGTAGGGAGAGACTAGAAGGTATAGAGCTTTATAGGCTATGATAAGTCACATAGTAGGTGCTCATCATCATTTATTGAATGACTTACTAACCGACTGACTGAAGCGACTGCATGTGGTGACTTACACTGGGTTGTACAGATATATAATGGCTGTACTGAGACTAGAACTTCAATGTATCCTCCAGTAAGACCATAATACTCCCTGGTAGTTTAGGTGGAGTAGAAATGGTAGATTTTGGTGTAACAAATATAATATCTTACATTTGTTAAGCCCTTATATTTATGCAACTTCTTGCATATGGTTGACCCGCCTACATCTCTGTTTACTGCTATTACTCTTTTTTGAAAAAATTGTTTTATAGTTGACAAGTAAAAATTTTATATATTTATGGTGTACAACATGATGTTTTGATATATGTATACATTGTGAAGTGGCTAAATCAAGCTATTTAATATATGCATTATGTCACATACTGATCCATTTTTGTGGTGCGAATACTTGAAATCCACACTCTGAGAAATTTTCTAGTATACAATATATTATTATTAACTGTAGTCACCATGATGTACTTCTTTTTCTTTTTTTCTTTTCTTTTTTTTTTTTTTTTTTTTTTTTTTTTTGAGATGGAGTCTCGCTCTCTCACCCAAGCTGGAGTGCAATGGGGCGATCTTGGCTCACTGCAACCTTCACCTCCCAGGTTGAAGCAATTATCCTGCCTCAGCCTGCCGAGTAGCTGTGATTACAAGCGTGTGCCACCACAGCCGGCTAATTTTTGTATTTTTTTAGTAGAGACTGGGTTTCGCCATGTTGCCCAGCCTGGTCTCAAAATCCTGACCTCAGGTGATTCACCTGCTTCGGCCTGCCAAAGTGCTGGGATTACAGGCATGGGTCAGCGCACCCAGCCCTTTTTCTTTAATAGATGAGGAAACCAAAGCTCAGAGAGTTTGAGCCACTGACCTAAGTGATCACTAACAGAAAATGGTCAATGGATTGGTAATCCCCGGATACTTTGTTCATTGCTATATTCTCAGCTCTTAGCATAGCACCTTATAAATAACCGTTTAATATATTTTGTCAAATAAATAAATCTGCATTTCAACAGAAATGAAATTATATTATACAACTTGCTTCTGAACCTATTTTTTCTGACTGTGAACATTTTTTATCATCAATAAAAGTCTACATTGTTATCTTTAGCAATGGCATTGTATATCATCACATAGATGTATCTCCACTTATTTCACCAATTTCCCGTTATTGGATATTTGGTTGTTTTCATTTTTTTTTTTCACTATTACAAACATTTCTTCCAACAGAAAATTCTGCTTTGTTTTGTTTTGTTTTGTTTTGTTTTGAGACAGGGCCTCACTCTGTTGCCCAGGCTGAAGTGTAATGGAGTGATCATGGCTCACTGCAACCTCCACCTCCTGGGCTCAAGCAATCCTCCCACCTCAGTCTCCAGAGTAGCTGGGACCACAAGTGCATGCTACTATGTCCAGCTAATTTTTTTTGTATATTTTATAGAAACACGGTCTCATCTTATTGCCCAGACTGGTCTCCAACTCCTTGGCCAAAGTGATTCACGCGTCTCGGCCTCCCAAAGTGTTGGGATTACAGGAGTGAGCTGCCACGCCCAGCCTTGGCAATTCTTTATCTGACATCTCTGCACATCTGTCTAATGATGTTCTTGAGCTAACCTCCCCCATCCGTAGAAATACTGGATGAAATAGGTATACATTTTAGAAACTTGGGAAAACGTAAACCCAAACTGTTTATTGGAAAGACTGGGTCTTTCTCAGCATGTTCCATTTGGATGCCACCCTTGAGGAACATAAATAAACTGCTGTGTTTTCATAGAACAGGATCAGGAGAGCATGCTTGTTACATGAGTAAGAAGAGAGGGAAAAGATCCCACTGAGGCTGAGAGAGAGGCAGCTAAGGGGAGCCCCAACAGCAGTTTTCACAGATGTAGAAAACTGAGAGTCTGATTGCAGAAGCCGAAGGGCATAGCTGAAAACAAACTTTATGAAAAGTAGTCAGTGTCAAGTTTAAATGGTAGAGGCTTTCAGAAAATGGGCTGGGAGAACTCAGCCGAAGAGGCATTCATGCGGAAGAAAAGTGCTCATGGAGCAGCCACCAGCTGGAAGCATGTGTTGTCCAAGTCATTTCAGTGAGATTTTCACCATTTCTTTTTGTTTTTCTGGGAGGCAAGCTGGGTATATAGAATAAGGGCAGTTTTTAGAGATCTATAGAGCTGGCTTTTAATCTAGACTCCATTGACTTGCTGCGCGACCTTGAGTGATTTTCAGATATTTTTGAACCTCAGTTTTCACGTCTGTTAATTGGAAAGAAACACACCTGCCCCACTGGGTGGATAGAAAATTAGATGAGATCATTTTCGTGTGTATAATCTAGATGAAGACAGGACAGCCCATCAGGTTAAGTTCCTTATCCCCCGATATCTCTCCTCAATATTTCTGGGAGGCTCTTAGGTGACCCTTTTAAACTGGCAGGGTTTCCATTCCTGACTCATTATGTCTGTGCAGTGCTGTCTCCTTTCCAATGCCCCTCCACTCTAATGGCCAGAGCTGTCCTCTGTTGATGACCCCCATGCTGCTATGGCCTCGGCAGGGGGCCACTATTTGCATTCATTTATTCCACAAATATTGACTGAGCACCTACTACATGCCAGGTACTGTCCTAGGTGCTGGACATTCAGGAGTGAGAAAAATTGGATATGGCTCTTGCCCTTGTGGTACTTATAGTCTAATAGGGGAGAAGGATACTGATTGGACAGTCTCACAAATATATATGTCATGACAAAGCATAAATATGATAATTAAGGAGTTATGAAAGAGTTTCAGGAAAAATTGAGTGACTTTGGGAGGCGAGGGTTATGGAAATCTGGGAGGGTTTTCTTGAGGAAGTGACATTCTAGATGACAGCTCAGAGTAAGCAGGAGTGAGCAGACAAAGGTGGTGGGGAAAGGCGTTCCAGGCAGAGAGACGGTGTGTACAAAGACCCTGAGGCACAGGAAATGGAACATATTTGAGGAACTGAAGGAAGACCAAAGTGGCATGTCTACTTCATTCTAAGTGCAGGGCAGGCACTTTGCCTTAATGCCCCACATGAGAACAGAGAGCAAGATGCAGCTTTTAACAAATTTTTACTGGCAATTTGGGATTAGTTTAAAAGGAAGCCAAACAAAATCATTTACAATGATTGGATAGGCCCAGATGTATCATCAGATTCCCTTAACTGCCTGGCTTCATGTCCGTCTCAGTTTCTCCATGGCTGGGCCTCAGTTTCCCCCTCCTCTCACCAGAAACACTTCAGGCATCTCTATTCTATGGAGCCAGCCTAAACTGGCTCCCAGTCAAGAGGGAGGAGACAATTTCTGATCACCTCCATTTAAGGTCAGTTTTCAGAATCCTCGTCTCCTGCTTCAAGACTGAGCACACGCCAGAAGATCTGACTATGAGAACATCTCTCCTCTTCAGGGGAAACCCCATACCCACCCACAGAGGTATTATTGCTCCCTCCCACACAGATAGAAAAAGCCACATCCAGTATTTTGGGTTATTTCATGTTAAGTAAAGCCATAAATGAGGTAATGACATCCCAGTCCAGGTAAGGCTGAGCTGCCCTCAGAGCATTTTATTTTCAATCTGTTCTTACCATGGGTTGAAAAATCTTAGGGCCTCGTCTCTGGATCAACTTGCATGGCTCATATTGCTGGTGGTGCCCCAACATTCATTATCCTCTTCTTCTTTGTAATAGAACCCCTGATTTCTAACAGGGACCATGCCACCTGGATCAAAGACTACATTTCCCAGCCTTCTTTGCAGCTGGGAAAAGTCATATGACTAAGTTCTGGCTCATGGGAAATGTATAATTATGCAGTCTGTATTTGCACATCCTTAAAGGAAAGAAGCATTTCTTTTCTCAGCTGGCTGGAGGGTAGAAATGCACCATCTTGGACAAGGTGAATGAATGCAATACCTAAGACAGCAGAACAACAATATAGACAAAGCCTGAGATTTCTGAAATCATGGAACCTTCATACCAGCCCTGGACAACTTACTTCTAGACTACTAAATGAGAGCAAAATAAAATTCAGTATATTATTTAACCATTATTACTTGTGGGTTTCTGTTTTAGCAACCAAACTTGTTTTCTAAATCATATGGTTTATCATTGTGTAAGATACATGACACATAGTAGGTGCTCACTAAATTGTAGCTGTTGTTCATTTCTAGGGTTCTCCACCTAACAGTGGAAATGAAATTGTAGGCACTTATGGAGTGTTCTTGCAGGGATAGCCTTAATGGATAAGGATAACCTTAATGGAGATGAAGCAATATTGGATTAAGATAGATATTTATGGGAAAAAAAATGAAAATGACGGTAACACATTTGGTAAATCTGTGCAGATGCATAAGACGTGTTTTATGATGTAATGGGGACTTAAGTGTGAATTTCTGCTCCAGAAAAAGGAATGCATTGATTCTTTTGAAGGGGACTGGGGCTAGAAGAGAGGAAACTGTGACTCTCTGGAGACTTTCTAACCTGATGATAGCCAGCATCTTTTCTGCTGTATCTGATGTCATAGCCAAGGGCATGCCCTATTGTTCGCCAGTGATTATAAGCTATAAAGCTATGCTTTTGTTTCACCTTTGTTTATCAGCCTGGACGATGGGCATGGTGAGAGCCTAGGTTTATCTTACAGGCCTATTGCTCCTTAGAGAAAGAAAGAGGAAGAGAAGTAAGGAGGAGTTTCAGATTCTTATTGGTTTAGCCAAGCACACCAAGATGGTATCAAGCCTCCAGAACAGCTGAGCCATCACCCCAGACCATAGCCATTGAGAGCACAATTGGCACCTCGACTTCCCATAGAACTCTTGTATTCTCGGCAAAGCTTCTTAAGTACCCATAATCCACTTCAATAGAGAATGTGAAGTTCAGCTACCCAGCAACATCCATCATTGATCTGCCCTGTGAGAAATCAGGTGGAAACAGTACACTGGACTTAGCAGAAAAAATAGATGCTTGCATGGGTTTTGGATTCAGGAAGACCTGAGTTTGGATCCGAACTCTGTAAATTTCTTGCCAGGTGTGTGAACTCTGACAACTAAATTTACCTGTTTGGAGGCTCAGTTTCTTCATTTATGATATGGGATTAACATATATTTTTATATCAGAGATGTAAGTTTTTATTATTAACCACCACCCTGGTTTGAAAGAGTCAAGACTTGAGATGAATTGGCCAGCTCATTGAAAATAAATATGCAAGCTTGATAGAGGATGTGAAGTTCAACTATCCAGCAAAATTCATCATTGATCTGCCCCGTGAGAAATCAGATGGGAACGGCGCACTGGACTGAGCAGGAAAAAAAAAATGGTTTTGAGCCCTGACTCTTGCTAACTTAATGTTTGATGTTAACTGTGTCCTTCCCATCCTCTGGACCTCCATTTCCTCATCTCTAAAATCCCTTCTGTGATCTCTGTTGTTCCAGCAAAATATGGGCACCAATGGCATGACTCAGCCAAGGTCCCAGAGTGAATCAGCAAAGGCCAAGGCAGGGCCAGTATCCCAATCTGGAGCTTTTTCCAGAGCTTTTAACAATGCCCTGCAAAAACCAACTTAGCACTCATTTCATGCTGGGCATGATGGAATGTGTTATGGTACAGATATTTAAAAACAAAAAACATAAAACAAGGTCGCTGGGTGTGGTGGCTCATGTCTGTAATCCCAGCACTTTGGGAGGTTAAAGCAGGCAGATCACGAGGTCAGGAGTTCGAGACTAGCCTGACCAACATGGTGGAATCCTGTCTATACTAAAAATACAAAAATTAGCCAGGCATGGTGGCGCACACCTGTAATCACAGCTACTCAGGAGGCCTAGGCAGAAGAATTGCTTGAACTTGGGAGGTGGAGGTTGCAGTGAGTCAAGATCGCGCCACTGCACTCCAGTCTGGGCAACAGAGTGAGACTCTGTCTCAAAAACAAACAAACAAACAAACAAAAAACAAAACAACGTCCCTGCCTTTGAAGGGCTTACAATTGAGCTGATGAAACACAAACAGAAATCAGGTCACTTACCAGTTTCCCCCAAATCCTCTTCCTGCACATCTCATCACTCTATTTGTAGAAAGAAGCCCTATGAGCTCAGAACAGGCCTGAGGTTGAGCAGCGTCCACTCTGCCATCCTGCTGATTCCTGTGGCTCTGCTCTTTCTCCTACTCTGGGCCTTGCAAGTGCTGTTCCTACCACCCTCTTCTAATCTGCTTGCTTGGCTCATTCTTTTCAGAACTTAGTTCAGATCTCCCCACCTCCAAGAAGTCTTCCTTGATTCCCCAGAGTTGGGGTAGGGACTGCTTTTCAGTGCTCCCAGGGCCCCAGGATGCTCCTAGTGCAGCCCTTACTGGGAAGTGTTGTGGTTACTTGGTTTCTAATCTGTCTTCCACTCTGCACTGAAATTCCGTGAGAAGAAAGAAGTTCAATACCTGGGACATTGTTGGAGCTTCTTAAAATTGTGTTTATTCGCTACATTGAAGGGTTGAGCTTTGAAGAATGGGTAGAAATCAAATGGGAAGGGGGAAATGAACAGGATCCTTTAGGCATTGGGATGGAAACACATGCTTAAGTGTCTGTGTGGGGTGGGGGTAACAAGTGACAGGGAATGTACAGTGTAGGGGCTGGAGCCATCTTTGGCTGAGCAGACCTTCTAGCCCACTGGCTTGATCTTAGTCCTCAGGGGTCTTCATATTCTCCATGAGATGCACAATGGAGAAGCCTCTATCCCTGCCACATTTGCCTCAAGCATTTCCCAAGAATTGCTCTGAGTACCCACCTGTCCAGCAACTGCTGTTAGTGTTCAGACATTCTCGGGGCTTAATCCTTTAGGACAGAGGTCAGCGAACTTTTCTGCAAAAGGACAGAGAGTAAATATTTTCAGGTTTGTAGGCCACACAATCTCTGGAGTGACTATGCCAATCTTATTAAAGCATGAAAGCGACTATAGACAATGTACAGACAAATGGGTGTGGCTGTATTCAATATAACCTCATTTACACAAACAGGCAGTGGGCCCTTTTCCACCATGCCTGAGTTTATAGTAATGAGGTGATTCAGAGTGGAGCCCCTAGATAGCTGGGCGCTGGGCACCAGAAAGACCACATGTGATTGTGGAGGGGGGACTTTCATCCCTGCCCACTGACATCTGGAGGTCAGAAGAGGGACTGAAGATTGAGTTACAAAAACTCTTAATCATTGAGATTCAGGGAGCCTCTGGGTTGATGGACACATTGATGTGCTGAGAGGGTGGTGCAGTTGGGGAGGACAGGGAAGCTCTATGCCACCCCGTCACTCCCATACCTTGCCCTGTGCAATCTTTCATTTGGTTATTCCTGAGATGTACCCTTTATAATAAACCTGCAAATGTAAGTAAAGTGCCCTTCTGAGTTCTGTGTCATTCTAGTGATTATTGAACCTGATGGGAGGTTGTGGGGACCCCTGAAGTTGTAGTTGTCTGGGCAGCAGTGTAGGTAACTTAGACTCCTCATTTGTGGCTGGTGTCTGCACTGGGGGCAGCCTTGAGGAACTAAACTCTTGAGCTGAGGGGTCTGCACTAATTCTGAATAATTAATAGTGGATGTCAAAATATAATTGAATTGTTGGACACCGAGTTGGTGTCAGAGAATTGGTTGGGTTGGAAAAAAACATTTGATGCCTTTGTAGGCCAGAATTTACCAACCCCTGCTTTATGGAAATGGTAGCATCATCGGAGAACAGGAGGCCCCTTCCCAAAGCCTCCAAATGTGCAGGAGTGGTTGGGAGCTTCTAGCTCATTCATGTTTGATAATTATTTATTGAGCATCTACTATGTGACGGGCACTGTGCAAACTGCTGGGGGTGTCATGGTAATCAAGACAGAAGAGATTCTTGTCCAGATGGAGGGCAAATTCTAGCAAACAAGGCCCACAGTTAGAAAATAAGAAAACTAAAGAACATTTCAGATCTTGATGGATTCCAGGGAGGGCATTTGTGGGGGATGTGGTAGCACATAGGGCGTGTATGTGGGTGGGGTTGGGGGTGCTGCTGTAGACACCTATATTAGTCTGTTTTCACATTGCGGATAAAGACATGCCTAAGACTGGGCAATTTACAAAAGAGAGAGGTTTAATTGACTTACAGCTTCACATGTCTGGGTAGGCCTCACGATCATGGTGGAAGACGAGGAGCAAGTCACATCTTATGTGGATGATGACAGGCAAAGAGAGCTTGTGCAGGGAAACTCCCATTTTTGAAATCATCAGATCTCATGGGACTTATTTACTATCACAAGATCAGCTTGGGAAAAACCTGCCCCCATGATTCAATTACCTCCCACTGGGACCCTCCCACAACACGTAGGAATTCAGGATGAGATTTGGATGGGGACACAGCCAAACCATATCAACACCCATGGGCAGGGAAGATGGTCTGTGGAGTTGACATTGAACAGAGCCTCCAATAGTGAGAAGGAGCCGGCCATAGGAGGAGCAGGAGGAAGAGAATTCTTGGAAGATGGAACAGCATATGCAAGATCACCCAAATGGGTAATAACCTGGCAGGTTCTAGGAGCTGAAAAGAGACCAGTGTGGGTGGAGCGAGTTTGTGAAATTTGTCTTTGGTTGAATGAGAGGACTCTCTACTCCATTGGCAGGACACTGCTATTTCCTTTAACAAGAAGGCATTGTGGCTGTATCTGTCATTCTCCCCTTTGGGTTACATGAGAAAAATTATGATTGCTAATATTCGTTGACTACTGTGCCATGTTAAGTGCTTTATTTTAATGATGTCTTTAAAGCCCAACAACAACTTTATGAAATATGGACTATTATTTTTATTTCTATTTTGTAGTAGGGGAAACTGAGGCACAGAGGAATTTAATTAACTTGCTCCAAACACAGTTAGGCAGATCTGGGATTTGAACTGGCAGATCTGGGATTTGAACTGGCAGAGTTGGGATTTGAATCTACGGAGTACAGGTGACTATGCTCTCAGCTGATAAACTATTCAACTATTTTCTTTGATTATGTTTCCCTCAGCCTCTTTGGGGGTAATGTATTTTCTCAAGTCCCCTGAAACTGAGAGTCTGAGGAGGTTATTCTAATAGTGGCAATACCTGTTTCACTGACTGGCATCTCATCTGTGTAATGAAGGTCTTTGGGCTCTCCCTGCGCTAGGCAAATTCTCACCCATAGAGTTTCACATAAACTCCCAGATAGTCCTTTCAAAGTGTGTTTACTCCAAGTCCCTCTTCTGTGGCTGTTTCTCACCAGCTCCCGCTGGAGCCATCTTGACAAATGTGTAAGTCAAGGGTGATGTCAATGGGTACTCCTCAAAGCTGGCAATCCGCAACACAGCAAAAACATCAAAACGAGCCAGCACTCAGCAGATCCTTTCTCTATACCCATAAAAGCACCCTCCATGTAATAATTCATTTATCACTCATAGTAAGCTTAGGAGGTAATCACTATTAATATACCCATTTTACGGATGAGAAAACCAAGGGGTAGACACATGAAGTAACTTGCCCAAAGTTGATTAGAAGAAGCAGGGCCGGATTTGAATCCAGGTCATCTAGCCTAGAGCCTGCAGTCTGGTCCTACTAGATAATGCTGCATTCCCACTGTCATCCCTGAGCAGAAGCCACACTGTGGGTTGTGCCAAAATGACTCAAATGCTGCTCTCTGCCTGCATGTGCCCCAGTTTGTCCCAGAGCCCCCAGAGTTGCATTGTCAGAGCCCCTGAAGTCTCACAGACACTCCTCAGTATCCCTCTCCTCAGGGCTCAGACCCTAGCCATGAAGCCTTTTTCTCAGATAGAACCCTTGTTACCTCAAACAAACAAACAACAAAAGCTCCTGCAAAATCTGCCCACTTGACCGATCATTTTCTCGGTGTCCTTTTTCTTTGCAGACAGGCTGGAGCCTATCAGAGAGAATATTTATTTACCCAAATCTCTGAGAAGCCCTGCATTCAGTCTGCTTTTTTTTTTTTTCTTTTTTTCCTCCTTCACATGAGCATTGTTCAATTGCAAACATCAGAGATTGGCTTTTGAAGCCAAAATTATATCCTAGGACCAATACTGATTTTATGCTACAAAAGATTTCTAGGAGAGCTGCAGTAAGCATTTCATTTTCTCATGGGTTAGGATAGGAAAAGGACCCGGGGGAGTCCATCCCCTGAGGTTTTCACCTGAAGGTCAGATCTCTCGCTGGGTGAAGTCCTTGAAATCAATGCAAAGTGGAGCGTAGGTGGCAAGGCAGGAGATGAAAGCCTGGAAGCTTTCTGCAAATACTACCTGTAGCCCAAGCAGGCACCAACTCCTGATAATCTTCATCACTGTAATGAAGTTTAAAACATGAAGGAAGGATTTGTTAGGATGCACCCAGCAGGACCTGAGATCTTGGCTGCTGAAGGCCAGGTTTCAAGGCCTCTGCTGTTGGGAAGGTGACAGGAGGCAGAGAATACTTAAAGGGGCCCAAATCTCCCAGGGCCAGCAGATTTCCTCAGGATTCTGTTCGCTTCCTGATGGCTACTCAACTTTTATGTGCATCTTTCGGTAGTAAAGAATGTGTTCCTCTTCTCACATCATCTTGCCACAATCAATTTCATCAACTGGGCCTTGCTCAAGCCTCTGCCAAGAAGAAACTTCTTTAGAATCATTGGGTGAAAAATTAGGCTCAGTTGTTTGTCTGAAGGCTGGCAAATTTCACTGTCTCCCTGCAGACAATACATCAAACACAGCTACAAATGGACTTCAAACACAAGCATAATGAATTGGCCACGCACTTAGGACTTGGAGCTGAGCTTGCAGCTCAAACTGAGTTTCACAGGCATTTTCCTCTACGGTGTTTGGAGCATTGCAGGCCTTGGCGGAGACACCAAAAGAAAGCTGTGCCTTAGGGCATCAAAATCCTCATGCACATGTGGTATGACTCAGCATTTCCGCTCCTACATGTCTACCCCAGAGATTTGAGAACATATGTCCACACCAAAACTTGTACATAAAATCATGGCAGAATTCTTCATAATAGCCAAAGAAAAGCTGGAAACAGTAGAAACACCCATCAAATGGCAAATGAGTAAACAAAATGTGGTATATCCACACAATGGAATTCTACTCAGCAATCCAAAGGAACAAGTTACTGATACGTGACATGAATGAACCTTGAAACAAAACAAAACAAAACAAACAACAAACCATATGAAATATCATGGGAAAAGCAAGCTAGAAAAGACACGATGTATGGTTCTATTTATGTGAAATTTCTAGAAAAGGGAAAATTAGAGTCAGGACACTGATCAGAGGACATTGGGATTAGAGCTATGAATTAACAGCAGATAGGCAAGAACAAATTTGGGAGATGATAGAAGAGTTCTAAAACTGGATTGTGGTGATGGTTGCACAACTGTAGAAATTTGCTAAAACTCACTGAACCATACAATTACAATAGGCACATTTTATAGTGTGTAAGTTATAACTTAATAAAAAGACATGATAACTAAAACGTCTCTCAATTTCCTTCTCTCCTCCTTTCCCTTCCTTCCTTCCTTTGTTCTTCTGTCCCTCCCTCTTTCCAATCTTCTCCGAACATTTACTAAACCTCACAAATGTACCCAGCCCTGTGCTTGGCACTGCAGTCATTCATTTCTCCATGCAGCAAATATTTATTGAGCACCTACTATGTGCTAGGCACAGGCTTCAGGACTGGGGATACAGTCATGAATAAAGTCCCTGTCCTAATGGAGCATACATTTTAATGGAGCAGAGAGACAGATATAAACATCATATTAGGAATCCATGTGTGTTTTGAATAGAGAAGGACTAGAGAGTGATAGCGATGGTCATTTGGGATGGAGTGGGGAGGGCCTAAGGAGGTGGCCCTTGTGAAGCAGCCTGAAGGAACTGAGAAATCTGTGTAAGTATTTGGGAGAAGAGCAGACAAATGGCCAGTGCAAAACTGTGAGATGGGGACTTGCTCCGTGTGTCTGAGGAATAGCAGGGAGGCCAGTGTAGCTGGAGGAGAGGAAGCCTGAGGGCAGAGAGGGAGGCAGGGGCCAGATCGCAAGGCCTTGTATGTCATTGTAAGGACTTTGGGCTTTATTTTAAGAATGATGAGAAAACACTGGAAGTTCACAGCAAGATGAGACCTAAGCTGACTTCTGTTCAAAAGGATCACTCTGAACGCAGAAAACACAGATCAAAGGGGATTGAGATGGTGCATGCAGGCTGTTAGGAGGCTGATGTCTGGGTGGGACAAGATGGTGGCTCGCACTAGACTGGTGCTAACGGACAAAGGGAGATGTGCTCAGAAATGACATCTATTTTGGAGATAAGACTGACAGGATTTGTAAATAAAGAGCTGAGAAGCTCAAAAGAATTAATAGCCCAGTGGAGGAAACAAGGATGTCAGGATAGTGGCTATAATGAACATGTATTAATCATTTGCTCCGTGCCAGGCATTCTGCTAAACACGTTTTGATTCTTATAGTAGCTATAAGGTAGAAGCTATCCATTTTTCCATCATTTTACAGATGGGAGAATTGAGGCCCCAAGAGATTAAACAATTAGGCCAGTGTTAGGCAGCTGGTAAGTAGTAGAGTTGGGATTTGAACCTAGGCAACCCAATTTCAGATGCTGCTCTCTTAACCACTCTGCCACACTAGCTATATGTACTAATTGCTATGGTAGAAGCAGGTACTCATGTGTGGATGTGCGGTCTTGATGAAGAAGGCAGAGAGGGCTTCCTGGAGAGGGAGAACTTGAACTGTGACTTGAAGAGAGTACAAGGATTCTACAGCAGACAGGCACGGGAACAGCATGTGCAAACTCATTGGGAATGATCAAGTTTGGCATGAAGTTAACACTGCATATGATCAACAAGGCTGGAGTATAGAATATCTGAGAAATAAGTTTGGAGAGGGAGGTAAGGGGAAGACCCTGAAGGACCTTGTGTGCCTGGCCAAGGAGTTTGGAACACATCCAAGAGGCCAGTGTTTAAATAGTAGATGCATGACCCGGGGGCTAAGTAAACTTATTATAGGTGATACACAGGCAGGCACTCTTATTTAGATAGTTATGGGTTACTTATCAATTTATCTTAACATGAATTAGAAAAATATATAATTAGTCCACCTAACCTGTGATTTCATAGATACTGCCTAGGATGAGAGAATTTTTTTTTCAAAACAGTTGAAAGAAAGATGTTACAACATTCATGTTACAATTGGGAGATTATTCATACTGCATGGTTTGTGACATTCAAAAAATTGGTTACCACCTCAATGCCTATCAGTTGGGGACTGGTTGAAGAATAGGACAAGTGAATTCAAAGCAGCTTTAAAAAAATGAAGAAGCTTTTTATATTCTAATATACAACAAGCTCTAAGGTATAATGTTAAGTTATAAAAGCAATTGGTGAACATTATATCTGTTACGTTCCCATTTGTGTTTGAAAAGAGAGTGTCTCAGCCAGGCGCTGGCTCACATCTATAATTTCAGCACTTTAGGAGACCAAGGTGGGAGAATTGCTTGAGGCCAGGAATTTAAGACCAGCCTGGGCAACATATCAAGACCCTATTTCTACATTTTTTTAATTAGTTGGGCATGGTGGTATGCACCTGCAGTCCTAGCTACTCAGGAGGCTGAGGTGGGAGGATTGCCTGAGCCCAGGAAGCCAGGGTGCAATGAGTTAGGATTGCACCACTGCACTCCAGCCTGGGTAACAGAGAGAGACTCTGTCTCAAAAAAAAAAAAAAAAAAAAAAAAAAAAAAAAAAAAAAAAGATGTGTGTGTGAGTTTGTGTTTGCTTACATATAAATAGACTTTCTCCGAATTGACAAGCAAGACATGGACATTGGTGGTTGTCTCTGGAAAGGGGACCTGGTGGACAGGGTGGATGGGAGAGCTTTTGCTCTGTATTTCTTTATAACTTTTGCATTTGGAATCATATAAATGCATCAAAATAAAGTCCAATTGTTTAATATTAATAAGAGTACAGGTAGTATAGATGGTGACGATCATCGTGGTGGTACATGCAAGTTGAGCGTCTTAGACCCATGTGGCAGGTAATGGGGTGTTGCAAAGACCTCACAGTGGAGGCATGCTTTCTAATGGACTTGACTGAGGCTGTCTGGGTGCTTGGCATTATGTCTTTCTTTTCCCCCCCTTTTCATATCTATGCTCTCATTTCATTTTCATTAGACTCCTATAGGATGAAACCCTTCTGTAAACGTGGGCACTGTTGATTAGAATAAATGCCTATGATTATTTAAAAAATCAAATCAAAGCGGATTAAATACTTAAATCTAAGACCTCAAACTATGAAACGCCCCCCAAAAAAATCATTGGGGAAACTCTCCAGGACATCGCTCTAGGCAAAAATTCCTTGAGCAATACCCCATAAGCACAGCCAACCAAAGCAAAAAATGGACAAATGGGATCACATCAAGGTGAAGGGCTTCTGCACAGTGAAGGAAACAATTAACAAAGTGAAGAGATGACCCATATTGAGAGAAAATATTTGCAAACTATCCATCTAACAAGAGATTAATAACCAGACTATATCAGGAGCTCAAAGAACCCTATAGGAAAAAAAAATCTAATAATCTGATCTTTTAAAATGCCAGAATAATTGAATAGACATTTCTCAGAAGAAAACATACAAATGACAAACAGGCTTATGAAAAGATGCTCAACATCACTGATCACCATAGAAATGCAAATCAAGCCTGCAATAGGATATTATCTCCAGTTAAAATGGCTTATAACTAAAAGACAGGCAATGGCAAATGCTGGCGAGGATGTGCAGAAAGGGAACCCTTGTACACTGAGGGTGAGAATGTAAATTAGTACAACCACTATAGAGAACACTTTGGAGGTTCCTCAAAAAGCTAAAAATAGAGCTACCATATGATCCAGCAATCCCACTGCTGGGTATACACCCAAAAGAAAGAAACTCAGTATGCCAAAGAGATATCTGCACTCCCATGTTTATTGCAGCACTATTCACAATAGCCAACATTTGGAAGCAACCTAAGTGTCCATCAACAGATGAATTGGTAAAGAAAATGTGGTACATGTACACAATGGAGTACTATTCAGCCGTAAAAAAGAATAAGATCCTGTCGTTTGCAGCAACATAGATGGAACTGGAAATCATTATGTGAAGTGAAATAAGCCAAGGACTGAAAGACAAACTTCGTATGTTCTCACTTATTTGTGGTATCTAAAAATCAAAACAATTGAACTCATGGACATAGAGAGTAGAAAGATGTAACCAGAGGGGAAGGATAGTGAACAGGGCAGGTGAGAGGGAAGGGAGAGGGTTAATGGGTACAAAAACAGAAAGAATGTATAAGACCTACTATTTGATAGCAAAACAGAGTGACTATAGTCAATAATAACTTAATTGTACACTTAAAAATACCTACAAGAGTGTAATTGGATTGTTTGTAACTCAAAGGATAAGTGCTTGAGGAGGTGAACACCCCATTCTCCATGATGTGCTTACTATGCATTGCTGCCTGTGTCAAAACACTTCATGTACCCGATAAGTACACCTACTATGTACCTGCAAAAATTAAAAAAAATTTTTAAAGTCTATGTTTCAGGCCTGAATAAGCTCCTCTGCGTCCACGCGATCAGATTAACTGGCTTCAGTGAGCATGAGCATTTCAGGGCAGGATCTGGATTCCAGGCTCAGCCCTGCCTCGACTTCCTGCACAACCTTAACCAAATCTTTTTCCCTGCCTCTCTTGAACCTCGGTTTCTTCTTCTGCAGAACTGAAATGATAATACCATGTCTGACTCCAGTGTTATTGTGGTGAGAATGGAATGAAGAAACACGTGTAAGGCATTTAGCACAGTTCACGGAAGAGATTAAGGACTTAACAAATCTCAGCACTTGTGGGTCGTGGCAAGTCAAAACAATTTCCTCTTAAACAAGAAACATTTGACGCTTGCTGTAGGTGCTGTGGGTGTGGGGTGTGTAAGGGAACCTTTGTCCTTGAGGATTTTACACTTTTGTTAGAGAGCCCGGACATTCTCTTGAAAACAAAATAAAACATGAAGCATACACGCAACAACAAAAAATACAATGCTATGTACCATTAGTGGAACAGGAAGTTATTTTGGGAGCTGCATGGACAAATCACAGCCAATCAGAGTGACAACACCTTCCCTCTCATATTTTCTTCAGTCTTTGTGATGTGTCAAGGAGAAAGTCTCAGTAAGTGCTGATGTGCCTTTAAAACCCTTGGAACTCTTGCCTGTCTTCCTTTATAAAAAAAGGAGAGTCACTTATTTTAATAGTTACCTTTTATCTATGGCATATTTATGGCATTACTTATTGATGGCTTCCCTATAATGTTGAATAAAAGTTTCCTTTAAAATGCATCTCTATAAATAAAAATGGAAGAACATGATTAAGTCAACTTTAGTGTTGCTGTTATCTAGATAGGAAACATCACAGAGGTAGAACTCAAATGCCAGGAATTAAGTAGGTGCTGGAAGAATGAACCATGGAAATTCAGAGGATGGAGAGGTGAGAGTGGGCAGTGCAGGACAGGAAGTGTTTCTTGGAGGGGCTAGGGCTGATGTGGGCCCTCGGGAGGGGCTAAATAGATTTAGGAGAAAGAGAATTTCCAGGCGTTCCAGGCAGAGAAGCCAGAGTGAGCCAAGACTTGGCTGCCAGCTTCAGATGCCCACCCCTGGAACAGCGCTTCTGTTTCGTGTCTTCATGGAGGTGAAGTGTGCATGTGTCTTGAGGTCAGAGTTCAAATGTCACTTCCTCGAGAAGCCTGTCCTGACCTCACTCTAGGTGTAGTCCCCTATCGCATGTTCTTAGACCTCCTTTTGTCTTTAGTTCAGAATGCTTATCACAGTTTGTAATTATGTAGCTATTTGTGGGACAATTGGATTAATGTTTGGGCTCTATTACACTCTAAGCTTGTCAGGTGCAGAAACTCTGCCTATTTTTGTTAGGAGTATATCCGTGTTGTCTAGTATAGCATTTGGCACAAGGTAGAGACTCAACCATTTGTCTAACCAATCAATCGATGAATCAGTGAATCCATTAATTCATTCATTAATGGTTGTATTTTCCACTGAGGTTGTCCAAAGGGCAAGGAAGAGAGAAATGGCCTGCCCTGGGGTCTGAGGCTTCCATTCAAAACTCCCAACTACAAATATCGAATGTCTTTGAGGCCTTTCTTTTATTTTATCAGTGCATAAGCAGGTGGTATTCTATGTCATAATATATCTGTTTGCTTTAATCTAACGGTCATGTTTTCTATTACGCATTGATGAAATAATTTAACTTTTTTCCCCCTAAAACATTTTCCAGTAAATTGTCTTTCCAGGAAGATGCACCATCCTTTTTCTGTGGCTTCAACCACTCCCGCTGCGTGCCCCACTTTGAGAAGCATGTCCTTGGGGACCTTTGAAATTTTTCAGCTGATTTCATAGCCTGCAGTGCCAGTCTACCAAGGGACAAGGCTGAGGTCATCTCTTGATTTTGGGGGTCTCTTCTCCCATCCCACTTTGTTTTCTAAATTTCATCCACACTTTCTCCTACTCTTCCCTGATTCTTTCATCTTGCTCCTGTGATGCACTTTAAAAGTGTAAGATCTTGGTCTGGCAAGGTGGCTCATGCCTGTAATCCCAGCACTTTGCTGAGGTGGGCAGATCACCTGAGGTCAGCAGTTCGAGACCAGTCTGACCAACATGGAGAAACCCCGTCTCTACTAAAAATACAAAAGTACCCGTGTGGTGGTGCATACCTGTAATCCCAGCTACTCAGGAGGCTGAGGCAGGAGAATCACTTGAACCTAGGAGGCAGAGGCTGTGGTGAGCGAGATCGCACCATTGCACTCCAGCCTGGGCCACAAGAGCGAAACTCTCTCTCAAAAAAAAAAAAAAAGCATAGGATCTTATGGCTGAATCCTGCAACCCAGGGGCCCTCAAACTTGAAGGCACATCAGAATCACATGAGGACCAGGTGTGGTGGCTTGTGCCTGTAATCTCAGTACTTTGGGAGGCTGAGGCAGGTGGATCACCTGAGGTCAGAAGTTTGAGACCAGCCTGGCCAACATGGCAAAACCCCGTCTCTACTAAAAATACAAAAATTAGCTGGGTATGGTGGCGCACATCTGTAGCTACTCGGGAGGCTCAGGCAAGAGAATCGCTTCAACATGGGAGGCAGAGGTTGTAGTCAGCTGAGATCATGCCACTGCACTCCAGCCTGGGCAACAGAGCAAGACTGTCTGGAAAAAAAAGAAGAATCACATGGGGAGCTTGTAAAAACAGATTACTGGGTCCATCCACCCCCTAAATTTCTAATTCTGTAGGTCCATGCAGAGGGCTGGGTGGGGGCTAAAATTTTGAATTTCTCACGTGTCCAGGTGATGCCATGTTGCTGGTTCAGGGATCACTCAGAATCACTGCTGTCATCTCAATTGGTGGCATAATCAAAGCACCTGGAGGACTTAAAAGAATCCAGTGTATAGGCCTAGTCCCAGATCAACTAAATCAGAATCTCCAGAACACACATTTGTGTGTTTCATTTCCCTGAGAATTCTAATGGTCTAAATCCCAGAGAAGCTGTGACTTGTCTAGGGTCACACAGCAAAGTAAGGCAGAGGCAAGACTGGAGCCGGCATTCCAGGTTCTCAGAACAGCGTCTTCCCAAAACACCCTTGTGCACCTGAAATTCCTAGGCTCTCTTCTGCATATGAGCTTAAAGAATCCTCCCTTTACAGATGAGGAAACTGAGGCTCAGGGAGATGAAATCCCTTGCCTTAGGTAGCAAAGGCAGAACTGGCACCCGGGGCCACCTGCCTTCAAGTGCTGCTGTCTCTGAGGACAGGGTGGAAAAGGCCTGGGCTTGGGAAGCAGGAACACTTGGACCTGTGTTCTGGTTCTACAACTTGGTGGAACTTGGTGACCAGGTAAACTTGGCTAAATACGGACTTTACGGGTTTCTCTCTAAGTGTTAGTCCCCTCATCTATAAAATGGGGCCAATGGTATGCCACCCTGTGGAAAGGAAATGCTCTGTTCTGTTCTTGCAGGACATCACGTCCTACCCCATCGCCTTGCAGTCTCTTCCCCACAACCTCAGCGATGTCCTTCTTTTTCTTTTTTGAGACAGGATCTCGCTCTGTCATCCAGGCTGGAGTGCAGTGGTACGACCGTAGGTCACTGCAACCTCACACTCCTGGGCTCAAGGCTCAAGGGATCCTCCTGCCTCGGCCTTCTACGCAGCTGGGTCTACAGGTATACACCACCATGCCCAGCTAATTTTTTTTTTAGAGATGGGGTCTTACTATGTTGCCTAGGCTGGTTTTAAACTCCTGGGCTCAAGCAATCCTGGTGTGTCCTGCTGCTTAGGCGCCTCAGAAACTTCTTCTTCTTATTATTATTATTATCATTATTTTGAGACGGAGTCTTGCTCTATCGCCCAGACTGTAGTACAGTAGCATGATCTTGGCTCACTGCAACCTCTGTCTCCTGGGTTCCAGGTTCGAGTGATTCTCGTGCCTCTGCTTCCCAAGTAATTGTGATTATAGGAACACGACACCAGAACCAGCTAATTCTTGTATTTTTTTTAGAGATGGGCTTTTGCCGTGTTGGTCAGGCTGGTCTCGAACTCCTGACCTCTGGTGATCTGGCTACCTTCGCCTCCAAAAGTGCTGGTTTCATGGGTGTGAGCCACCATGCCTGGCTGGACCCAGGGGTTCTAAGAGAAATCCTATGTAGCCCCTTTGTACATCAGAGTTGTAAAACAGACTTTGCTTTAAGCTATTGTTCACACATCATTTCATTTAATCCCTGCAACCATCCTTTTAACGTAGATGTCCCTATGCCCAGTTTTCCAACAAAGACACTAATACTTGGGGGGGCGTCAAACAGCTAACAAGGGGCTGGACCCAAAGAAGAACCCAAGATTTCTCTTAACAAGCAAGTTTGCCACCATGTGCAGGCAAATTTCATTTCAAAATAAGACGAAAATGTACTCCTTTTTAAAAAACTTACTCAATTTCAAACTAAAGCAGACAGCAGAAGGCTGGCATCCACAGCACTGTTACCCGAGCTTGTTGCCTTCTTCTTGGTGCCAGCCCTCTCCCAAAGCCCTTTCTTCCTCTCTGCAGGGCCAGCTTGCACCCACAGCCTCCCACACACTGTGCTGGCTCCAGGCTGGAAGCTCAGGGGCTGCTGCCAGGCATTTAGCAGCTTTGAGTTTCTTGGAATCTCTGGGGTGCTTGGGGCACCTGTGTGGTTCATTCTGGTCTCTCCCTCCTTTTTTCAGAGTGAGGATGCTTTCTTTCTCCCCTCTAGAAAAGCCCCACTTTCTGTTTCAACTTCTTGCTTTGATCTGAAATGCATGCCCCTTCCACCCTGCACTCCCCAAGGAGGCCAGACTTTAAGGGAAGTTGGGGTTGACTGGGTGGGGCATCTTTAGATTGTCAAGGCAGGATCTTTGGGGGAACTCCTGTGACCCTTGCACTAGAGAAAGGGGAGATTCATTACAGTGGAGCCAGTATTTCTTTCGTTTATTTATTTATTTATTTTAATGAGACAGAGTCTCGCCCTGTCGCCAGGCTGGAGTGCAGTAGCGGGATCTCAGTTCACTGCAAACTCTGCCTCCCAGGTTCAAGTGATTCTCCTGCCTCAGCCTCCCAAGTAGTTGGGACTACAGGTGCATCCCACCATGCCCAGCTAATTTTTGAATATTTAGTAGAGACGAGCTTCACCATGTTGGCCAGGATAGTCTCGATCTCTTGACCTCGTGATCCGCCCACCTTGGCCTCCCAAAGTGCTGGGATTACAGGAGTAAGCCACCGCACCTGGCTTCAGGATTTCTTGCTCACTGTTTTCCCTTCCTCCCTTCTTCCCTTCCTTCCTTCTTTCCTTCTTTCCTTTCTTCCCTCCTTAGCTGAAATCAATGGCTCACGGCTCACATCTATTTACCCCTGATGTGTCTGCTTGAACTTGGACTCATTGAGAAATTCTCCTTCTGGGACTCCCAAAGTGGAGGTGGACAAAATTGATTCTCCATTTCTCACCAGTCTGCTCCCCACTGCTCCCTCACCCAGACCTCTCACATCTCATGCCAAGATGGTCCCACACCTGGCCCTCCTTGGACGGGAGACTGCTCTACAACTGTACTTGCAAAGACGATTTTGGAGTCAGAGAGACCTGAGTTTGAATACTAGCCTGGTTCCCAACCTTTACTGAGACCTTGGAAATATATTTAACCTCTCTGAGACTTTGTTTCTTTATCTGGAATTTGGGGATACTATGCCTACCAGCATCATTGAGGAGATCAGAAGGGATGCATTAGTAAAGTGCCAGGCACCCAGTAGGTGCTCAGGGCTTGTTCCCATCTCTTCGTGATCAGGAAAACCCCTTCCCTATCAGAGCTGATGCTCAGATTCACTCAGGTATGATGAATGATAATTTATAATATTTACATAATGATTTATGCTTTTAAATATATATGTTTTTATTATCTCATTTAATACCCAACGTCCCCTTGTATTAATATTCTTCCAATCCCTACCTTTCAAAGGAGGAAACTAAGGCCCAGACACGTTGCATAGCTTGCTAGGATCAAAGAGTGAGTCAGTAGAGGGTTCAGCATTTCAACCTTGGTCTCAGAAGTCCAGAACCTCAGGCCTGTCACCTGGGTATTATGTGAAGACATTGTCCTGCCCCTAGGGTATTTTCGTTTTTATACAAAGCTCAAAGAAATGACTCTCGAATAGAATTCTGGGCTTTTCGACTGGCCAGTGGGGAGAGCTGTATTGAGGCAGGAAGAGATTTCATGGGGTCATGGCCCTGCAGTCATTCCAGGAGAGTAGTCCCCATCATAAGGCTAACAGGAAAAAAAAAAAAGAAAAAAAAATCATTGCTTTTAGAGCTGGAAGGAATCTCAGAGAAAATCTATTCACTGCTGCAGTTTTTCACGTCATGAAGAGGGGACATAGAAAGGAATGAATTCACGCCTTGCACTCCCTTTGCAGATCTCTGCATGACGCAGGGGAGAGAGGTGACACCTGGCTCCTGTACCTTTGAGCCCTAGTGACAATAGCTGAGAGGTTTCCTGGGGTCTCCAGGGATCCCTATTCTCCCTCCTTGTACCATTTCTTCCAAGTCAAAGGGTCTGGAGGTGGCAGAAGGCTCCCATCTTCCCCCTGCCAAGGCCCATGATCTGGGAGGATGGGGACACCCCTGTCATCACTCCAGGAGGCTCTGGGGAGAGAGGAATGACCCCTCCCCAGCCTCCCCCACACTCATACACTCCTCACGTCAGGGGAGAGAGGAGGGGGAGGGAGCTGGCAGTGACTGAGAGCTTCATCCAACGCCAAGCATCGATCTGGCTCTCCGCGTCACCATGGCAACAGCTCTTCTGCATGGAACTCAGCACCACGAGGCCTCCTTCAGCCCCCTAGCTCCCTGCCCCCCACTGTCCCAGACACCTTTCCATCTGCTCTTGACGATTGTCCTGTGCTGTCACCACCGGTTCCCCCCATCCTGCTGCCCGCTTTTCCCCTCCAAGTGTCCCTGCCTCCGTCCTCTCCCTGCACTTGACCCCAAACTCCCTTGCCCACTTCTTCCTGCCCCGGCCAGCCATCAGGTCATCACCCCTCCGGGGCTTGGGGTCTCAAGCCAGCTCTCTCTTGGAATCCCACAGAGAAGCAGCAAATGGGAGAGGACAGGATTTCTTTCTGAGCCAAGAGGCTGGAGGCAGCTTTTTCCTTCCAGCAAGCCGTTCTCTCCCCTGCTCCCCAGTTTGAACCCTCCCCTGTGGGAGGAATAAAAGTCACTGAACTGTTTTGTCTGCCTGAGAGAACCTGGAGAGAAAGGAGCTCAGATCCTAAGGTCAGATGGACCGGGCAGGGGATTCTAGCTCCTGCCTTGCCACTGATGAGCCTTGTGACTTCCTGTGAATGGCAACTTCTGAGAATCAGTTTCCTCTACTAAAAAACAAACAAACAAACAAACAAATACAAGCCTGGGCAACATGGTGAAAACCCATCTCCACTAAAAATACAAAAATTAGCTGGGCATGGTGTTGGGTGCCTGTAGTCCCAGCTACTTTGGAGGCTGAGGCAAAAGAATCACTTGAACCCGGGAGGCAGAGGCTGCAGTGAGCTGAGATTGGGTGACAGAGTGAGACCCTGTTTAAAAAATAAATAAATATAAAAATAATAATTTTTTTAAAAAGGCTGGGTGTGGTGGCTGACGCCTGTAATTCCAGCACTTTGGGAGGCCAAGGGAGGTGGATCACCTGAGGTCAGGAGTTTGAGACCAGCCTGATCAACATGGTGAAAACCCGTGTCTACTAAAAATACAAAAATTAATTGGGCATAGTGGCAGGTGCCTATAATCTCAACTACTCGGGAGGCTGAGGCAGGACAATCGCTTGAACCCAGGAGGCGGAGGTTGCGGTGAGCAGAGATCGTGCCATTGAACTCCAGCCTGGGTGACAGAGTGTGACTCCGTCTCAAAAACAAACAAAACAAAACAAACAAAAAAACCCAACAAATACAAGTATGGTAATAGCATCCACCTCACTGAGTAACTGTGAGGATAAAATGAGATGACAATAGTGGGCCCCATTTATGGAGCCCTCGTTATGTTCCAGACACTGTGCTGAGTGTCTTGGTGCACAACTCAGTCCTGTGAAGTCACCGCATGCATTGTGCCATTTGCAGCTGAGGAGCTGACTCTTGAGAGAGGCTGCGTGCTTGCCTGAGGCCACCAGTACTGGAGCCATTGGGATGGTCTTTAATCCTAGGGAGACTGCTTCCAGGGTTGTTGGTTCCAAACTCTACATTTTCTTGTCTCCAGCATTGGGAAAGTGGTAAGTCAATTGCCTGGCACACAGTAGGTGGCGAATATAGAGCACACCTACCCTGACAGGTAATTAATTAAATCATTGTTATGTGCCTAACATGTCCCAGGTGTTAGGAATAGAATGATAAATTATACACAATCCTTGTCCTTGAAAATTGTAATGTACTTTAGCAGGAGACAGATCTGCAGACAGGTTAAGAGTAGTGTGGTTCAGCGGGGAGATTCTGGAGCAGCTGGGGCTGAGTGCAAATATCATCTCCCCGACTTACCAGCTGGGAGATCTTAAGCACGTTACTGTGCCTTCACGAACCCTCATCTCCTCCTCGTCTGTATACAACGGAGCATTCAATGCTATCTGCCTTATGAAGTGGTTCTGTGGAGTAGAACCAAAAGAAAATGGACTGAGCGCAAGTGTTCGTGACTGTAGTCCCAGCACTTTGGGAAGTCGAGGCAGGAGGATCTCTTGAGGCCAACAGTTTGAGACCAGCCTGGGCAACATAGCAAGACTCTGTCTCTAAAAAAATAAAAAGTAAAAGCTTAGCTGGGTGTGACAGTGGAGCACCTGTAGTCTTAGTTATTAATACTTGGGAGACTGAGGCAGGAGGATTTCTTAGACCCAGGAGTTTGAGGCTGCAGTGAGCTATGATCACATCAATGCACTCTAGCCTGGGCAACAGACCCTGTCTAGAAAGGAAGGAAGGAAGGAAGGAAGGAAGGAAGGAAGGAAGGAAGGAAGGAAGGAAGGAAGGAAGGAAGGGAGGAGGGAGGAGGGAGGAGGGAGGGAGGGAGGAGGGAGGAAGGAAGGAAGGAAGGAAGGGAGAGAGGAAGGAAGGAGAAAAGAAGGAAAGAAAGAGAAAGAAAGAAAGAAAGAAAGAAAGAAAGAAAGAAAGAAAGAAAGAAAGAAAGAAAGAAAGAAAGAAAGAAAGAAAGAAAGAAAAAGGAAGGAAGGAAGGAAGGAAGGAAGGAAGGAAGGAAGGAAGGAAGGAAGGAAGGAAGGAAGGAAGGAAGGAAGGAAGGAAGGAAGGAAGGGAGAAAATATACAGCTTTATACCCAGAAAAGATTAATACTTTGCAACAGGGTAAAGTCAGTATTTGTGTTATCAGTTCAGTTACACTGGAACCTGGAGGAGAAACCTGGTCAGTTCTGTTTGGAGGAATCAGGGAAGGCATCATGAGGGTGGTAAGTTTCATACAGAATCTAGGAAAAATGGCTGTTTGCCAGGCTGTCTGGGAGAGCCAGGTCATTTAAGGCAATCTCCAGGACTGGAGCAAAGGCCTGAGACAGTCTGGTGTGTGCGTGAGGAAGGGTACACCGTGTGCATAGCAATAGCTAGCATTTATGGAGCATTTACTATGTGCCTGGCATTGCTTTAGGTCAGTGGCTGTCTGTCCTGGCTGCATGTTAGAAAAATCTACAGAGGTTTGTGCTTGATCTGTTTGAATATGAATGCTAGGCTCCATCCCTAGAGAGTCTTATGTAATTGGTTTGGGATAGCCCAGTCATCAGTACTTTTTAAAAGCCCCTCATGTGATGCTAATACAGATCCAGAATTTAGTAGCTCCAGGCTGGGTGTTTTAGAAGTATTAACTCATTTAATCTCCATGACAACTCTATGAAGTCACTGCCCAGGCTCAGACTCAAAGATCACACAGCAAGGATTTATAAGGTTGAATCAAGGCAAATCAAACTCCAGAATGCTCTCTCTTAACCACTAGGCTGCAGATGTAGAGGAGGATGTTTGGGGGCAAAAAGAAGGCAGCAAAATGGGGAAGGTGCAAGGAATAGGTGCCAGATGGCAGCTGCTCTGATTGTCGGTTTTGTGTCCACATCTTCTTTGTCTGGCACCAGGTTTGGGTGCAATAGTCTCACAAGCATACAAGGACCTCAAGCATGTCCTTGTAAGCATCAGGACCTGGACCATCTTGTTCCTATCCCCAGCTTCACTGAGTTGGGCACTCAAATTTCAATGTATGTACGAATCATCAGGGGACTGTATCAAAATGCAGATTCCGATTCAGTAGGTCCGGAATGGGAACTGAGATTATGCATTTCCAAGAAACTCCTGGGTAAAGTCAGTGCTGCTAATCTGCAGACCACACTCAGTAGAAGTGAATAAAAATGCAAGTATAATGCGCCTATTCTGTCTGCGGGAGCCTGTGCATTCTTGAACCTGGAGAGAGCTCCCTTCTTTCTGACCCGGGAGTGACTTCTGCACCTTCTGCGTTTCGTAGAAGCCTCACCAGACTGCAGAAATAACCTGCTTTATTTGTGCTTCCCTTAGGGGATACTACAATGTTATCTCAGTAGTGGTTTGCAAATTTTAGCTTGCACGGGAATCATCTGGAAAGCTTCTGAAAAATGGAGATTGCTGGACCCCATCCCAGAGTTTCTGATTCGGTAGGTCTGCATGAGGCCTGCAAATTTGCATGTCTACCAAGTTCCCGGGTAATGCTGATGCTCCTGTTCTGGGGACCACAGTTTAAGAACACTTGTATTATAGAAATGTCTCCAGGACAGCATTTCCTTAACCATGTCCATTGTGGGTAGACACATTAGCTTTCTTGCCATCCCAACGAAAGGTATGGAGTCCCTGGCTTCAAGTCCTGGCTGTGCCACTAATTCCATTAGTGACCATAACAGCTATGGATTGAGTTGGCTGCATATAAGCAGAAAACCCAAATAACAATGACGTATTCAAGAGGTTTATTTTTGTTTCATGTGATGTAAAATGCGGAGGTAGGTGATCCAGGGTAATTGTGGTAGGTCCAAGATGTCAGCAATATTCTAGATTTTTAACTTTCTGGTCTACTGCCTTTAGTTGGTGGCTTTCATGGTCAAGATCGCCTCACAGGCATAGAATGGACACCTCTGGCCTTTGTGTTTGAATTCTAGAAGAAGAAAGGAGGAAAAAGCAAAGGTTTAGACCAAGCTTGTCTAACCCACGGGCTACATGCAGCCTGACAGCTTTGAATGTGGCCCAACACAAATTCATAAACTTTCTTAAAACATTATGAGATGTTTGTTTTAGGATTTTTTTTTTTTAGCTCATCAGTTATCATTAGTGTCAATGTATTTTATGTGTGGCCCAAGGCAATTCTTCTTCCACTGTGGCCCAGGGAAGCCAAAAGATTGGACACTCTGGCTTAGACCTTCTTTTAAGGGAATTTTTCTGGAAGCCACACTTATATCTCCACTCTTACTTAAATCTCATTGGCCAGAACTTAGTCTATGACCACCTTTCTCTGAAAGGGAGGCTGGGAAATGTAGTTTTTCTAATTGAGCATATGACCACCACCAACAAAATCTGGGTTCTGATTATAAGTATCTACTCTTTACTACTAGTTAGAATGAAGAAGAAAATGGCTGTTGCTAATTCTAACTAGTAGTAACAAGTAGTTCCTACCACAATAACCCTGGGCAAGTGTCTTCCACTCTTGGGCTCTATCTAGTCCAGTGTAAAATAAAGTTGGTCTTAATGATCAAACTTTATTTGATCCTATCAAATAAAGAGATCCTATCCAACTATAAGGCAGTTAGATTCCATGGTTCTGTCCCTAAACGTGTTTATCAGTGATGCTCCGTGGAAAGGAAGGCAGCCTGGGTATTGTCCTCATGCAGAACCCCTAGTGTGCTCAGCCTGATGACATGTCAGAGCATATCCTGTGCTTGTCTGTCTATTCATCCAACTACCTGTTCAAAATATTTTTTTTTGAGATGGAGTTTTGCTTTTGTTGCCCAGGCTGGAGTGCAATGGCACGATCTCGGCTCACCGCAACCTCCGTTTCCTGGGTTCAAGCGACTCTCTTGTCTCAGCTCCCAGGTAGCTGGGACTACAGGTGCCCACCACCACGCCTGGCTCATTTTTGTATTTTCAGTAGAGACAGGGTTTCACCATGTTGGCCAGGCTGGTCTCAAACTCCTGACCTCAGGTGATCTGCCCGCCTCCACCTCCCAAAGTACTGGGATTATAGGCATAAGCCACTGCACCAAGCCCCTGTTAAAAATATTTCTGAGTACTACTATCTGATAAGTAATAAGGATACAGCTGTGAGTTTAAGCAGACATGGTCCCTGCTCTCCCTGTCCTCTTAGCAGTTTAGCAGGGAAAACAGATATAAACAAATAATGATTCAAATGTTCAACAAAGTGCTATAATGAATGTGGATGTACTACACAAGCATTATAAAGAAAATGTGGGGGGATGTAATTTAGGGGGGTGGACAAGAAGATTTTCCCAAGAATTTATTTTGAAGCTGACACCCAAAGAAGGGGTCAGACATGCAAAGAGTCAGAGAAAGTGCACTCTAGGCAGAGAGAACAGCAAGTTCAGACACAGGCCCTGAGGCAGGAAAGAACTGGGCTCATTCTAGGAAATGAAGGATGGCCAGGGTGTCCAGACATCATCAGTGAGGAGGAGGCTGATGTGTAATGAGGCTGGAGTAGTCAGTGGATACCACAGCTTGCAGGGCCATGTAAGCTCTGAGAGTGAAACTGGATTTTATTCTAAGGGTAGTGGGAAGGCACTGGCATGTTTCAGACAGAGGTGGGGGCAAGGGTGACATGATGAGATGTGCATCTTCACAGAGATTTCTCTAGATGCTGAATAGGACCTGAACAGGTTTGGATGGAGGTGGTAGTGAGCAGTGCTCACATTGAGAGTTATATGGGTTTCATCCATCTAGCCACTCATCCATCAACCTATTCATCCACCCATCCATCTTTTCATCCATATGTCTTTTCTCCCATCCACCCATCCATCCATCCATCCACTCACTCATCCATCCACTGAACCATCCACCTATCCATCCATCATCCATCCATCCATCCATCCATCCGTCCATCTGTCTATCCATCATCCATCAATCTACCCATTCATTCAACCATTCATCTATCCATCCATCCATCCATCCATCCGTCTGTCCATCTGTCCATCCATCATCCATCAATCTACCCATTCACTCATTCATTCAAACATTCACCTATCCATCCATCTATCTACCCATTCATCCTTTCATCCATCTATCTATCTATCTTTCTATCTATCCATCCATCCATCCATCCATCATCCACCCACCCATTCAACAAACATTCATAAAGCATCTTTAACTGCCAGCTTCTCCATTACATGTGTTGGGTGAATAAGGTGGTTCATTTTCTCAACGAGTTTACCAGTTAGAAAGGTAGAGAGACACACATAAACAAACCATCATGGCTGAGTGCAGGTCCTAACAGCAGTAAGCTCCAAGAAGGGTGGGAATAGATTCCTGCAGTGGTGATCTGTTTGCCTAGTGCCAATGGCAGGTAAAAAGTCACCATGTGATTCACCACTCTGGCTGCCAAGAGTGAGGACTTTTCTGAGTCACAGGGAAATAAACACATTTTAGGGCAACAGCAAGACAAGGGAAAGTAACAGCCTTGGAATTTAGCTTGGGGTTAAACAAAAAGTCTTGGGAGATGCTAGGATATAGACACGTCCAGAATAGATGGAATTATTCCATGAATCTATTCGATGGTGTCCTCAGCATGAGTCTGAAGACTCCTTGTTGGCATCTCATTGATTTATTGGCTGGATTCTGGCAGCTGTTGGTGAGAGCAAGACTGGCTGCTCCAGGCATGAAACAAACCATAGAGGAACAAGTTCAAACTCTGTTCAGCTGTATGCAAATAACTTAACCTCTCTGAGCCTTAGCTGCTTCAACTCTAAAACGGTAAATAGCACTGAGCTTGAGAAACCCTGGAATAAGATGGCTGAAGCCTAAGTTCAGTGACTGGTTCATTGTTAGTGGACCTGAGAAACTGACAGGATGGATGCAACTAGGGTTGAAAAGGCACATACTATAATGGTTAACGGTGTGGACAATGGAACCTTGCCTCCTAAATTCAAATCTTCCAATTTTCTCTTCTTTCTGTTCCGCTTGCATCTGTAAACCATGTGCCCAGTCATGGCCCCATAGCTGGGCAACACCATTATGTTCTCCTTTGACCACGGCTCCAAGACTTTCAGGACATCTTGTGAGACTCTTCTCTCCAGCAGATGAAGGGTTATTATCCTCCCTTAGATTTGGTAACTGAGGCCCAAAAGAATCAAGAACGTTGGCCAAGCATGAGTCCCCATTTTACAAGGGAGAAACAGCCTCAGAGAGTTTTAGTAATGAATTCAAGTCCATAATGCTAGTAAGTGAATGAGCTGGGATTTGAACCCAGGCCTATCTAGCTCCAGAATCCTTCTTTCATGGAGTTCAAGTCTACCAGAAGGAGGGGAGGAAATGAAGCAGATGATAGATAAGTAGATGAGTAAGTCAGTCTTACGATTATAAAAATAATTATAAGAGCTGCGAAGGAAGTAAACTGGCTGGTGTGATAGGAAATGGGAGAAGAGCAATCTTTTTCAATGGGGAGATAGGGAAAGACTCCCAGAAGGGAGGTAATAAACCCTAAAACCATTCTTGGTAATGCATGTAATGCATGCAGTATGATATTTGGCACGTAGAAAGTTCCAATAATTGGCAGTCATTATTAAGGACAGTGAAATGCTTTCTCAAAGATAATTGTAAAATCAAAGGGATAGTGTGTGTTTTGTCCTACTTCCAACATCTAGAGCCTTTCTCTCACGGAATAGTGGGGAGGGAGGAGAAAACTGAGGACAGTGATAGGCTTGGCAAACAGAGGCCTTGGCTGGCTCAAAGCTTCAGCACCTGGGGCCAGCTGCCTCATTCAGTTCTTGGCAACGCCCCCGCAGAGTGGAGAACGCCAAGGGGGTAGGAGTCATCTCCGCTCTCCACGCAGTAGCTGTGTGACCTTGGGCAAGTCACATCTCCTGTCTGGGCATCTGTTTGTTCATCTGTAAAATGAAGGTTTGGGTCTAGATGGGTTTTTAAGATCCCTTCCGGCTCTAATTCTGTGTCATCTGAGCTCTGACCAACGCCTCCCTCCTTCCGCGGACGTGTTCCCACAGTGCCCTCTATTGGCTGTTTAGTAGAGAGCAGGTACAATACAGATGCAGCCCTGGGGACTGGGAGAAATAGGAACTGCCAGCTGCCCTTCTTCTGTAAGGGATTTAGAACCCTGGGGCACATCTGGATCCGCACACAAGATAAGAGTTGGGCAGTCTGACTTCCCAGAGTCACAGAATTTTGGAAAGGGAAACTTAAAGACTATTTATTACAACAACAACAGTATTAGCTAATATTTGTTTAGGGCTAACCATTTACAGAACGTGGGCTTGATGCTGTGCATGAAGTCATGAGTATAACAGGCACAGGGCCGTCCCGAGGGTGGTAACGTGTACACGGGGACCTAAAGAGTGAGGCTTGCCCATGTGAAGATCAGCTGGAAAGACTGTAACAGCCAAGAGAATAGCATGTGCAAAGGTCCTGGAGGAGAAAAAGACAAGGGTGTCTTCGGAACCAAAGGAAGTAGAGTCAATTGTTACTAGATACTGGAGGCTAAAGAATCTTGGAATGTTAAGACCATGATGACTGGTGGAGTTACAATCACTTTGTGAAACTGCTTAGCAGTAGTCACCAAAGCTGAATATATACACTTCACGAAGATGAGCTTCTGCGCTCACCAAAAAGGCATGAATAAGAAAGCAGCATGCTTACCAGTAGCTGAAAGCTGGAGACAGCCCACATGTCCATCAACAGTAGAATGGATCAATAAATTAGGCTTTATTCTTCCAACAGAATCATGTCAGCAATCAGAATGAGATCCAAGTATAATTAAACACAACAATATGGATCAGGTTCACAAAGAGAATGTTGCACACATTAATAAGAAACTGAGTTCAACAGTGAGAACACTTGGACACAGGGTGGGGAACATCACACACCAGGGCCTGTCGTGGGTGGGGGGAGAGGAGAGGGATATCATTAAGAGATATGCCTAATGTAAATGACGAGTTAATGGGTGCAGCACACCAACATGGCGCATGCATACATATATAACAAACCTGCACGTTGTGTACATGTACCCCAGAACTTAGAGTATAATAAAAAAAAAAAGGTAGAAAAAAAAAACTGAGTTCAAATGACATATATTCCTTTTATATAAAGTTCAAACCAGACAAAATCCTTCTGTGGTGCTAGAAGTCAGGATAGCGGTTGCCCTTGGGAGATGTAGGAACTGGAGAGGCAAGAGGGGGTTTCTGGGAGCAGCCACTGTTGTATTTCATGAATGGGATGCTGGTTACGCAGGAGTGTTCATTTTGTTAAAATTGATGAAGCTGTACTTGTGATGTATGTGCATGATCTGTGTATTATACACCAATAAAACATAGTAAAAGCATTATGTGGCTACCAGGTGACATCCACTTGTTCATCACACTCACACTTACTGTCACCACCAGTAGGAGCAACACAGACAGGAATATGTTGAGAACAAGATTCTAAGTGCTACTTTTCCACCTGAGGAGCTCCAAGTAGAGAGGAACTCTTGACAAGATAGGCCAGTTCCTCGGAGTCCCTGAAGAGTGGAGAATGACTGGACAAGGAGCTGGTTCACTGGGGTCTTTAGAGAAAGCCAGAAAGAATCAAGGAAGGGAACGTTTTCTCTCCCAAGGCATCTCAGAGTTCTGAATCAGTTTCCTGCTTAGCATCAGTACCAGAAAGGCACTCTCCCAGGTTCTGAATTTACTGGTAGGTTCTGAGGCCCCAGTGGGGATCTGTCTTGAGACAGCCGTAGGCTGGGTAAAAGAGGGCGGTTTTCGGGCCAGAAGGTTTGATATCCATACCTTGTCAACAGTGAAGTCACAGGTCATCAAGTATAACAGAGGAGGTATCATTACCTTCATTTACAGATGACCTGAGGGAAGTTAAGTGCAGTTCTTGAACTGCTCACATCAGCAGAAGTCAGGCTGAAATAGGAATTTCTCGATTCCTGGTTCAGTGCACTCTGGGTGTCAGTTTTCTCGTGGACACAAAGGAGTTGAATTAGATCATCTGTAAAGCTCCTCCGTGTGTCCCAGGTCCAGTGACTCTTCTGAGTTCTTGCTGAGGATAAAAGGGCCTTAGCAATTTCTCAGGACGAATGGATACAGTATCATTTACCCTTGCCTACTAGCAGCGGTCAGCATATGCATACACAGAAATGTGCACATATGGGCACACATGTACACACATGCACACGTGCACACTCATGCACACATGCATACACACATACACACTATGCACATTTATATGCTCTCATGCACATGCACACCTATGTACACACACACATCTTGCCACAGTTCTAAGGTAGGTTTTTTATTGTTGTTTTTCTTCTTCTTCTTCTTTTTTTTTTTTTTTTTGAGACATAGTCTCACTCTGTCTCCCAGGCTGGAATGCAGTGGCGTGATGTCAGCTCGCTGCAACCTCCACCTCCTGGGTTCAAGCAATTCTCCTGCCTCAGCCTCCCTAGTAGCTGAGATTACAGGTGCCCGCCACCTCACCTGGCTCATTTTTGTATTTTAGTACAGACAGAGTTTCACCATATTGGTCAGGCTGGTCTCGAGCTCCGACCTCAAGCAACCCACCTGCCTAGGCCTCCCAAGGTGCTGGGATTACAGATGTGAGCCACCGCACCCAGCCTGAGGTAGATTTTATATTTGTCATTGCCCAGCATCGAGGATCAGGCAGGGAGGTAGAAAGAGCACCTGTATTACATTTAAGCAAATCCAAGTTTGAATCTTGCATTCTGTCACTTTCTAACTGTGCAACCTGGAGCAAGTTCCCTAATATTTGTCCCTTCCTTCCTCATCTGGGATTTGAAGTGCTGACCCTTCTGTAGGCACTAAATACGTGGCAGGCAGGTGTTATCTGTATGATGTCAAGGAGTTCCTTAAACCTCTCTGTGTCTGTTTATTCCTCTGTAAAATAGAATAACAGCCCCTATATCAAAGGAAGAGGCGGAAGCACAGTATATGATGTAAAGAGTTTATTTGAGCCAGGATAAGGAAGATTCAGACACCAGTCACCTGGGATATGAACTCCACTTGGCCTTTATTACAGGCAGATTTTTAAAGGCAAAAAAGGAGGGGAACAAGGATTGGACTGATACAAAGTCCTGCCACGGATTCTCATTGAATTGCAGAAGTAACATTGATTAGTGATTGGCTACCCATGGTTAAGCCTTCGAGTGTGGGATGTCGTGTCCAGTGAGGCATTATTAGGTTAATTCATGGCTACTTGTGGCAATAGCAGGCAGTTTCGACAGATGAATACATAGCTCTAAAGGGGGAGAATAAGATGTGATTGTTATATCATTTGACTGCTTCTCTGGGCCTAATAATTTGAAAGAGCTCACATTCCTCGATAAAAGTTCTTTCCTTTCCTTGAGATTAAGTTAGATGATAAATTTAAAATGTTTAGCATGCCGATTTATATGTATTAAGTATTCATAAAGTGTTATTCCATGTGCTGAGGGAGGGGAACACCCTCCCACATGCTCCCATGAACCCTGTTTCTGGCAGATGTAAAGTTTTTTTAAATGGCTTTTTTTTGGGCCACATATAGGAAGAGGGAAAATAAAGAGAAGTGAGAAGCAGCTTAGTCCATTAAAATGGGAATAATAGTAGTAATGATGGTGATGAGAATGCCGCAGTTTTCTTCTGTATGATTTTTTTTTTATTTTTTTTGTTTTATTTTTTTTGTGAGACGGAGTCTCACTCTTGTCACCCAGGCTGGAGTGCAATGGTGCGATCTCGGCTCACTGCAATCTCCGTCTCCCGGGTTCAAGTGATTCTCCTGCCTTAGCCTCCTGGGTAGCTGGGAGTACAGGCACGCACCACCACTCCTGGCTAATTTTTATATTTTTAGTAGAGACTGGGATTCACCATGTTGACCAGGCTGGTCTCGAACTCCTAACCAGGTGTCAGGTGATCCACCCGCCTTGGCTTCCCAAAGTATTGGGATTACAAGCATGAGCCCATATGCAGGCTCTGCCCGTATGATGTTTTTTTATGCATTGCAAAGTGACTACACACCCTATCCCTTGTCTCCTTTCTCTCTCTAGCAACCGTCAGGTTCTTAGGGCAGCGACTACGCTCATCTTCCATGTAAGAAGTGGGAACAGTGTCATGGATGTTCTGGGGCCCACAGTCCAAGTCCTGGTTCTTAGAAAGTTGGATCCAGATCCTGTGTCTTGTAGGTATATAGGTATATGTTTATGCATTGAAATGAAATACGTACAACTAGGTCCTTCCCCGTCTCCCCACCCACCCAGCCTATAAAGTCTTCTATGAAACAAAGTTAATTCCACTCTCAGAGAGAGGCTCCCAGAATCCAGTGTTTTGGTTGGTCTCCGCTACAAATGCTTTTTCTGATATTTGTGTGTTTGCAAGTCCCTCTCTAAGACTTTCTAAGATTTGCTAATTGGCTGCTGTATGCATGAAGTTCTGGACTTGGTGTCCCAAGCTCTTTATAGACTTGCTTTATATATATATACACACACATATATATACTTTAAGTTCTAGGGTACATGTGTACAACGTGCAGGTCTGTTACATATGTATACATGTCTCATGTTGGTGTGCTGCACCCATTAACTCGTCATTTACATTAGGTATATTTCCTAATTCTATCCCTCCCCTCCCCCGACAATACTTGCTTTTTTTTTCTCCCCCTCCTGCCATTAAATAATCACCCTTCAGCTTCTCTCAACTTACTGTCCATCAATAACCATTGTATTGGTTACATTACAGCCCTCCTTAATACAAAACAACGACAACAACAACAAACCATTCAAACTTCCAACCAACTTCCCCTGAAGGCACAGAAAGTGAGACCTAAGCGAAAGAAATCCATCCTCTTTAACATCAGCTAACAGCATGGGAGTCAGTGTCTGGTGCAGAGCTCAGAATTCCTATTTCACATTCTGATTTGGCACTTTCATCGTAATTATTCAAGTGGGAAAATCTCCTCTACTTTTCCTGTGAAGCTGTTTCCTCTCCTTCTGGAAGATAGCAGCAGGATGATTGAGGAGGTAAAAGGATAAAGAGAAAGGATGCAGCCTGTTTCTTCATTTATTCGACCAATAATGTTGGAATGCGACAAAGTCCTTGTCCTCAAGGAACTAACAGTCTGGGGTGAAGGGTGCAGGTGGGACAGATGTAAAAACATAATTTCAGATGTAGTTGCTACATGTGATTATGAAAGTCTGTAGAGTGGCTCATGCCTCTAATCCAGCATCTTAGGAGACTAAGGCAGGCAGATTACCTAAGGTCAGGAGTTCAAGACCAGCCTTGCCAACATGGTAAAACCCCGTCTCTACTAAAAATACAAAAAGTAGCCAGGCGTGGTGGCAGCCACCTGTAATCCCAGCTACTCAGGAGGCTGAGGCAGGAGAATCACTTGAATCGGAGAGGCAGAGGTTGTGGTGAGCTGAGATCACGCCACTGCATTCCAGCCTGGGCAACAAGAGTGAGACTTCATCTCAAAAAAAAAAAAAAAAGTTTGTAAAGAAGAGGTCATAAAGTAGGGTAGTAGTTTTTGTAAATATCTATCTTCCTTTTCTCTCCTTATCATGCTCATGCTTTTCTCTACTTTCTTGAAAAAAAAAGGAATGTATTTATTAAACTGTGTTGCCTTTCTGGTCTGCTGATTCTATTATTTGTCATTTCTGGGTCTATTTTCTATTGATTGATTTGCCTACTTTACACCGGACAGGGGGAGCCAGGAAGCCTCCATAGGAGAAATAACCCCAGTGAGGGGAAGGGCCCTCCAGACAGCAAAAACAGCACATAAAAGTAGGGTAGAGCACAACAGAACAGCTCGGGGAGCCTGAGAAATTCCGTGGCACTGGAAGCTGGGTTATGAAGGGGATATGTTTAAGGACTAAGGCTGGAGAGGCCTTATCTCTCAGGTAAGCAGGCAGAACTCATCCTATAGAAGGTAAAGAGCCTCTGGAGTGATCTAAAGGAGAAAGTGACTTTTGTTTCAAATGCTCACTAGCTGCAGAGTAGAGAATGGATTGAGAGAGATGAGCCTGGAGAAAGGCCACTTCAGAAGCTATTATGGCGGTTATGATGAGAGATGACAGTAGCCTGGAAAAGATCAGATTCAACGAAGTTGAAGAAAGGTGGATGAATTTGATAGAGTTTTAGAAGGGAGAATCTAATATCATAGAAAACATGAGGGTGATTTCTGGCCCTTCACAGGAGAAAGAGGCTGAAAGAGAGGAACGGAGTGGGGAGAGATTATGGAATGAGTTAGGATGGGTGGGGTTTATCCTCTGGGGTTCCCATGCCAAATTTCCTTCAGGTGACCAGTTTTACCTTTCTCCCTACCCCGTTCATCCCCGCCTGGTCATTAAGGATGGATATGCCATTTGTCTTTGCTGGACCTCAATTTCCATCCATGAAATGAAGGGACTGGGATTGAGTCCTTCCCTCTTCTCTCAGGCTGGACTGAGGTCTCCCTTCTCCGAGTCCTGCAATGTCTGTCTCAGTCTTACACTACTAAGCTTTTGCTGCTTCATTCTGTTTCCCCAAGAAGAGTTGAAGTTCTTTAATTAAGCCACTCGGCATCCTCTACCAGCTGCTTGCAAAGGTTTCTTCAGGCCTGAGAGACCAGTATTCCTCAGTATGGAAGACTAGTCTTCAGGTTGCTTCTTGCTATCCCCAACATCCTTATTCTCCAGAACTTTCAGATGCTGGGTCCAGGCCCTATTTCACTGAGCCCTCTGCAGCTGGAATTTATCTTGCCCCAGAGCCCAGCTGAACAGCACTAGGGGTGGAAGATGTAAGCTGATGGGGGAGAAACATGGCAGGAATCCTGGTTCTTGGAAAGTTGGATCCAGATCCTGTGTCTTATAGGTATGTATGTGTGTGTTTATGTATACATATGTATGCGTGCATGTGCAGCCATATGTATGTGTGTGTGAGTATTGGAGTGTCTCTATGGTTTTTTTTCTGTATTAAGTTATATGTGAAGTTCCATGTATGTGTCTGCATCTAAATCATGACGCATAAGTCAGTGCACACATGTCAACATCTATATGCCCATGAGTATTAATGCCTGTGTATGTGTGAGGGCCTTTGCTGGCAAATGCATGTGTCTGTCCACATACCTGTGTGCAAGTGGGTGCATATATGTTATAAACATGCACATATGTATATATGGGTGCCACACTGTGTGTGTGTGTTTGTGTGTGTGTGTGTGTGTTAAGTGTTGTCTATAAATGGAGGCAAGATACAGTGTCTAGTTAAGAGCATTTGCTTTAAAGTCTGGCTACCTGGGTTCAAGCCCTGAAATCAGCATTTAAAAGCTATAGGCCTTTGAGTAATTATCTTTTTAAAGCATTGGTTTACTCATCACTAAATTGAAGGTAATAGTAGTGGCTAACTTCCATGTCTAATGTGAGGGTGGAATGATAATAATGCCCAAAATGTACTTAAAATAATGCCTTATACATAGGGGGTGTTAAAAAATATTGGTTGTCACAAAGTAATTCATGACAATAAATATGTAAGTGGCTGGCTTGAGGGTCTCTGAGGCTTTCCGCATGTGCTTCTGTGCCTTTGGGCACATGAGGTTGATGTGTGTGTCTGTTAGAATGTGTGTGTTTGTGTGGATAGACGCCTCTGGGCATACAGGCCTGTGTTTGGGGGTAAGTGGGTATGTGTGTTGGTGGTTTGTCTGTGAGTGCCTCTATGTGAGTTTGGGTTCTGCCAGGATTGTGAATCTTCCAAGGGAAGGGATTACATCTAATTAATCATTGTACCCAGGTCCCTGGACCTGGGACATACAAATTGCTAAGCAAATTTGTGTTGACTGAATGAATGAAGTGGACTGGACATTCAGAGATTGTTATTCAGACAACATGCTCATTTGTAGAAAAGAAAAAGTTGTAACTAGCTAGCTAGCTAGATGATAATTGAGTAGGTAGGTATGTAGATAATAGGTAGATAGGAGGTAGATGATAGATAGATAATAGATAGATGGACAGATAGATAGGTAGATAGATAGATAGATAGATAGATAGATAGATAGATAGATAGATAGATAGATAGATAGATGATAGGTAGACAGCCAGACAGATAGATAGCTGAGATTGGCTCTAAGTGGAATCTTATGTACTTTCTCCTGGACATTATGCTAGAGTTCATACGTCCCAGGGTGCTCCAAAACATTGGCTCTGGCAGCTCTGTGAGTGTTTATGGAGTTGCCTTGAGGGCCTGCAGAGGAAGGAATCACAGAATGGAGAGCTAAGTTCCCCACCTGACATCATCAAGAATCTATTTGCTTTTAATCTCTGGATGTCCATGTCAAATTGTAAAGTTCCACTACTATACATTTTTGAAAATCTTGTTACAGACCAACCCGTTTTATTCTACAGAAGGCAGCAGCTGAGCCTCAGAGAGAGAAGAAGGTTAGAACCTGACCTCTCTTTCAGGCCTATTTCTACCATGCCACCTGCCTTGGGATGCAGTAGGTAGGCCTCCTCTAACTCACTGGGAAACAGAATGCAATTCCTCCCAGGAACTCCTCTTTTAGAGAAGCCACTATCATAGTGGCCCTTGGGATGTCTGTCCAAGAAACGACCCCATTCGTGTGAGATTGCCCCATCAGGTCAGCCACTTTGGCTGTGTGCTAGATAGTCCCAGTCTCCTGGCCCAGACTATTGAACCCTGGCCCAAGCAGCGAAATCAAATTCCCTGTTGCGATTTGGAGGCGGGATGGCAACAGGTTAACCAGTCTCTGTTGGTCCCTGAATTAGAAAGTGATGTGAAGCTGGAATGTCCATATTTAATCAAGGGATGAGTGAACAGGAAAAGCTGGCTTCAGACAGAAAAAGAAAACAAAGGCGATGCAAAGATACACCGTCATAAAAGGCTATGTGGCTTCAGAAAGAGGGACAGAAAGGCAAGACAAACTTTGGCTTCTTTTGGCTTGCCAGGCCCCACTCCCAGAGCGTGTGCAGCCTGGAGGTATCTCTTGCACTTGAACTTTGTGCTCCTATGTCCTTATAATTAACTCCCCTTTTGCCTGAGAAATTGTAGTGGGTTTCTGTTTCTCGCAACCACACCATCTCTAAACAAGGTAGCACGTTGGAACGTCTCCTCCAAGTAGATACACAGGCTCGGCACCTGCTGGTCTACCTTGGTTCCTGATGTGTCTCTGAGGCCAGCTTTGCGAGGCCTTATCTGTAGCTGTGGGAAGGGCGTAAGTCAGTGTACACATTTCAGTATCTATATATATGCCCGTGAGTATTAATGCCTGGGTATGTGTGATGCCCTATTTGTTGCATCTTTGTGGAGTGCTTTGAAGTACTCATTAAAGGTCTCCAGAAAGGGACTTCACCCATCTCCTAGGCTTTGCAGTTACATTCCCATAGCAGGACTGGTGCATTGCTTCTGCTGGGACTTCTTGCTTAATCCTTCAGAGCAAGCACAGCACCGTTTATGGTGAGAGGTACTCCCTTGCGTGATGAAGTTTCTGCATCAAAATCGAGTCATTCCTCCAGCATCTAAGTCCCAAGGATGTTTGTGTAGTTCTCTAAGTCACAGCATGTCTGTGGTATGGTGGGGGATAGGGGAGCTATGGGGACTAGTTTTTCCTGGAGCAGAGTCTCCAAAAGTGGCCCTTTGATATGTTCCCATGGGGATTTTTGGAAACCATGATACAAACAATCAAAGGAAGCAGAGTGAATGCAAGGGTCAGTCTCTTCAATTCATGAGCAGTCAGAACAGGAGATGCTTAGGAAGGAATCATGGCCGGTGCTTCTTCTCCAGGCTCATCCCATACCCTAGTGACAGGATACCTCTTCCCTGGAGTTAAAAACATGCGCCACACTTCCGGTAAAGGCTAAAGCCACAGAGGGCACCTAGCAAGCTTGCTTTCAAGGTCCCATTAACAAATGAGAAGGGCAGCCCAGTACAGACTGACAGGAACCCCACTATGTTGCCTTTTTTTTTTTTTTTTTTTTGAGACAGAGTCTTGCCCTGTCACCCAGGCTGGAGTGCAATGGCACAATCTCAGCTCACTGCAACCTCCACCTCCTGGGTTTGAGCGACTCTCCTGCCTCAGCCTCCCAAGTAACTGGGATTACAGGTGCCTGCCACCATGCCCGGCTAATTTTTGTATTTTTAGTAGAGATGGGGTTTCACCATTTTGGCCAGGCTGGTTTTGAACTGCTGACCTCAGGTGAGCCACCTGCCTCAGCCTCCCAAAGTGCTGGAATTACAGGCGTGAGCCACGGCGCCCAGCCGAGAGTTTTAAAGAAGGTGAAAGTTGTTCCCTTTCCCGAAACCTAGCCTGGCCTTGAGTCTGTTAATACCAAGACTGGGTGAATTGGAGTGGAAAGCAGAAGTAGTGAAGGGAGCCATTGCCAGAGGGAAGAACACAACTTCAAGGCCAGATGCTCAGTGGAGCTCTCAGAACAGCCAAGCCAGGAGGACAGTCAGGAGGACCATGGGCCAGGCCACCAGGAACCCTGAAATACAAGAAAGATGACTGTCAAGTGTTGGGCTTTGGGAGTCAGGAGTAAATGTAAGTTGGCCTCTTTGTGTTTTGCAACACCAGGATGAGAAAGGCAAAGCATCTTTAATATCTGGCCTGGTTATAGTCTCTGAGACTCACATGGTAGAGGCAAAGCTATCTAATCACCAAAATATTTTTTTCATTTTCCTCTAGACACACAGTAAGGCAATTTTTCTCAGTGTCCTTTGCAAGTAGGTGGGGCCATGTGACTGAATCTGGCCAATAAAATATACATAGAAGTCATCTGTGCCATTTCTATGTCTGATCCTTAAATCCTCCTATATATCCTGTTGCTCTCTCATCTACCATCTAAGGGAGCAGATGCAGAGTATCCAAGATAGGACTTGCAGGGGATAGTGGAGTTGCCAGAAGTTACCAGAAGGTAGTAGAAGCCCGAGCTCCTAATGACTACATGGAGTAGAACTGCATCCCCTCCCCCAGTGATTTAGTGGGAAACAATGCTGTTGTGTAAAGACACAGAAGATTGGGGATTGTTTGTTATAGCAGCTAGCATTACTTATGCTGACTAATACTGAAGGGGCAGAAAGACACAGAGGTTAAAAAGCACTGCCTCTGAGGCCTGATTACTTAGCTTAGAATCTCAGCTCTATACCTAGCTGGGCAGTCCCAGAAAAGTTATTAAACCTCTCTGCCTTTATTTTCCTGTATGCCAAAGAGAAATATTAATAGCTCCTGTGACTTCACTGGATTTTTGTACGGCTTAAATGAGTGCGTTCATATTAAGCATTGAGATCAGCGCCTGGCACATGGTAAACACTATATAAATGTTGGTTTTAAAAGTTAGACTCTAAGATCTAGTTCTGCTGGGATTGTATCTCTTTGGCACATCACTGTGTACTCAGTTTTGGTGAAGGACATGGATCCCCGATGATAAATGTCTTGTATCGGAGGGCCTAGGAGAAACATGTGAGCCTTCCTGCCATACTACCAAATTATAAAATCTCCCCATTAACCCAATTTCAAAGTAATTGGCTGATGTCCTAGAAGTGAGGAGAGAAATATAAATTTCAGACACAATTCATGGCAAAAAGTTATAATTATCAAACAGGTTGATGTTCAATTAATTCTAAAACATCAAAGATGATTGTGATAGCAGACAATGAAAACCACAAGTGCCCTCTTGTAGTGGGTAGGCTGCCTCAACATCAGACTGATCCCCTCCTTGTCCAGAAGCGTCCAAAATCCACCACTCATCCTAGAAATTAGTCAATTTGGCAAACTGTACTGGGAAACCACACTGTTCCAGGCACTGGGCTAACCAGAAGGACTGGCAGAAAGGAATGAGACTTGAGGTTCCTGACTTCAAGCTGCTTTTTGTTTTGAGGGAGTTTCGCTTTTGTTGCCCAGGCTGGAGTGCAATGGTGCAATCTCAACTCACCAAAACCTCCACCTCCTGGGTTCAAGCAATTCTCCTGCTTCAGTCTCCCAAGCAGCTGGAATTACAGGCACGTGCCACCATGCCCAACTAATTTTGTATTTTTAGTAGAGACAGGGTTTCTCCATGTTGGTCAGGCTGGTCTCAAACTCCCGACATCAAGTGATCTGCCTGTCTCGGCCTCCCAAAGTGCTGGGATTACAGGTATGAGCCACCCGCACTTGGCCTAAGCTGCTTTTAGAATGAGTTCTAACCACTCCTCTCAATGAGCGTGACTTTTCTTAGCATTGTCTGAATGCTGGCACTGAACATAGAGAGTCCATCTTGGACTTACTTGGGCAATTTAAAAACTGCCGTCTAAGTTTGGGCTTTGAGGATAGAAAGAACCTTTTCATGTCTGGGTTCACCAATATAGGTCATTTTGTGGGAAAGCAAATCTTAATAGTATGTGCTTTCCATTTTGTCCAAAACAGATTTCTAGTACCCTATAAATATGTAAAAAACGTAAAAATGTTCTCTCTCTCTCTCTCTGTCTGGCTGTGTGTGTGTGTGTGTGTGTGATATTTCTTTTATTAGTCATCTTGTTTAGCTCCAAGTCATTAATCAAAAACCCATTCAGATGTTACTACCTGGTGAAATTCTTTCCAGACCTTATTCAATACAGTTAATTAGCCCTTTATGTACTCTTTCTGTACCATCTACCTACTTGTCATTTATTTGCTCAAGTGCCTGTCTCACTTGTGCAATGAATTGTTGGTGTTCCCATGCATATAGAGCTCATTCCCCTAACATTTGCACCTCCGACTCATTTTTCTCATTTGGCTTAAACATCACTTATTCTGAAAGTTTTTCTGACCACTTATCCATTCTGACAGTCTTTCTTCCTTCCTACCTTGATAATAAAGCCATCAAACATCGGTTAGGCACACGGCCCATCCAGAGTAAAGATTGCATTTCCTAGCTTCCTTTGCAGCTAGGTGTGGCATGTGACTAAGCACCAGCCAATGAGATGTAAGTGGAGGTATAAGGTGCTAGCTTTCAGGAATGTCTTTTAACACTCATTGGCTTCTTCCTTGTTCCCTCCATCCTGCTGCCTGGATACAAAGGTTGGAGCTCTGGCTGCCATCTTGGAACATGAAGATGATGGCCACACCTCAAAGATGGTGGAGGCATGAGTTGGAAGGAGCCTGGATCTTTGACGACTTTATGGTGCTACCCCACTAGCCTTGGATAGTTTGCCTCTAAGCTTCATTTATGTGTGACAGAAATGAACATCTATACAATGAGAACACTTGGACACAGGGAAGGGAACATCACATACTAGGGCCTGCCAGGGGATGGGGGGCAAGGGGAGGGAGAGCATTAGGAAAAATACCTAATGCGTGTGGGACTTAAAACCTAGATGATGGGTTAATGGGTGCAGCAAACCACCATGGCACATGTATACCTATGTAACAGACCTGCATGTTCTGCACATGTATCCCAGAACTTAAAGTAAAATGAATTTTAAAAAAAGAAATAAAAACTTCTTGAGTTTGAAAAAAAAGAAATGAATGTCTATTTTAAGGCATTATTACTCTTCTATCACATCACTTTCTTGTATTTCCAAGGTACCATGTTTACTTTTTATTTTCTACTTTCCACACTGGTGCATAAGCTCTATGAGGGTAGGCACCTGGGCTGTTTTGTTTGCCATCACATCTTCAGTGCCTAGAACAAGACTTGGCACACAGTACATATTTCTTATCAAAGGACTGTCTCCTCCACTAGACTGTGGGCATCTCAAAGGCCAATCTTGGGTCTGATTAATGTCAGTGTCCCTAGCATAGGGTCTGGGCTGTAAAAGGGGCAGAATTGAAAAGAGAAAGGAGAGTTGAGAAAGCTATGGGAAAGGCATGAGAAAATGATGTACCTGCAGTGCCGGGGGTTCCATTCATGACACCAGGAGACTGCGCACCTGTGAACAAGAACAGAAGAGGAGGGTTTCCTCAGTCATGCTCCAGTGACTGCAGCACTGTGGCCATAACTGCTTCACATCCTCCTAGACCTGGCCATCACAACCACTGGCCATCCACATTGTGGGGACATCTATGATCTGGCACAGGCACCTTTCTAGACACATTGCATGCGTCTTAGACTTAATCCTCCTAACAGATTTGTGAGGAAAGTATTATCATCCCCATTTGACAGATGAGAAGACTGGAGCTCAGTGATGTTAAGGGACTTGCCAAATTGACCTTTCCAGTCAGTAGCAGAGCTGGGATTCAAACCCCAGTATGTCTGATTCAAAAGTGAAAGTTCTTAACCTCCACCAAGTTACCCTGTGATGCCACTTGAGGCTTCAAGTTGAGAGCTCAGTAAAATGGTAGGAAAACTCAGGGAAGAGCCTTCTTCATGAGACAGCCTCTGTTTGTTCTGGAAAATGGAAATGGTGATAATGCTTTACCTACCTCACCTGTTGTGAGCATTCAGAGTGATCGTGCATATAAAGGCATTTGACAAAATGCCAGGCACAAGGAAAGTATTATTAGTACCAACATTACTGCATCTTAATTTCTTTAGGGGGAAAAAAAAGGCTTTCATTCTTCTACTTCTCCATCCTGGTGGAAATAAAAACACTAAATAGACACTACTGTAAATCCATGAGTAGGATAGATGAAAATATGAGGAGCCATTGGAAAGCCTCCCCTATATTATACTCCAGAATACCATAAATGAATTTTGGAAAACACAGTCATTCACCAGAAAACAAAGTTGCATTTAAATGGGATTTAGGACTTACACTTCACCTGTAAGGAACTGAGTTATGGGGACCTGGAAACAGGTGGAATAAGGAAAAGGCCACATGTTTTGGCATCAGACTGAGCTGGGTTCAATCCTAACTCTAGCCACTCATGAGTAGGGGGATCCTTGGCGAGTCACTTAATCTCTATGAGTCTTAGTTTCTCGCCTGTAACATGGACACAGGCATAGGAGGATTAAGTGAATTGATGGATGCAAGAGCTTAGCCTGGTCTCTAAGCACACAGGAGGTCCAAATGACAATATTGTTATTATTACTCAAAGCATCTCAAAGAATAGGTTTTTCAGTAAGGGTCAGACTGAGGTGGCAGCAAAGCCCTGAGAAGTTGGGCTGGTGACCCCAGGCATCTGTGGTTAACTGTCAACACTCAGCCAGCAGGTCTTGTCACTGGGATTTGGCCACTTACCTCTCCGAGTGATGGGCCCCAAATCTAGAACCCGGGATAGGTCAATGGCTGGTACTTCACTGCGGACTTGACTTCTTGGGCAAGACTGTAGGGATGATGAACTTTTATTATATCAAAATTTAAATGCCTGGATTCTATCTAGACTGCTCCTGCAATGGGCAACTCTGGACCAAGAACTGGGTCCAGAACTAGTTCATGCTATGGCCCTAATTCCGATGCTGTGGTTATCTCAATCTAGAAAATTATCACTGTCATGCCAAACAAATCTGGGTTTGAATCTCATCAAGTAGAGACTTTCTTTTAGCTATATAATTTGGGGCCAATGACTTTGCCTCTCTACAATAACTAAATAATACCCACCTGGTTATGAAGATGAAAATGAGATGTGCCTGCAACACGTGGGCACAAAGTAAGCACTTGGAAAATACCAACTATTCACAGGCAGTGCCAAATGCAGGCAAGAGCAGGGACGCTGGAGTCACCTCTCGGCTGGGGCACACCCTGGCTCTGATATTTTTTACATGTGTGTGGCCCTGTGGGCAAGGACTTCTCTGACCCTCACAGTGGGGTAGATAAAATAATCTACTTACAGGGTTGTTCTGAGAGTTACATGAGAAAACGTATGCAGAAGTTTTAGTATGGTGCTTGACAAAGAGCAAGCACTAAAAACGTCATCTATGATTATAATCATTTAAGAGATGCCAATGGAATCTAGTAGATAGATTTCTTTATCAAATCTGCCTCCTGGGGACACAAAAATTGCTTAGATTTGGCCCTTTAGGAGACCTAGAGTATATCTATTTATCCTTCATTCTTCCCTCCCTCCCATCCACACACCTACCCATCTCTTTCCATCTCTTCATCCTGCTCCCTTCCTTCTCTCCTTTCCTGTTCCTCCTTTCCTTCTCCATCCCTCCTGTATTCCTTTTTCCCTCCCTCTTCCCTTCTGACTCCCTTCCCTTCCTTCCCTCATTCCCCTTCCTCATCCCCTTCCCTAACCTTCCCTTCCCCTTCCTCTTCCCCTTCCTCTTCCCCTTCCTCTTCCCCTTCCTCTTCCCCTTCCCATTCCCTTCCCTTCTCTCCTTCCTTCAGTTCCCTTCCCCTTCTCTTTCCCCTTCCCCTTTCCCTTCCCTTCTCTTTCCCCTTCCCCTTTCCCTTCCCTTCCCTCCCTTTCCCCTCCCTCCCACCCTCCCTTCATTCATAATTGCAATAAATATATATGGAGAGTCTAACAGGTACCAGGCTCCATGCCGGGCTCTGAAGAGTTCAGTTCAAAGAGAAACTCACAGGCTGGCACTGTTCATTAAAAGAATCACAGAGATGAATCTCACAATGCAGGAAAACTAGGTCATAATGTCCAGCAAACATGAACATCTGAACTGAGAACCGGCTTTCCGAGGATCTCCCATTCTCCTCCACATGGATGGTGGAATCACGTTGATTTGAGCAGCTGGGAGGGTGACAGGGGCAAAGGTGTAACTTCTTAAAATAGCAGTGGAGAAAATTAAAGAGTCCCTCGGGTTCCCTCCATCATGATAAAGTGGACTTTTTCTGTTCCTCTGTTTCCTCCAAGATATATCCATAAACTCACATGGCTTAAATCATTTGGGGGCACAGTCTCTGTAGTGAAACAGACTGATTTTATATTCTAGCCCGACCCATGTTCTAGCTAAGTGATTATGGGCAGGTTACTCATCCTTACTGAACCTTACTTTTCTTATCTGTAAAGTGGAGACAGTAATATACACTTTATGAGACTGATGTGAGCATTTAATCAGATAACCCACATATATTTCTTGGCACATAGCTAAGCTCAATGACAAATATTAGCTAGGATTATTACTATAATTTAAATCGTGATCTATAGAAATGCATTTTTCCCTTGTTTTTGTCAGCCGGGCAGTTCAATAATATTTCATCCCACAACATTTATCATATTGTTTTCATATTGACCCAGTGTTCACTTTGGTGTAATAATCCATTACTACCAAATTGATTCCCTAGTTTTGAACAATAAGCCTGTTACCAAAGTTATCAAGAATATTGAAATGGAAAAATATTGGCATTTATTCACCCTACCCACCTATTTGGTATTAATATTTTAGGCTAAAATCTCAGGAGTGATATTTCTGAGTCAAAGAGTGTGGTTATGCTATGTAATACAACTTACACATCTGCTAGGGATGGATGAGACGAACATTTTCCCGTAAACGTTAGTAAGGCCAAATGATAATTCTAGAATTGCTCGTTACCTGTTTCTGATGATGAAATACTTCACAGGGTCAGCCTTGTCTTCAGTGGGGGTGGCATAGCAGTTCCTCAACACCAGGTTAAACCGGGAGGTGTCCCCTTGCTCCAAGATGGCGCCCACATAGAGCATGGACTCAACAGACAGTTCAGCTACATCCCCTTCATAAGGATTCGTGTAGTTCTGGTCTTGGAAGAGGGCCATCCTAACAATGAACTCTCCATCCCCGCCCACACTGACGTTCAGGAAGCTGAGAAAAGGAAAGCCACAAGAGTGGGAACCTCAGAGAGAACAACATAAATCAAGCCCTGCTACTTACTTAACACACTTATGAAGGCAAAGACACATGTCTTGGATCCTTAAGTGAACTATTCAATCATTCATTTAAACGGAGCATTTATTAGTTTCTAGGCACCAAACTTGACAGACAAGTCTGTCTCCAGGATTTCCACGGATCCTCCCTGCAGGACAAGTTACACATATATCTCTCACTGAAGGAATAACTGAGTGTACACCTCCATCTTCTCACCTGGAGAGTGGGGCTGAGAACCAGTTCTGTGTGTTTACATTTTTTTTAGCAGCAGATCGCTTCCCTCCATTCCACAGTCTTCAGTGAAACCCAATTTTAACAACAGAAATGGCTTTCCTTTTGATTTTTTGTGAACCAGGAGCCCCAGCACCAAACCATCTGGAAACCACTGAATTAGAAAATTGCTAATCCTTCTGATCCTGTTGCTTTGTAATACCAGGGGGCAATAAGGAATGAGATGAGCACTCTGGATTTTTGACTTCCCAGAAAGTCCCCTGGTAAATCTAGGGATGCTAAGGAACTGATTCAACAGGACCCCATTTCAGGCACAGAAACACAATAAAACAGAGAAAAGCCCCTGCCCAAATTGCTATCTGATGCTATTCCTGCTGGGGATGGGGTGCCTGTTTATCCGATAAAAGCTGGTCTCTGCTTCAATCTCATGTCTGCAGGGAAGTTGTTCTGTCCCCATCAAATCCACCACCAACAGGGGTCTGGAACCCCTGTTCCCTGCTCCCAAAGCACCCCACGTTTTTTTTACATTGCACTTATCCTGCTTATAAGTAATTACTGATTTAATTCGTTGCTTAATACTTTTGTTCCTCAAGGTGAATGAACTTGTCCTGCGTTTTTGTTTTCTAGCACATTTAGTAAGCACTGTTTCATGTTGCTGCATTGCCTAGTTATAACCATCTTTAATATCCACAGAATAATCTATGTCTGTCTTGTTCATGCTGAACATCTTTAATATACAATCAGTGAGTGCTTGTGGAATGAATGATTGAATGACTGGAGGCTCCTGGAGGAGGTTGGTAATATGATGTGGGCATCATAGTCTACACTTGAAATAAGTGTGATGTGACTATTGCTAAGGTTATAGGTCAAAGGGCAAGGGTCAATGCCATACCTTACAATGGGCTTCAAGGCAGCTTGGAGGCTGACTTTCATGTCCAGTGGGTAGGCACATTGGAAGTTGATGTTGAGGATGGTGTCTCTGATGATGAAATCACTGACCAAGGAGAGGGTGTTTTTGTAGATGGCATGGGTTTGATTTCTCTTTGGCATAAAAACAAAACCACACAGATGTTTATGTGTAAGTGTATGTAAGTGTATCTCAAATCCAGATCTGATTTCCAGAGTCAATGTGCTTAACCATGCAGCCACCCTACCTTCTGAGCTCATGGAGGTAAAGGGACCTCCTCCTTTAGTGTTACTGACACTTTGTGGGAAGGGGAATGAGGACACCAGACAAAAAACTAGACCAATAAATTATTGACCCTTGGGAAGAGTCAGGAACCGACAAGCTTGCTTCTCTGTGCATCCCTCCCCCACCATCCCTAATTAAAATTATCATAATTGTAGCTTACGTTTATGAAACTCACATGTCAGATTTACACTAAGCTCTTTATGTAAACCAACATGTGCACTCTCACATAACCCTGGGGCTCAGGGAAGCTAAGTGGCTTGTCCAAGATCTCAGAGCTACTATGATAGGTCCCATCAGCCCAACACATACCTTCTGGCAGCAGTGGTGTGAAAGCCACTTACCTCCAGAATGTTCCTGCAGGCACTAGCCTGGACGGGGCTGGTCACAGATACCCAGTTCGTCTCGCCTGTCTGCAAGATGCTGCTGCAGTTTGGGTCTCGCAGGTAGGCAATGACCTCCTCCTCCAAACCCAGGCCTCCCAGCAAACATTTGTCCACCTTCACCTTGATCTCCTCGGCCCCACAGTCTAGCTGAGGCTGCAAACTGTGGAAATCTGCAAAGCAGAGATGAAGGCAAGTGGAATGGACATGAGTCTGGAAGCCCACTTTCCTTACTCTTTGGTAAGGTCTCCATGACCCAGAAGATTATGTAAACTGGAAGGTCCCTGGGACCCAGACGGAATTCATGCCTAGACTGGCAGTAGGTGAGGCTGGCAAAGGGGGCCCCTCATTCGAGATTTCCAAGTGTCCTATGTGCAGGCTTAGCTAAGGTTTTTTGGTCTAGTTCCTCTTGGGGATTGTGTTATTTGGGGAGGCAGGATGGACTTGCATTGCATACTAGAATCAAAGTTAGATATATGTTACCTTGTTGAGTCAGCACATCTGACCAAGTTCAGAGCTATCATATTTTAACTCAACATTTATTCAACACACAACTTCTTGAGCATCTACTATCTGCCAGGCACTGGGGCTACAACACTTATCAAAACTGACAAAATTCCCGCTCTTACAGAGCTAATATTTGAATAGGGTAGACAAATAGTAAACTAATAGGAAGACAGTTTCTATTGCATTCATGAATGCATTAATTCAATATATATTTACCAACCACCTTCTTTCTCTCTCTCTCTCTCTCTCTTCTTTTTTTTTTTTTTTTTTTTTTTTTTTTAGACAGAGTTTTGCTGTGTTGCCCAGGTTGGAGTGCAGTGGTGAAATCTCAGGTCACTGCAACCTCTGCCTCCTGGATTCAAGTGATTCTCCTGCCTCAGCCTCCCGAGGCTGGGATTACAGGCATGGGATTAGAGGCATGTGCCACCACACTGGGCTAATTTTTGTATTTTTATAGAGATGGGGTTTTGCCATATTGGCCAGGCTGGTCTCAAACTCCTGACCTCAGGTGATCTGCCCACTTCAGCCTCCCACAGTGCTGGGATTACAGGCATGAGCCACTTTACCAGCCACCTTCTCAAATGCTAGGTGCATTCAACACAAAGTAAATAAGGCATGGACTTGGCCTATGAGGATTTCTTGGTCTTGTGTAAACACCAACATACCCACAGCTTATTATACTTCAATATGATAAAGATACAGACAGAAGTATGTACAGATGCAGGGGGAGCAGAGAAGAAAGTCTAAGTCTCTTGGTGAAGCCAGGGAAGGATTCACAGTGGGGTGAAACTTGAAAGAAGGGTAGGAGTTTTGCAAGTGAGTAAAGCAAGTGAAAGCATCTCAGGCTAAGGGAATAGGATAGGCAAAAGCATGGAGATGAGATAGAGGGGATGGTGCATTTGTGGAATTTCAAAGTTCAGAGGTGCAGGAACCTAAAATGAGAGTGGGGTGTGAGAGATGGAGAAGGAAGTGAAAGTCAGACCACAGAGGGATGTGTCTGCAAGCAATGGGGCCCACTGGACAGCCATCATTCTGCTGGCCACTGATGAAGACGTGAGGCAGGCCACCTGCTCACTCAGTCAGCTGAGACTGTCCTTGGAGCCCATCCAGGTACAGGGAGGGCCTCCTTAAAGCCCAAGTTCTGACTCTGTGATGGGCCCAAACCCCAGAAAACCACACTGACTCTCTGGGGCCTCATCCACTCAATGAGCAGAAAGAGGCTTTAAGGAGATCAAGGTTGTTGGTTGTTCCCTACCCCTCATTTCCCAGGGTGCTCCTGCTGGGCACATCTAAGCATCGCCTTGTTCACACTGCAGCTCCATTTTCCAAATGTGTCATGCTCCTTCTTGTCCTGCTGCCTAGAACACTCTCTCTTCCATAGGGACTTGGAGTGTGCTCAGAGGAAGGCATGCTTGTGCCAAGGGCAAGATCAAAGGCCCTTGTTAGAGTTCAGTGATGGAGGGAAATAATCTCAGTGGGAGGCTCATCCATCCCCTGTCCAGGGCTTAGTGTTTGTTTGTCTATGACATCCCTACCCACGGGCCATCTCACTCTGCTTGCTCACCTCCCGGGACAAGAAATTCATCACCTCCTGAGCCTTCCCAATTGGACTGCTCTGATTTAGTTCTCACAATAGCCCTGTATGGTGGGTATTATTATCACCTTAACCTCATTTTACAGATGAGAACATTCAGGCTCAGAGACAATAGTGACTTGTCCCCAGAAGTCTGCCCATGTCCCTGACATGAAGACCCTGTGACTATGAAAACATAGCTCCTACATTTGCAGAATTATCATCTTCAGTACCTTCAGCCTCAGGGGTCAAGCCTGTGCATGTCAGAACCATTTCCTGAGGCCGTGGCCCAGCAGCTGACCTGGAAATTTGCTACAGCTCTGCCCTACTATCCTTGCAAACCCACTGGCTTTACAGCAAATAGACTGGAGAGCCCACATTTCCTTGACCTCAGGTCCATGCCCCCGACTCTGCTTTATACCTTATCCTGACTCTCTAAAGCTCCCTCCCTCCTGCCCTGTCCACTCAGGATGGTAGTTACTGGCCCAGTGAGCCACTCACCAGAGCTATTGAGGTCCTGTCTGCAGAAACAGCCCCAGGTGCTGTTGCGGGCAAGGCACTCCTCCTCGGGGCGGCAGGCCTTCTCACACTTGTCCTCCACAGTGGAGGGATCTAGGTGATGGGGCACGGAGAGAGAAGATCAGGATGCAGTGTGGGCTGGACTTGAGGCCCCCAAGTCCAACCTTCTCATTCCACCGGGGCACAAGAATCTTGCCAAGGTTGTGTGATACTTAGTGGAAGCGTTAAGCCTCAAATTCAGATTTCCTGACTCCCAGTCCAGTAGGATAAGTGAGAGCCCTAAAGCTGCCACCTGAACACTTACCACAGACAAGACTCTATTCTAAGGACAATGAATGTATTAGCCCATTTAATCAAAATGAGAAAGGACAGCATGGCGGTTAAGCCCATGGATGCTGGAGCTAGAATGCCAAGTTCAAATCCCAGCTCTACCATGCTCCAGCTCTGTGATACTAGGACAGCCCCTTAATTTCTCTGTGCCCCTCATTGTGGTAATTAGGTAGCACTTATCTCATGGAACTGGGGAGAGGATCAAATGAGTTAATACATTTGAAGTACTTAGGATAGCAACAAGGACATTGTGAGCATTATGTGTTAGCTGTTATTTTTGCCGTTACCCCCTTTTTTTCAGATCAGAACACCGAGGCTCAGGGAGGCAAATTTAACTTCCCAAATGGAGCCAAAATCTGAATGAGCATGAGCTCTGGATTTTATGCTACAGACATTTATAAACTGGGAAATTTCACCCTTAAATGAGAATTTCTGGCTTGAAACGTTGGAAGGTCTGACAACCCCTGTGTTGTGTTCTCACTGGGCAGGAGCTGAGTCAAGGCTGCTCTGCATCCTCTCCTGTCTCCTCTTGACTTGCTCCACTCACTTTACTGAGCCTGGGGGGCATCTCGCTGACTGTGTAGCTGCCTCCTCCAGGGCTCTGCTGCTCACCTGTGCAGTATCTCAGATTACACTCGGGAGTGCCTTCCAACCGGTACACGTGATACCCGCCTGGGCAGGCCTTCACCAGCACCTCCGTCTTCCAGAGACAGCAGTTGCCACTCCAGTGGGTACAGGCAGTGCGGTTGACGATGCCATCCCCAAGGGCAGGGTGGGTCCCGTTCAACCACATGGGAGCAGCTGTCTGGCATCGGTGCACCTGGACACAGGTCTCCGACATCCTCACTCCTCCTTCCCCTACAAAGCGGTACCAGCCACTCATGTTGTCATCGCACCCCTCTTTCTCTTCTGAGTTCTCTGTGCTTCGGAAGGGTTCATCCAGGAGGGTGTAATTCTGACAGGGGTCAAAACAGATGTGAGCCTCTGGGGTGCCAGGAGCTCCGCAGTCCAAGTCCAGCCCATAGGAACTGGCTTCACTGGGGTTTCCATAACCTGGGAAAGTGACAGAGTGCAGTTGGGTTTAATGTTTAATCCATTAATTAAACATCAACTTCATCACCTTTCGGGCAGAATAACCAGTGAGGATCTTCTGCGGTATTTTTTAGGCATTGAGGACATCAGGGCCACCATCCTGCCCAGTCTCCCTCCCCGCCTTAGAGTAACAAAGTTCTTTCCTGTGCATTCATGCACAGCAGCCTTGTTTGACTAATATTTGTTTTTCTCATTATAAATGTAATACAGGCTTACTGAAAAAGAACCTCAAACATCATTAAAATGAATAAAGCAAAAATGAAAGTTGCCATAAGCCCATCTCATCCCCAGAAGTAACAATAAATTTGTTATGTAGCCTTCAGATTCTTCTTAGGCATGTTTAAAATATATTGCTTTCTTAAAAATAAAAATAAGTTTAATTCTGTACAACATCTTTTTTTCCACTTGCATTTTTTACTTAACATAACATAGACATTTTTCCATACCAGTAGCACAATCTAATGTAAGAATTCCAAACCTTGGCACTATTGACATTTTGGCTGGGTCATTGTTTATTGGAGGAACCATCCTGTCCATTATAGAATGTTTAGGAGTATCCTTGGTCTCTACCTACCAGATCCCAGCAGCATGACCCAAAGTGGTCTCCAGGCATTGCCAAATGTCCCCTGCGGAATATCACCTCCAATTGAGAACCACTGACCTAACAAGACCATTTCTGATTGTTGATCTATCATTTTTCAAAACAGTTATAGAAACTGTGATGTATGAAGAGGCAGAGAAGTAAAGGAGGAAGACCACAGGCTGGTCGGGCTGACTTTAAATCCAATTCCACACTTGCTGGCTGGGTGACCTTGGCAGGTGACTTAAGTCCCCTGAGACTTATTGGCAAAACCATGTGTGTAAACTAGTGGTTCTCAAACTTTATCCATTCCTATGCCTTGGGTCATGACCTTTGCCATACATGTGTTTGCCTGTCCTATTATTGACTTAAAATGTTTCTTTCAATGATTATCTCTAAGAATTAGTTTCATCTTAAAGAATAATATCTGTGATAACATAGATATCATGTGCTAGTTATATTTTTTAGATATGCATAAAAAATAAACATAAAACCATGAAAAACTTGTTAAGAGTTTGCCAGGCATCCCCCGAATCATCTTGGAATATATACACCTCATTTGGAGAAAGAAAGCCTTAAATGATTGTTAGAGGATTAAGTGAGATAATATGCGTAAAATGCCAAGCAGAGCACCAGGGTCAAGCGAATTCTCTTCTCTAGTTCTGATTTGTTGAATGCTGTAGATGCCTGAAGAAGGAGCTAAGTGCACACACAGGATCATGTGCTTATAATACACGTTAAAGGGGCTTTCTAAAAAAAGAGACTTTCAAGTTTTGCACATGCTTATAATACACATTAGAAGGGCCTTTCAGAAAAAGAGATTTTCAAACTTTTCTCATGCATGTGCTTAAGACAAGGAATCCCTGAATTTATTGTTCTTAGATTACTCCTTGCACACCCTGCGTTTTTCTACTGGAGGCCTCCAGTGAGTTCAATTCCCTCACCCACCCTCCTCCACAGGGCTGAAATTTGCACTCTAATTCTAAGTCTGAGATTCCTTTCTGCAAGTATCTGAATTGCCCAATTCATAAAGAGATCATTTAATCTAGCCCTTTCAGGAAAAGAAGAAGGTGCTTTCCAGTACAAAGTGACTAAGTTGTGTATTTCTTGATCTTCTTTAATCTGGGATCTCTGATCTCCCAAAGATATGGGCATGGGAAGTTATGTTAACTGGCTCCCACTGCCATTTCAAGGGAATTTCTGATTAGATTCTTTGAGAGATGATTGTGACTTGATTTCCATTGTGTCTCACTATGTTTCCCTTGATTTCTAGCTCTGAGTTTTTGCTTTAGAACCGCCAATTCCTCTTCCTTACCTGAGTCACCTTCTCTGCACTTCTATCCTCACTTGCTAGGTCTTCCTTGACATCTGAGATGCCAGGTGAGCAGAATACTTACCTTGCTGCACTGCAGATGCCTGGGCCAGAATGCAGGAGACCAAGGCCAGCCACAGGAGGCCAGAACCCACCATCCTTTCCATAAGGTGAGGCATGCAGGTCACTTTGCTGTATGCAGACTTGCCGTGCAGCTACGGGAAACGAAAGACCCAAATAAGATCAGGGCATAAGACTATGTTCTTAGAAACAGATCCGTTGACTTCCTTCATGAAGAGCTGCATTGTTTCAAAGTAGGTGTGACTTGTGGACAGATGAAGCAAGATAATGGGAGATAAAGTTGACAGTAAGCAAACCAAAGACAAGCTCAGAGCTGGCTAGTACTGCAGAATGTCCTAGAAAGGTCTCAGGATGGTCCCTGCTCAGGTGGAGGTAAAGGCTCTCTGGAGATTGGATAGAAAAAGAGGGATACGGTGCCTGTGAATATCTGCACACAAAAGTAATGGCTGCCCTTTCTTAGTTTGATGCAATGGGTGCTGTTAAGAGCCCCCTGAAATGTCCTCTATGCATGTAGATTTCTGTGAGTGTGGAACCATGCCAAACCGAGCCCCATGTTCCTTGCTCCTAGTACAGAATCCGGCACACAATGGGTACTCATTAGAGGATTAAGGGATGAATAAATAAATCAATGGGGGTTGGGAGCAGTGGTGAGGCAGAAAGAAAGAGCTGCAAAAAGCCTGCCAGCATTTGGATGGCGTTTACTTTTCTGGGAAATCCTTTCCCTGAATGGCCAAATCTTTGGAAAACTTCCTATAACCTCTGGAAGACTTCAGTGGAAAATAGAGATCGGTTTCTGGCAGGGATATCGTGAGTATGCTATGAGGCAGCAGGGATAGGGGAGCACCCAGGATTGGTGATTCTTAGAGTTGAGATCCCTATAGAGACCTAGTGCCCTGGTGGGAGTATCTGGGGCAAGGGAAAGGGTGGCAACTATAGGCCTGGAACATCACAGGTGACTGAAAGCATGGCTGAGTTGGATATAGAGTGGTACCTGGAGCACTTGACAATGGCCAGGATCCAAACTCCTTGCTAGGTTCTAAAAATTTCCAGAAACAAAGAACCCTAGCAAGTCCAGTGGATCAAGATTTCCCAGGATTAGGAGAAAGCCTCCTGAGGCTTAAAGCAGGACTTACCTCCGATGAGAACACAAAGCGTTCCTTCTCCTCTGCCAGCCATGGGAATGCAGCCTGCTGTGGGCTGTCTTTTTATTGCAATTTCCCACCCATGTGTCTCTCCTCAATTGGTGCACAGGTATGATGGGAGTTCTAGGCCATACACTGGGCTTGTTGAGTGGAGGTGAGATAAGCCATTTACGCAAAGGATGGTGAAAGAAGGGCCCTCCCCTCACAATGTAAACCCTTCCAGCTGTCTCAGCATCGTGCAAATGCTTCCTACAAACAATAGTGCCGTGTGCTGAATGCTGAACATGCTGGGCACTACTTTGCGTCCATGACTTCTCACATTTAATCTTCCTAATCAATCAATGAAACTGGTGCCATATTTATTACCAGAAACCAAACACGAATTGAAAGGAAGCTTAATACCCAAAGGGAAGTGAAGAGAAAATCAAACAGGCACTTGTTTGCACAATGGATTTTCAACTGTACCTTGTGTTCCTAGCTAATCATCTTGGAACATTTCTGCTTCTGTCTGAAGGCCACTGAGCTTGGGCCAGTTAGACTAAGAGGATAAATAGGAAAAGAAGGAAGGGAGTGTGGATATTTCCACAAAATTCCATTTCTTGGTCCATAGACTCTACCCAACTCCAGATTTCTAATGCTAAGGAGTTTTGGAATGGCTAATTTGGTGATGATGGATTTTGGAATGCCAAAGGACAGACAAAGGTTCCTGGACAAAAGAAGCATCAGAGCAGCCCCTGTAAATCCCTTTTGATATGTAGGCTGCCCTAGAGATTGGAAGGCATGAGACTGAGAAGACGCTGTAGAGGATCTTGGACTTACTAACTCCAGGCTTGGACTGGGCTTTCATGGCATGGTAGAAATCATGGACTTCATAAAAGAGCCAAAGCTTTTGCAGAAAAAAAATGGCCACTGTTTCTTCTCTGTCACTCTGGGACTCCTTAAGGAGCCAAGGCAACTGGGGACAAGGGAACAGGAGAGTCTTGGCATTGGTAACACCTTCTACAAAACCTCAACCTGGAAAAATGAAAGGTGCTACAAGCCACCTTCTCTACTCCCAAAGCAACTGGAGAAAAGTCTCTATAATGTGGAACTTATGACAACTGGGTCCACTAAATAGCCCACTGATCCATTCAATCTGGCCAGGTGCCCATCCCAGTCTCCCCAGGGGCCACTCTCAACCTTCCCATTCCTCTTAAATGGTCTCTACGGCTATCATCACCCGCTCACACCACCTTTCTCAGCAGATATCTTGTACCCTACTTCAAAAACAATTTAGGCCACAACACCTGACCTTGCTCCTTTCCCTATAAACATATAAATACTGGTCTCTGTCCTCCACTTCTTCCCCCTTCAACTTTTAATAAGGCGATCTTCCTCCTTTTCAAAGTCAGTTCCTCCATCCTTCTTCTGGCCTCACCATTCCAATCTGAACCATGCAGCTACAACTTTATAGCCAAATCCACTGGGTAGTTTGTTTCTGCTCCTTTGTGATTGGATTTGCCTACTGCTTTTTCCGGGTACCTTGCATTTCCTTGACTCCGCATGATAGTATTTTCTTGAGTCTCCTATTTCTACTTGGAGATTTCTGTTCTGTTGCTACAAGATCCTGTCCCTAAGAATGCCGGTTAGGTCCCATTTTTCTTGTCACTTCATAAACTCTCCCTGGGAGGTATCAAGTTATCTCATGGTTTCACATACCATCTCCAGGCTGCTGAGTTCTGAATCTGTATCCCCAGCTCTCGCTACTCCCTTGAACTTCAGTTCCATCTACCTATTGATTGCTGGACCTCTCACTGCCGCTGAGATGCTTGAGACACCTCAAACTCAGCAAGTGCAACACTGAGCTCATCAAGTCCCCTAAATCTCCTCCTCCTCATTGTGTAATATATTTTAGTCAAAGGTGCCACTCCCCTCCCAGTCATCCAAGCTGGAAACTTGGCCTCTTCCTTTCTAAGCTCCTTCCTTTCTCCCTCTGCCCCCATTTCCAATAATCCTTTCCTCTCCATCTCCACCTCACCAATCCAAATTCGGGCCACCATTCCTTATGAAGGTAATTTTTTTTTTGACCAAGGGTCTTGCTCTGTTGCCCAGGCTACAGTGTAGTCATGTGATCATAGGCTCACTGCAGCCTTGATCTCCTGGGCTCAAATAATCCTCCCATCTCAGCCTCCTGAGTAGCTGGGACTACGGTTATTGGCCACCACATCTGGCTAATTTTTAGATTGTTTTGTAGAGGCAGCGTCTTGCTATAATTTGTGGTTGTCTGGCCTCTTCCTCATCTTCAAGCCTTTACATACGCTATTCCCTCAGCCTGCATCACTCTTCACCCAGCCTCATCCTACGTTATCACCTCTTCCAGGAAGCCTTTCCTAACTCCACCGGCACTCCTCTTCTCTGCTCCTAGGCCTCGCAGGGCTGATTCCAGTTACACTCACCTGCCAACTTATCTGTCTACCTCTGAAGGCTGTTAAGATCTTTGTGGACAGAGGCCAAGTGTGATGGCCCATGCCTGTAATCCCAGCACTTTGGGAGGCCAAGGTGGGTGGATCACTTGAGGTCAGGAGTTCGAGGCCAGCCTGGGCAACATGGTGAAACACCATCTCTACTAAAAATACAAAAATTACCCGGGCATGGTGGTGCATGCCTATAGTCCCAGCTACTCAGGAGGCTGAGGCAGAAGAATCACTTGAACCCAGGTGGAGGTTACAGTGAGCTGAGATCACACCACTGCACTCCAGACTGGACAACAGAGTGAGACTCTGTCAAATAAATAAATAAATAAATAAATAAAAGATATCTGTGGACAGAGAGCCTGTCTCTGCAGTCCTAATCAGTACCTAGTAAGTACTTCTTGAGTAAACACATGGACAAATTCATAAAAAGCACTCCCAGACCCTCTGCAGTGAGCAATTCCTCAAACTTATGGCTGTCCAAGTGTAAGCAGTGAGCCTTGCAGGAAAGACACAAGATCCTACCTCAGGACCTTTGCACCTGCTATTCCGACTGCCTGCAATGCTCTTCAGATATGCCCCTGGTTCACTCCTTTACTTCTTTTAGCCTCTGCTCAGCAGAGGGACTTTCTCTGGTCATTTTATGTCAAATAACACCCACATTGCTCTATCCCTCATCCTTTTTTCTTCGTCCCCCTCAGGACTTGTCACCATCTATCACGTGGCACATAGTTGTTGTTTAAATGTATCTGCCTTTTAAATGTAAGCTCTCTACCAGCAAGGGCTCTTGTTTGATTATTTGCTGTTTCCATGGTACATAGAAAATTGCCTGGCATTGAACTTATGCCCAAAATACCTGTTGAATATATTGAGCTGGATAATCGATAGAAAACAAGAAAGGCAAAGAAAAAGTACCGAGGGACTGAAGGAGTAATTCTGATGTGCTTTCTTTTTATCCCAGCTCTTGTCTTTGGTCTTTGTCTTTATTGATCTTGGCCCAGATTTTTCCTTTATGTTCTGTTGTATTGGAGTGCAAGCACAGATGGATGCGTACACCATCAGCCACCAACTGACCATGGCCTGACAGTGGACAGGGGCTGGGATCAGCCCATAGTCTTCCTTTGCAAAGTTCTTATGTCAAGGTTTTCTGTGCATGTCTGTGTGATAACAGGCCCCTTGACTTAAGACACACTGCCCTAGCAGCCCCCATTTGCTGATACACACGTGTGGATTTCCCTGGGATCAGAAAGTTCTGATAATGTACCAAGGAGGGCCTTGGCCTCTCCTGAAAAGCCACAGCTGGAGCCCAGGGAAGCAGCTGGTAGCAGAGCAGAGAGTTCCCATTGAAACTGGCTTTCTTCTATCCACTTGGCACAGAAGTCCAGAGACTCGTGGGGTATCTGGGTCTGCTGGAACCAGCCGCCCTATCCTGGAGGACCCTCATACCCCACAAAGCATTTCCTACTAATGGGGATCATTGATCTCTTTTCTGCTCTTGGTGTGTCCCTGGGAGTTGGTTTTCCAGGGAATCTTCTGGATTGGGAGGGAAATGTCTAATGATTGGAGGGAGTCCTTAGGACATTCCAGGTACCTGACCTTGACTTGCTTACTCCTTATTACCCCTAAGGACTGGGAGACTCCTGGAAGCAGGGACTTACTCATCAATATGTAATTGTCTGTCTTATTCATCAGTGTTCCCCAGCACCTAGAACAGTGCCTGGCACATATAACATTCTCAGATAAATGTTTCTGGAAAACTAAACTAACCCTCTAAGGACATCACTATTGTCTCCATGATACAGAACCAGCAGGCCCTGGTATACAATCATTAATTTTTCCTTTTTTTTTTAATGACAGAGTCTTGCTCTGTCACTCAAGCTAGGGTGCATTGGCATAATCTCAGCTCACTGCAGCCTCAACCTCCCAGGGTCAAGAGATTCTCCCTCCTCGGCCTCCTAAGTAGCTGGGACTACAGGCACGTGACACCATGCCCAGCTAATTTTTAATTTTTTTTTGTAGGGGTGGGGTCTTGCCATGTTGTCCAGGCTGATCTCAAACTCCTGGGCTCAAGCAATCACCACCGCCGCCTGGGCCTCCCAAAGTGCCAGGATTACAGGTGCGAGCCACCGTGCCTGGCCTATGCTCTCATTTCTGAAATGTCTGACCTACTTAGAATTACTTGTTCAAGTTCTCTCTCCTACCAGACAGGAAATTCCAGGGCGGCAGGGATTGTGTCTGGCTTGTTCACTGCTATATCCCTGGCATCTAGCACATAGTGCCTGGCACATAGTACATGCTCAGCAAATACGAATGAATAAATGGATGAAGCTCAGAGACATTGTGTAAGGTCACACAGCAGAACCTGGTCTCACTGAGCAGACTGTGAACTCCGTGAGGACAGGGTGGGGGGCTATGTTTTCCTACCATGGGATCCTTAGCACCATACATTGTGCCTACATGGTAGAGTTCAATAAATACTTGTTGAATGAATGGATGACTTCAAAGACTGAGATTTAAAACTCATTATTTTGCCAGGAGATGGGGGACTCGGGTACACCGTCACAAGTCCCATTTTGAGAACAAGCAGCATTTAAAGACACAGGCTGTTTCTCGACAGCCGGGATGAAAGGGGAGAAAAGAAGGCAGGCTGACCAAAGCATGAACTTTCTTTTCTGTGGCTGGAGCACTGGCCTACATCGTGCCCCCTGCCCAGCAGGAAGTGAGGCGGCAGCCACGGAGCACAGGGCTTTCTGCTGTCAGTCACTGAAAAGTCAGGGTCAAGGTGGCCGAGAGAAGCAGAGGCAGCCAGACTTTCAGGAGTCCTGGAAAGAAAACAGTTACAGGGCAACTGCTAGTACGACTGTACTTTTGTGCAAATTAACATAAGCTGCCTCCTCTAGACTGACCAATCAGAAGAGGACCCCCTCTCTGGGCTGGTCTCCTAGAAAAATGAAGCTTCCTCTTTATCTGCCCTGAAAAAGGTGGACTGATCTGAAAAAGGTAGTCGTTCCTCTGGCACTAGGCTTGGTACCTCCTCAAAAGGGCACTCTTGTGCAGTGCCCAATCTACTCAACCATCCTTAGAGACCTTGGGGGATAGTCACAGAGGGCAAACCTCTTAGGAGTGCTGTGACTCTCCATCTCTGAGCTCACCAGTACTGGGCTGAACTAGTTCAGGTCAAATGCCCAGTTAGCTGGGTGGGGTGGCTCACACCTTTAATCCCAGAATTTTGGGAGGCCGAGGGAGGCGGATCACCTGAGGTCAGGAGTTCAAGACCAGCCTGGCCACACGGAGAAACCCCATCTCTACTAGAAAATACAAAAATTAGTCGGGCATGGTGTTGCAAGCCTGTAGTTTCAGCTACTGGGGAGGCCGAGGCAGAAGAATCGCTTGAACCCAGGAGTTGGAGGTTACAGTGAGCCGAGATTGTGCCACTGTACTCCAGCCTGGGTGACAGAGCAGACTCCACTTCAAAAAAAAAAAAAAAAAAAAGGCCAGGCGCGGTGGCTCAAGCCTGTAATCCCAGCACTTTGGGAGGCCGAGACGGGCGGATCACGAGGTCAGGAGATCGAGACAATCCTGGCTAACACAGTGAAACCCCGTCTCTACTAAAAAATACAAAAAACTAGCCGGGCGAGGTGGCGGGCGCCTGTAGTTCCAGCTACTCGGGAGGCTGAGGCAGGAGAATGGCATAAACCCGAGAGGCGGAGCTTGCAGTGAGCCGAGATCCGGCCACTGCACTCCAGCCTGGGCGACAGAGAGAGACTCCGTCTCAAAAAAAAAAAAAAAAAAAAAAAAAAAAAGCCAGGTTAGTGTAAGAACCTCCTTAGATCCAGGTACCAGTAGCTGTTGCACAGATTTGCTTTTCACCTAGATTTTTAGACAATTCAGTAGCCATAAAAATGGTGGCCATAAAAATGCGTTTTTTTGCCACCTGTCCCTGGCCTTTGTGGTCAGAAAAGCAAAGAAGCAGAGAAGTAGGGTTTCTTGTTTGGTCGTTGTATTCACCCCAGTACTAAGCATGCTTCTTGGCACATAGTATTACTCAATGAATATTCGTCACCTATTGAATGAATCTAGGAAAAGGTGTCAGAGAGGAGGCTTGGAGCTTCAGGAAGTGCCCAAGATACAGATCTGGGGTATGTTCATATCCTTTGGGTACAGGTTTCCAATAAGTGTGTGTACATCTGCACACACAAATATGCACGCAGACAATTGCAGCTTTCTGTGCATCTGTACATGCAAATATGATTGCATGTATGTGACCTTGTGTGTGTGGACAAACATGTCTGGATGACCTACATTCTCAAGTGCTTATCTGGGCATGCCTGTGTCTGTGTGCACATATGTACTATTGGGACACAGCATAGGTATGTGTGCATGTGTCCAGCCCTAGGTCCAGGTACCCCAGGCATTTCCATAAATACAGTTGCCTCTTCAGAACTCAAGTCCAGCCCTTCAGCACACCCTGGGACCCCAGGCAGTCAGAAGAGCAAAGAAGAAGCAGAGAAGTAGGATTTCTTGTTTGTTGTGTTCACCCCAGAACTAAACATGCTTCTTGGCACATAGTAGCACTCAAGAAATATTTATCACCAATTTTTTTTTTTTTTTTTTTGAGATGGAGTCTTTTTTTGTTGCTAGACTGGAGCACAGTGGTGCAATCTTGGCTCACTGCAACCTCTGCCTCCCAGGTTCAAGCAATTCTCCTGCCTCAGCCTCCCAAGTAGCTGGGACTACAGGCATGCACCACCACACCCAGCTAACTTTTGTATTTTTAGTAGAGACGGGGTTTCACCATGTTGGCCAGGATGGTCTCAATCTCTTAACCTTGTAATCCACCCACTTCGGCCTCCCCAAGTGCTGGGATTATAGGCATGAGCCACTGCGCCTGGCCTATTTGTTACCTATTGAATGAATCTAGGAAAAGAGTGTTAGGAGCCTTGGAGCTTCAGTAAAGGCCCAAGATGCAGATCTGGAGTGTGTGCATATCCTTTGGGTACAAGTTTGTAATAAGCGTGTGTATAAAATAAGTGATCTGTATACTGGAGCACACGTCCCAGCTCTAGCAATTAATAGACAGATGCATGATCTCAGTAGAACCACTCAGGTTGTCTGAGCCACTCTCCTCATTTAGAAAATGGAACTAGTAACACCTCCCTTATAGAGGTGCTATGAAGCATTAACAGTTAACAGATAGAAGCCCCCCAGGAGAGTTCTGGAACAGGTCCCACTGCGGAGAGGACCTGAACTTACCCAAGCTGCTAAAAGCAGCTCTTGAGACTGTGGCCTGGACACCTTTGGAGAAAAACAGAAGGATCAGTGAAAAAAGAATGCATGAGATTGGCAAGCAGCCTGGGAGAAACCCCTTCAATCTACTTTTCACTTCGCAGCCAGAGTTACCTCTTCAAAACCCAAATCTGATCACGTTACTCCCCTACTTCAGACCCATCAGAGGCTCTCATTGCTTTCAGGAGAAAGGTCCCAACCCTTAGCAGGAACTGCAAGGCCCCGCAAGGTCTGCAGCAGCTCATCCCACACAACTCCCCTGGCCTTCTCTGAGTTCCTTTAACAGGCCAGGCTCCCTCCTGCCACAGGCCCTTTGCCCAAGCTGTACTCTTGAAACCACCTTTGCAAAATTATGACTGAGACAGTGAAAGAGAGCCAACCTAGCTGACGCCATCTTGGTTCTAACTTTTAAGTTGTCCTTGTTCCTTTCTTGGTATAAGCTGAACTAACTTTGGAAGGAACTCAGTTTATAGTTTAAAACAAAGACGATAACAGCCCTTTCCAAAAACAAACCTTCTTCTTGTCTAGGGGCTAGACTGCCTTTGTAGAACTAAGAAATTAGCTACAAGATTAGAAATTATGGTTTAGGAGTCATGCAGCTGGAGGTTACAAGATTCTGACCCTTCCTAAACCACTCCTAAGATCGGTGCTTGAGACATTGCAGACCCTGCACTTGATGGATCAACTGGCACCACCCAGATCCCACACATCTACATGGGATTATTCAAATGGCATCTTCCTCACTGATTCACAAGCTCCACGGGAGCAGGGCCATCTACTTCTGCTCATCACAAGACCCCCAGACACAGAGTAGGCACACATCTACTACAATTATGAATGTATGTATGTGGCCTCATGTGTGTGCAAACATGTCTGCATCATCTACATTCCTACCTGCCTATCTGGCCTCCCCTGTGTCCTGTGTCACATTCATCCACAAATCATATTTGTGCAATGAATGGGAATAGTAAAAGGAAGGCAGTCTGTATTCCACCTTGCCCCAGAGGATCTACTTGCTCCCAGTTCTTCAGAGCTCAGTAAGGTGCCCAGTGCCAGGCTCTGTTATCCCTCTTCCTCTCCAGAGATCATTCCCAGCCAGGAATGTTGAGGAGGGAGTGGTTCTCTTACCTTTCCGTGTGATGGGACCCAAGTTCAGGACACGGGATTGATCTATGACACTCTCACTTCGGAATCTGGTCCCAGAGCAGGTCTAGAGGGAGAGGGCAATAGAAAAACACCCTCCATGAAGGAGCCTGACTGTGGTTCTGCCACATGGAGTGGACTGCCCACCTCACAGGTGCCTCCTTCTGCCCCAGGCAGAAGTTTTTAGGAGACCTGTATACTGGGGTTCATGCATGTCCCAGCTCTGCCATTTGTTAGATAGATGCAAAATCTCAGGCAAGCCACTGAAGTTCTCTGAGCCCCTCTCCTCATGAGGAAAGGGAACTAGTACTACCTCCCTTATAAAGTTGCTGTGAAGCATTAAAAGCTAACACAAATAAAGTGGACACGGTGCTTAAAAATGTCAGCTCCTGTTATTTGAACATAAGCTTGCAGATAAGCCAGAGCTTTTACCAGCCTGCCGCACTTCACAGATCCCACCTGATTTTCCCGGCAGCTTAGGTTTCCTGCCTAGCCACACCCACCTCATCTTATTGCTCATTCTATCCCTGTGGTAAAAGGGGGAAACAGGGAAGAAATATTGATTTGCTTTCTTTGTGGCCAGATGTCTTTGGTTATAAGAGATGGGTTGGGGGAGGGGAGGCGACTCACAGGCTTGCACTTTTCATTCATGGTGTCACAGAGATAGACTTCACAGTGCAGATAGACTAGGTCATAGTTTCCAGCAAACCGGAACATCTGGACGGAAAATCGGCCTTGGGAGGACTCCCCGTTCTCCACCACTTGGACAGTTGAGTCTTTAGTCTGTGGGCATCTGGGAGGGTTACACATCATTTAATGTGGTTGGTTAAACAAAGATTCTGGAGTCAGACTTCCTGGGTTCAAATATTGCTCTGTCACCTTTTAGCTGTGTGACTTTGGGCAATTTACTTAATCTCGTGTGCCTCAATTTCTCCGCCTGTACATAGGAAATAATTGCAGCCCATGTGATAAGATAGCTGTAAGGATTAAACTGGTTAATTTCTCAAAGTGTGTAGAACTGTGTGTAGCATGCCATAGGTGCTTTATATATGTGATACTAAAGTGAAACTGTCATCAGTGCAGAGCTGAAACTCTCCAAAAGTCAGCACTTCCTGATTTCCCAGGAATTACATTCAAAAATTATTAGCTGCTATGTGCTATCTACAATATGCGTGGTATAATTATAACAATGGAAACCTCTGGGTACCAAGAGCCACTGATGAAATTGGAGTATGTGCACCCATCTGCGCATATGCACCATTGTGCCCAAACACAGTTACAAAGAGAAACCCGAAATAGAGCATGCAGAGACTCCCATGTGTGCTGGGCTGGGTCAGGATACCCATGGGCATTCTGGGGAGGCAAACTGGGCACCCTCTCTGCCATTCACACTCTTTCCTCAAAGTTGATTTACGAGGGAGGCTGAACACTGACTGCAAAACTGAGATGGGACCTTCTGGGAGTGTTTTTCACTCTTAGCTCTGTGTCTCCCATAATTCACATCTGGCCTCAAAAGTGCAGACTCCACCTGGCAAAAGAAAAGCCCTAAGGTTAAGTGGACCCAACTCCTGAGAGGCAGACAGTATGGCCTGTGAGGGCTCCATGGGCTCAAGCCAACCTGGACATTCATGTGTCCCCTCCAGGCGCTTTCACTGTCTCCCTGACTTATCTCCTCTTCGTGCCTTGTGATATTCTGACACCCATCCTAGACTGGCAGTTCTCATCCCAGCTCCCACACACACCCAGATGGAAACACATAGACACACCCTACATTTTTTCCTGCTTCTTTTTCAAAACTTTCCAAGTTTTCCACAATGTCCCTGCTGTACTTTTTTATTTTATTTGTAGAGGGAGTCTTGCTCTGCCACCCAGGCTGGAGTGCAGTGGTACGATCTTGGCTCACTGCAACCTCTGCCTCCCAGTTCAAGCAATTCTCCTGTCTCAGCCTCTTGAGTAGCTGGGATTAAAAGCGCTTGCCACCATGCCTGGCTAATTCTTGTATTTTTAGTAGAGACAGGGTTTCACCATGTTGACCAGGTTGGTCTTGAACTCCTGACCTCGTGATCCACCTGCCTCAGCTTCCCTGGTGTACTTTTTTTTTTCTTTGAGGCGGAGTTTCGCTCTTGTTGCCCAGGCTGTAGTGCAATGGTGTGATCTCAGCTCACTGCAACCTCCGCCTTCCGGGTTCAAGCTATTATCCTGCCTCAGCCTCCCAAGTAGCTGGGATTACAGGTGCGCACCACCATGCCTGGCTAATTTTTTTGTATTTTTAGTAGAGATGGGCTTCACCATATTGACCAGGCTAGTCTTGAACTTCTGATCTCAGGTGATCCACCTGCCTCAGCCTCCCAAAGTGCTGGAATTACAGGCATGAGCCACCGTGACTGACCCCCTGCTGTACTTTTATACTCATGAAAAACAAGTTTTAAAATCCCAGCATAGCAGGTATTATTTTTCCCCATTTATGTCTGAGAACAGAAAAACCCAGAGAGATGAGCTGACCTGTTTCTTAAAACTAAGAAATGACAAAGGCAAGATTTGAACCCAAATCTCTGTGATACTCCAATCAAGGTCATGCCAACAGTTTCCAAATTTCAGTTCTTTTTTTCTTTATTGAGCTACCACCTTTAGGAGCATTTTCCTGTGTGTCTCAACATCTCTATTATTATTTACTTACTAATTTTCTTGAAATCCACTTGTATTTTTTACTGAAATACATTTATTTTCTAGAAGAATCTTTAGGTCATGACTTCAAATGGCAGACAAGTATCACTTGCCGTAAATAGAACAGGACCATACAATGAGGACAAGATCAACAAAAGAGTTGTATTAAGTTTGAGTTAGACACTGTTAATTGTAAAATGCTCTGAAACAGACTTCTGCTTTATTTTTATTGCAAAGGGAGATTCCAGATAACAAAGAAGTATGAACATCACATTAGCACTCACCTGAAAATATTCCCTTGATATAACCAGGCAGACTCTAAGATAACCTAATGGAAAAAGACTACTGTCTCTCAGGAATGCTTTTTCTGACAATGCAATTAAAACTGCAAATGTCTCTCTCCTTCTCCTGCTTTGTTTCTTCTATAACCTCTTTGTCATTAACATACTACATATTTCACTTTCATTTAAACGTTTGTCCTCCCCCTTTAGACTATAAGATGTATGAGGGCAGAGGTTTTTGTTCCTTCTATTTACTGCGAAGTCCACAGAACCCAACACATAGCAAGCTTCCAAAATATCTTTTCAACTTATGAATGAGAAAGAGAACCACCTTCTCATGGTAAGATTCATAGTCATCGAGTGCCTCTTGAGTAAAAGGTAGCACACTTGTGTCCTAGTTTCAATTGGCCCTTGGCTAACCATGCCCACACCTTACTCCTCCCCCAGGTGCTGGGCTGCCTGCTCCCCTGGGCAAGCCTTTCCATCCGGTTTCTTACCATTTTTTGAATTGTAAACCCTACTCAGCTCTCTGGCGAAGCTTGTACATCTCTCTTCAGAAATAATATTTTTAAATGCATACAATATATAACACATAAATATATATATTTGCAAATACATATGTATTTGATAATTCATTGATAAGGTCTAGTGAAAATTCTAATGCTATAGTAACTAAAAAGTACTAATGACCATAAATGACTTCACATGACCTGCTAATATTTCTGTAGTTTGTTGCCTGTATTTATAATGTATGGGAATGCTAAGCTTCCGCTACAGGGTAATGAATATAAAGATGCGATTTTCCGGCTGGGTGCAGTGGCTCACGCCTGTAATCCCAACACTTTGGGAGGCCGAGGCAGGTGCAATGACCTCAAATAATCATTTGAGGTCAGGAGTTCGAGACCAGCCTGGTCAATATGGTGAAACCCCATCTCTACTAAAAATACAAAAATTAGCCAGACGTGCTGGCCTGTGCCTGTAATTCCAGCTACTTGGGAGGCTGAGGTAGAAGAATCACTTGAACCCAGGAGGCAGAGGTTGCAGTGAGCCGAGGTCGCGCCATTGTTCTCCAGCCTTGGCAACAGAGCAAGACTCTGTCTCAAAAAAAAAAAAAAAGGATGCAATTTTCCTTCTTCCAAGTCCAAAGACCCCCTCTGAATTCTACCCGTGGGTTCCCATTTCCCATGTAGGAACCTTTGCCTTACCTGTCCTGGATGATGAAGTATTTCAGAGGGTCCGTGGCATTGCCACTGGGCGTGGCATAGCAGTTGGTCATGAGCAGTGCAAATCGGGACAGGTCACCCCCATCCAACATGGTGCCCACATAGAGAAAAGCCTCAGTGGACAGCGTCACGGAGGAGCCTTCATAGGGCTGCGTGTAGGAAGGGCTCTGGAAGAGGGCCATCCGCACCGTGAACATGCCGGTCCCGCCCACTCTGATGTTTAGGACACTGCCGGGGGAGAAGGGTTGGTGAGAGGACCAGGCTGAGAACATCCGCAGATGAGCCACCTTCTCTGGTTTGCATTCCTGGGCATTCCCTTGCAGTTATTTGCATTTTTATCCAGCAATAAGACTGGAACCCACCAACCGTTGTTTTGCAAACCGCACTAAGTACATACAGGTCAACTTGGGATCTAGATAAAATGCAGGCTCTGATTTAGTGAGTTTGGGGTGGGGCTCAAGGTCCTGCATTTCTGACAAGTGCCTGGATGCTGCTGATGCTGCTGGTCTATGGATCAATCACATCTCAAGTAACACGTCCAGTCCTTCACTTGCTACCGCTGTAGCCTTTGCTACCCCTGTAGCCTTCAAGATGGCAAAAAGCAAATTATTGAGAGAAACACCTGGATTCCTTCTTTAGTCTCAATCTAGAACAGGTTAAAAGGAATTGAGCTATGATGAGTCCTACAACTTGCATCCTCGTCTCCATCGTGATGTACTAACATCTGCAGCAGAAGACTGAGCTTTAAAAATGATTTATTTTTAACCACACTGAAAACAGCCACACTGATGTGAACTTCACTGGATGATCCAACAAAGGACATTGTAAGGCTGATACCTCACGAAGTAAGGCACATGAGAAATACTCCGAAATGTGGAAGTCCATTTTTCAGATGCGAACTGAGTTATCAGTGAAGACTGGGGTGAGATGTCTAACTCAAGACAGAGAGAGGGACCAGGTGCTGTGGCTCATGCCTGTAATCCCAATACTTTAGGAGGCATAGGCAGGAGGATCATTTGAGGCCAGGAGTTTAAGACTAGCCTGGTCCACATAACAAAACCCTGTCTCTACAAAAATATTTTAAAAAATAGCCCAGGGTGGTGGCATGTGTCTGTAGTCTTAGCTACCTGGGAGACTGAGGTGAGAGGATAGCTTGAGCCCAGGAATTTGAGGTTGCATTGAGCTATGATTGTGCCACTGTACTCCAGCCTGGGTGACAGAGTGAGACCCAGATTCTTAACAAAACAAAACAAAACAAACAAAAAAAACACCATAAAACAGAGAGATGTGGGAAAACTTGTTGTTCCCCAGAGCCTACCACGCTGAGGACAGGGCCACATTGCTCCAGGACAGTGCTTGGCCAGGTGAGGCTCCAGCCACCAGCTTGCAATGAGCACCCTTCTTCCTCCAAGTCAGCTATGCACTCTCATCAGTGCCCAGCATCCTTTCCTGAGTCTGGCTGGCCAAGAGAGCAGAAAACTATGGGCAAGCTTCGAAGGGAAGGTCATGGTCAAGTGGAGGCTCTGGACCTGATGTCTGAATCCCAGCTCTGTCACCTGCTAGACTTTACAGCTTTGGGTGAGTCACTCAAATTTCTGTAACCCTCAATTTCCACATCAGTATAATGGGAATAATAATAATAATAATAATAATAATACCTTTGTCACCTCGGGCTGCTGTAGGAGTTTGATGAGATGTTCCAGGCAGAACACCAGATACAATGCCTGAGATATAGTAAGCTTTCAATAAATCTTAGTTCTTGGCAGGGTGTGGTGGCTCACGCCTGTAATCCCAGCACTTTGGGAGGCCGAGGTGGCTGGATTGCCTGAGGACAGGAGTTTGAGACCAGCCTGGCCAACATGGTGAAACCCTGTCTCTGCTAAAAATACAAAACTTAGCTGGGTATGGTGGTGGGCACTGTAATCCCAGCTACTTGGGAGGCTGAGGCAGGAGAATTGCTGGAACCTGGGAGGTGGAAGTTGCAGCAAGCCGAGATCATGCCATTGAACTCCAGCCTGGGCAACAGTGCGAGACTCCGTCTCAATAAATAAATAAATAAATAAATAAATAGTCAATAAATCTTATTTCTTATTATGACTATTATTTTTCCATCATTGGCCTGTGATTCATCCTATTTGAAGATTTTCAATTTTATTTAGCAACAGGTTCCTTTTTAAAAAAATATAATAAAATCTTAGGTGGCACCCAGTATGAATAGTTTACCCCTGCAGGCACTCTGCCAGGGCACCTCCCTTGGCCCCTACCAAGACACTTGCAAAGAGCATAATTTTTAAAACCCTCTATAATCAAATTTCTTTCATTCACAGAGAAGGAAGGAAGTTGAGGTCCAAATGTGAAATACGATTTGCCCAGAGTTCCACAGCAGTCTGGACTCAGACCCTTCCTGCTCTCTGGCATAACCATCCTGCCCTTTGAAAAGTAGAGACTCTAATATTTGATTCACATCGGAATCATCTACATCAGTTTAATGGTTGAATCTGATTCACATCACAATCATAGCTCAATGCCGCCTCAAATTCCTGGGCTCCAGCGATCCTCCCATATCATTTGATTCTTAGAGTACTGCTGTACTCTAAGAAAGGCGGTACAAGTATGGCTAAACCTATTTCACAGATGAAAATATTGACACCCAGAGAGGGGCTGTCAACTTCCCAAAGCCAGGCTCAACAACTCACTCAAGCTCATACAACTAGTAAGTGACAGAGCTGGGGCTTGAACCAGGCAGTGCTCTGACTCTGTCCCCCCCTGGCCAGGGCATAACCATCACTTATGACAAAGTCTAGATTTGAACCTGGGCTCCAGAATTCCTGGCTCTTTCACTGGGCAACCCTGATTCCCAGCCCTCACTCCCAGCTCCCTGTGGTGGCAGTTGACAGAGAAGCTCATGGTTAAGGGGTTTTGGGGTAGAATTGTCTAGGGGCCTCAGGGACCCTCTCTGGCCGCACCTAACCACTGGCTGTAGGGAGGTCTTCAGGCTGACTTTCATGTCCAGGGGGTAGGAACATGCAAAGTTGATTTTGATGTTGCGGTCACGGATGATGATCTCATCTGCCAGGTAGAGGGTGTTGCTGTAAGTGGCGTGGGTTTCATTCCTCTGTATTGTAGGGAATGGGGGAGTAGGGATGGGATGAGAGAAAGGGGCATGAGAATCTGAGTAGGACTTCAAAGCCAAATCTTCTGGTCTCTGGCTACTTGTGAGCTGCTCTCCTAGTCTCCTTGATAAAAAGCTGCCTATGACTGGGCGCGGTAGCTCATGCCTGTAATCCCAGCACTTTGGGAGGCCAAAGCAGGTAGATCACCTGAGGTCAGGAGTTTGAAACCAGCCTGACCAATATGGTGAACTAAAAATACAAAAAAAAGTAGCCAGGAATGGTGATGGGTGACTGTAATCCCAGCTACTCAGGAGCCTGAGAGAGGAGAATTGCTTGAACCCTGGAGGCAGAGCTTGCAATGAGCCAAGATCGTGCCACTGCACTCCAGCCTGGGCGACAGAGGGAGATTCCATCTCAAAAAAAAAAAAAAAAAAAAATCCCACAACAGTTAAAAACTCCCTGTACAGCCTGAACTATAAGCCAATTAATCATCTTTTCTTTATAAATTAGAAAAAAAGTTACAACAGCAATGACCATTCATGCGCACATGTCATGTGCCAGACCCTGAGTGGAATACCCCTCCTGAGTCATTGCATTAGTCCCTTCAGTGACCCTAAGAGGTGGCGCTGCCACATCCCTGCTTCCTGGACAAGAAGACAGAGGTTCATAGTAAGAGAGTCACTGAGGGATTGCCCACAGTACATGACATCTCACAAGCCTAGGCCCTTTTCAGCACCCCGTGCTTCCTCTCTTGAAAACTAAAAACCATATGCCAAGTCATCATTAATGGAATTTCAAATACCATCCGTGGAAAATGACATTAATTATCTCTGTTTGTTTGTTTGTTTGTTTGGGGACAGAGTCTCACTCTGTTATCCAGGCTGGAGTGCAGTAGTGCAAATCTTGGCTCACCACAACCTCCACTTTCTGGGTTCAAGTGATTCTTCTGCCTTAGACTCCCGAGTAGCTGGGATTACAGGCGTCCACCACCACACCCAGCTAATTTTTGCATTTTTAGTAGAGATGGAGTTTCTCTGTGCTGGCCAGGCTGGTCTCAAACCCCTGACCTCAAGATATCCACCCGCCTCAGCCTCCCAAAGTGTTGGGATTATAGGTGTGAGCCACCATGCCCGGCCAACATTAAATCTTTCTTTCTCTCCCTTTTTTCTTTTCCCTTTCTCTCTCTCTTTCTTTCTTTCTTTCTTTCTTTCTTTCTTTCTTTCTTTCTTTTTTCTTTCTCTTTTTCTTTCTTTCTTTCTTTCTTTCTTTCTTTCTTTTCTTTCTTTCTCTTCTCTCTCTCTCTTTCTCTTCTCTCTCTCTCTCTCTTTCTCTTTCTCTTTCTCTCTTCTCTCTCTCTTCTCTCTTTCTCTCTTTCTCTCTTTCTCTCTCTTTCTCTCTTTTCTCTCTTTCTCTTTCTTTTCTTTCTCTTTCTTTCTTTCTTTCTCTTTCTTTCTTTCTTTCTCTTCTGGTATTGGCAGGAGATACTGCTCCACTCACACAAACATTTACCTCTGGGTTTCATTTGAGGAGACCTCTGTAGGTAAGGTCCTGGTTCTCTGTACATTAAGGATACAGACCTTGCCTTCCAGGACCACTGGAGACAAACAGATAAGTTTCTGAACCCAATGCTGATGCCTACTGGCTGGGACAATCACTATTATCGCCCTACTTTTCCCATCTGTAAAATGGAGAACTATCACCATGAATTGCTCTCTTTAGTTGAAGCTGATGTTTATTGAGCACTTACTGTGTGCAGTCACTGTCCTAGTCACTTTAACACATTAGCTCATTCAGTCCTCTCAATACACCTGTGGAGTAGGTACTATTATTTCTCCACTTTACAGTTGATGAAACTGAGGCACAGCCAGGCTAAATAACTCCCCAAAGCTACTATAACTAGGAAGTGATAGAGCTGAAGCTTGAACCAGGCAGTGCTCTGGTTCTGTCCCCCACTGGCCAGGACGTACCGTCAACACTGTTCCACAGGGGCCATCCCGGGTTGGGGTCACTACAGACACCCAGTCCCGGTTGTCTCTGTCATTGAAGCCCGAGCACCGGCTGTCACTCAGGTACATGAAGACCTTCTCGAAGCCCAGACTCTTCAGCTGGCACTTGCCCAAGGACACCTTCATGTCATTGGCCCCACATTCCAGCCTGTGCTCCAGGAGGGAGATATCTGAAACAGGTTAGGCGGGAGTGAGGGCCTGTGTCTGTAGCTTGGGGGCCCAGCACATCCCCAGGGGCCAGGTCCAGCTGGCTGGGCCGATCACCACCTGGAGGTGCTCAAAGATTGGACCTCTGACATCAATGGATATATCCTGGGTTCCCCTAAATGTGGGTTATATACCAAATGCAAGAGGGTTTGGGGGAGGGGGGTGGTTGATGTCCCAGTGTTAAATAACAATGAATACTAGTTAAAAAAAAAAAAAAAAAAAAAAAAAGGCCGGATGTGGTGGCTCATGCCTATAATCTCAGCACTTTGGGAGGCTGAGACAGGCAGATCACTTGAGGTCAGGAGCTCAAGACCAGCCTGGCCAACATGGTGAAATCCCATCTTTACTAAAAAAAAAAAAAAAAAAAAAAAAAAAAAAAAAAAAAAAAAATGTAGCCAGGCGAGGTGGTGGGCACCTGTAATCCCAGCTACTTGGGGGTGCTGAGGCAGGAGAATTGCTTGAACCTGGAAGGCAGACATTGCAGTGAGCTGAGATCGCACCATTGCACTCCAGCCTGGGTGACAGAGGCAGACTCGTAAAAGAAGAAAGGAAGGAAGGAAGGAAGGAAGGAAGGAAGGAAGGAAGGAAGGAAGGAAGGAAGGAAGGGAGGGAGGGAGGGAGGGAGGGAGGGAGGGAGGGAGGGAGGAGGAAGGAAGGAAGGGAAAGGAGGGAGGGAGGAAGGGAGGGAGGAAGGAAGGAAAAGAGAGAGAGAAAGAAAAGAATGAAAGAAAAAGAAAGAAAGAGAAAGAAGGAAAGAAAAGAAAGAAAGAAGGAAGGGAGGGAAAGAAAGGAGGGAGGGAGGAAGGAAGGAAAAGAGAGAGAGAAAGAGAAGAAAAGGAAAGAAAAAGAAAGAGAAAGAAAGAAAAAGAAAGAGGGAAAGAAAGAAAGAGAAAGCAAGCAAGCTGCAATTGCTTTCTACCCTTTTCACATCAAGGAGATAGTCCCAGCTTGCCACTAATGTCTTTAAAGCCATATACACACTAACTTCCCTCTCTCTCTCTCTTTTTTTGAGACGGAGTTTCTCTTTTGTCACCCAGGCTGGAATGCAGTGGTGCCATCTTGGATTACTGCAACCTCCCTCTCCAGGATTCAGGTGATTCTACTGCCTCTGCCTCCCGAGTAGCTGGAATTACAGGCACCTGCCATCAGACTCGGCTAATTTTTGTGTTTTTAGTAGAGATGGAATTTTGCCATGTTGGCCAGGCTGGTCTTGAACCCCTGACCTCAGGTGATCCGCCCTCCGCGGCCTCCCAAAGTGCTGGGATTACAGGCATGAGCCACTGCGCCCGGCCCACTAACTTCCGTCTCAAACAGGGCAGGCCTCGGGCTCAGAGTTTGGGGCAGGAAACAACACTCAGCTAGAATTCTTTTTTAATTTTTTAAAAATTAAAGTATTTTTCTAATTTTTAGTATTTATTTTTAAAAATTTGTTTTATTGAAGTATTACACAACTGCTGGAATTTAGTAACTTTCTTTTCTTTTTAGTAACTTTTATTTTTACAGTTAACTTTCTATCTAAGGTAAGCATAACTTGCCACAGACAGATGAAGTCGTGACCATCAACATTCCAAATTTGCTTAAGAGATTCAGTCCATTAGGCCGGGCGCGGTGGCTCAAGCCTGTAATCCCAGCACTTTGGGAGGCCGAGACGGGCGGATCACGAGGTCAGGAGATCGAGACCATCCTGGCTAACACGGTGAAACCCCGCCTCTACTAAAAAATACAAAAAAACTAGCTGGGCAAGGTGGCGGGTGCCTGTAGTCCCAGCTACTCGGGAGGCCGAGGCAGGAGAATGGCGTAAACCCGGGGGGCGGAGCTTGCAGTGAGCTGAGATCCGGCCACTGCACCCCAGCCTGGGCGACAGAGCGAGACTCCGTCTCAAAAAAAAAAAAAAAAAAAAAAAAAAGAGATTCAGTCCATTAGAAGAAAAACAACTTAATAATAAAAGTCATGGCACAGATAACACTGGGATAAAGCAAGTGAACCAGGGTGCCAATTGTAAAGTTGGCACTTGGATGTAACTAAAATCATGACTGAAGTCTGGAAAATACTGTTTTCATCTTCAATAATTGTACCTATGAGAAATCTGAGGCTTGTGCTTGGCCCAGAGTCCTGAGCTGATTGGTGGTCTGGTCACCAGGCCTGAGCTGATTGATGGACTGGTCACCGGGCCTGTGTTCTGGTTGGCTCCCAGATGGCAGCAACGCATGTGCCCACTGCGGTGTGGGGCCTCAGAAAGAAGGTTGGGAGTTCCCCAAACCTCTGAGAGCTTTGAAGTCAACTAAAGGGAGACTCAGGGAGCCCCAGAGAGCCTCTTGCCAGCTTTAATGGGTATTAGTGGATCTTCTCTTTTCACTCAGGTTGGATATGTAGCCCCTGCGTCACACCCATATGGCCCCAATCTCACAGGGGAGGAATACGTCCCTTCCCCAGTCAACGACAGATTTCTCAACAACCCGTTTCCTCCCCACTGGCCTCACCAGTGATGTTGAAGTCCTGTTTGCACTGGCAGTGCCATCTGCCATTATTCGATTTGCAGTCTTCGTCTAAACTGCACTCCTCACATGTCCCCTCCACGGAGCTGGGGTCTGCAGGGTCACAGGGACAGACAGACAATCAATAAGGACGCACCCCCGTCTTTTGCAGTGCCTATCCAGGCCTGGGATGAGGACTGCGGGGAGACGCCCAGCTGACCTGTGCAGTACGCCAGGTGACACTCCGGGGGCGCCGTCAGGTTGTAGACGTAGTAGCCGCCGGCACAGGCCTTCACCTGGATGGACGCATCCCACAGGCAGCAGTGGCCGCTCCAGTGCGCGCAGGCCTTGCGGCTTACAATGCCCTGGTCGCTGGACGGATGCGAGCCGTTGAGCCACATGGGGGCTGCCGTGTTGCAGCGCAGGACTGGCACGCAGGTCTCGGCCAGGCGCACACCGCCCTGGCCCACGAAGCGGTACCAGCCGCGCAGGTCCGTGTCGCAGTAGTAGCCCTCCCCGTACTCGGTGCTGCGCCAATACTCGTCCAGGATGCGGTGCGCCTGGCACGGATCCGCGCACACGAGCGTGTCGCCCTCGGGCACGCAGTCCAGCCCTGGCCCGCAGGAGCCCGGAGAACACTCACAATGCCATCCATCCCCCCAGTAGCCCGCGGGGCATACGCACGAGTAGTTGCCCACCACATTGACACACGTGGCCAGGGCGTGGCAGTGGCTAAGTCCAGGCTCTGCGCACTCATCCACGTCTGTGCAGCCGAGCCCGGGCGACAGGCGGAAGCCTTCGTGGCAGACGCAGGAGAAGGAGCCTGGCGTGTTTACGCAGCGGCTGTTGGCGGAGCAGTTGTGAGCCCCAGGAATGGCGCACTCATCCACGTCCACGCAGGTCAGACCGTCGCCGGCGAAGCCCTCCTTACAGGTGCATGTCGTGGCGGCCTCATCCTCCTTGCAGGTGGCATTGCTGTGACATTCAGAGCACCATCCTGTGGACAGAAGAGCCCAGCCTCCGAGTGTTGGGCAGCTGGGCCCGTGGCCACCCAGAGATCCTTCCCTCGTTCTCCAGGGAACTCATATTATAATTTAAGACTTATTCCCTAGCAGACTCCCTCCAAAACAAGGAAAGAAAGAAAGAAACAAAACTCCCCTGATGATGTCAAACTTCCACCATTCATTCTGTGTTTATTTCATTGTATTTTTTAACTTTATTTATTTTTTTTTTAGAGAGGGGATCTAGCTCTGTCGCCCAGGCTGGAGTGCAGTGGTGCGATCATAGCTCATTGTAGCCTACACTTCCTGGGCTCAAGCGCTCCACTCCCTCTGCCACCACCGCACCCTGCCTCAGCTTCCCAAAAAGCCAGGACCACAGGCACGTGCCATCAGGCCCAGCTCCACCACTGATTTTTGTGTTAAGCATTGCTTTCAAGCTGTCTTCTTTTAAAATAGTCACATTCTCACATTCAGAAAAGTAATGCACAGAATTCCTGTACTCTGGTAGGATTTGCAATGAACCTGTTGCCCCTCCCTGCCTTTGCACATTTTGTTTTCTGCCAGATCTGCTTCCCTGACTGGCAAAACCTTCATCAGGACCCTGCTCAGTGTCGCCTCCTCTCTTGAGGAGTCCTCCAACCCCACCAGGCAGGGCAGTTGTACTTTGCTCCTCCATAAGAAAAATAACTGTTAAAAAAAAAAAAAAAAAAGCTGTTGTTTATTAAGCAGTTACTATATGCCAGGCAATAGGATGTGCACTTTTCATTCACTATCTTGTTGAATACTTCCCAACAGCCTTGTGAGGTCAGTTTTTTATTTATCCTTATTTTAAAGACAAGGAAACTGAGGTTCAGAGGGATTAAGCCCCTTGCTCCTTTGGTAAGAAGTAGAACCAGGATACAGACGCAGATGGCAGGACCACAAAATATGTGCTTTTAACCAGGACACCACAATAGTATTCATCATGCCCCAATGTACTCCAGGGAGAAAATGAAAGTGGGGTGAGAGCAAATATCAGCCCAATGGAGTGACCTCTTAAGGTTGAAAGGGAAGGTGTTTGGAGCCTCCTGCATTGGTTCAAATCTCCTATGTGATATCGTATGTTTTTGACTTCCAATACAGGGCCTTCAGGCCTTAGAGATGTTGTAGCCCCTTGCTTTTCAATGTGTGCTCCAAGGACCCCAGTACCAGCATCACCTGGAAGCTTGTTAAAAATTCAGCATCTCAGGTCCCACTGCAGATCTGCTGAACCAGAATCTGCATTTCAGCAAAATTTCTAAGTCAGTCCTATGCATACTGAGGTCTAAGAAATGAACTTAGAATGAAGACAATGCAAGTCCCAAGTGCAATAGGAGGATTGAGATCGCCTCTGACATGGGCTACATTGCTCCGCTCCCCACCACATTCACACATACACGTGCATACACACACATACAATGCACACACACTTCTCACTTACTTGCTTCTGAGGAGTCAGTGGCTGCAGTTGTGATTAACCAAGAGGCCACCGCCAACAACAGCACCCAAGTCAGAGATGGCTGTCCCATCCTTTCTGCTCTTCCCAGCTACTTCTGGTCTAGAGAACACCTGCCCAAAGGCAAGATGGGTTGGCCCTTTGAGTTTTTCTCTCTGTCTCTGATGTCTGGTGTCCTGTGAACAGAGATGGATGGGACAAATGCATGATCTAACTCTCCTCCCCACAGCTGGGAGGAGTGCTTTGATTGTATAGTATAAACTCCAGGAGGTGTCACTTATATGGACTAAAAAAATTGCATAACACTGCAGCCCTTGTTTTGCTGGCACTTTCCCCCTTGTATTCCCCATCGTTACCTCACCAACATCCCAGTCTTGGCTCCCCAAGTCTCAGCACATTGCATGTTTTGAAGGACTGAGTCATTTGGAACAGGAAGTAGCAAGATGGAATAGTGTTCTGTTCTGAACTCACCACTTTATTGAAGGCAGCTTTGGATTTTAACTGATCCTCTGCCTGGAGACTTTCAATTTGCCCAGATCACTTATTCATTCAACAAACATCTATTGAGTAGCTACATTGTGCCAAACAGGGAGCTAGTCACCATGGAGAACAATGAATACAACAAAATCTGCTCCTTCATGCAACTCACATATTGTAAAGAAGTGGCTTGAGACAAGCAACTTGAGAGGTAATTAACCTCCACAATGCATTTTAATGTTTCTGAAGTGGTCACTTATTATTTCTTTCAACTGGAAAAATAGTCCAAGGTGAATGCCAGTATTACCCCAGCGTTCACAGCAGCAAAATAGTGTGGCATGTTGGCTAAGTATGGAGGAGCTGCAGCCTGCAACCGGGATTCAAATCCCTGTTTTACTGATCACGAACACTGTGACGTTGGGTATTTCAGTTCACTAAGTCTCCGTTTTTGTCTGTGAAATGGAGATTGTTGCTTTCACAAACTGAATATCTATGATGGGCCCGGCTTAGTTCAAAGACGTCCATGTGCTCAAAGACATTGGGTCCCAGAGCAACGTTTTCCAGATCTTTGTGACCATGATGTGCTACAAGAAAAACATTTTATGTTGCCAGGCGCGGTGGCTCACACCTGTAATCCCAGCACTTTGGGAGGCCGAGGGGGGTGGATCATGAGGTCAGAAGTTTGAGACCAGCCTGGCCAACATGGTGAAACCCTATCTCCAATAAAAATACAAAAATTAGCCAGGCGTGGTGGTGGGCACCTGTAATCCCAGCCACTCGGGAGGCTGAGGCAGGAGAATTGCTTGAACCTGGGAGGCAGAAGTTGCAGTGAGCTGAGACTGCGCCACTGCCCTCCTGCCTGGGTGACAATGCGAGACTCCATCTCAAAAAAAAAAAAAAGGAAAGAAAAACATTTTATGTCACGATCTAGTGCAGTCGCTTCTGTGTGTATGTGCACACACACATAAAATAAAAGTTTTATAAGACAACTGATATCCTTACTATCCTGACTATATTAAGTCATTTAATTCGTACCACAACCCTACGAGATAAGTATTACCCTAGTTTGCAGATGAGAAAACAGGGGAACAAAGATGCTGCTTGCCTCAAATGTGTATTGCTTACTGACATATTCTATTATACTTAATTAAAAGAAGTCTCTGGATATAACCCACAAATGGAATGATTTTATGACCCACTAATGAGTTGCGACCCAAAACACTGCGTTTTGTCACTGGGATTAACTAAGATGACATATGTCGGCCGGGCGCGGTGGCTCAAGCCTGTAATCCCAGCACTTTGGGAGGCCGAGGCGGGCGGATCACGAGGTCAGGAGATCGAGACCATCCTGGCTAACATGGTGAAACCCCGTCTCTACTAAAAATACAAAAAGAAATTAGCCGGGCGTGGTGGCGGGCGCCTGTAGTCCCAGCTACTCCGGAGGCTGAGGCAGGAGAATGGCGTGAACCCGGGAGGCGGAGCTTGCAGTGAGCCGAGATCGCGCCACTGCACTCCAGTCTGGGCGACAGAGCGAGACTCCGTCTCCAAAAAAAAAAAAAAAAAAAAAAAGATGACATATGTCAAGCAGGGCCCAGCACATAGCAAATATTCTTGTTCATTGTCGTATGCCTGGTAACTGGTGCATAATAGGTGCATAACTAATATTCATGGAATAAGTAAAAAAATAGTAGTCACTGTTACTAGGACAGAGAGGATCAAAGAGAGGAAAACTAACTTACCAAAGATTATGAAGCCAATAATGATAATTATTGAATAATGACTCAAATCCAGGTCTGACCCCAGTGTCCAAGGTCTTAATTTCCTTTGCTACCTCCCTCAAATAGAATGGGGATAAGCTGGGCTAGGAGAAGACAGCTACAGATAGCCTTACCTGAAGCCGAAAAGGTAGAGTTAGTCTGGTCACGATGTGCCTCATACTTATATATACACATCTGCCCCAGGCTGGCAATCTTTCCTCCAATTATTCTCTAGTTCTGTTTTTGATATTGTTTTCTTGGGGGTGGAATATTTTTTCCTCCTGGCATAATGTTTGCCTTGTCCAAGCTGTGAGGTTGTTGTTGTTCTTTTTCCTAATAGCTAGAGACCCCAAATGATTGACGTTGGGGGGGTCACCCCTGTGCCCGGAAGTACAAGGTCACTGTTTCACACCTTCTCACAGCAAAAGATTCCTTAGTTAGAAATTAACTGGGAAAGCAGTGCCAAGGTGCTGGGCTTCTTCCTGGTCACTGACAAGGGCAAGGTGGGCCCAAGGAGCCAGGCGAATGCCAGTATCTGAAGACAGACTCCATAAAGACAAAAAGGGTGTTCATTGCCCCTGCTGGGAGGTGCACCTGTCCTGCAGAGGGCACCCTTTTGAAACACTCATTCTCATGAGATCAGCCTTAGAATCCAGACACAAGCAAGAGAGGAGCTGAGAATGGCTGAAAGTTAGAGCCGGAAGATAGTTCAGACATCACTGCACCTGACCCACTCTGTGAAACAAAGAATCAGGTCTGATGACTGGGAGGTCCCTTTGGAGGCGAAAAAATTTGCAATTAAATAGACTGACTTTGGAGTCAGTCTGACTCCTTTATCTGGTGTTTATTGTGTGGCAGTGGGCTCATTTCTTAACCTTCCTGAGGTCCAGAGGTCAATTTCCTTGTCTACAAAATCAGAATACCCATCTCCCACAGTAGTGATAGCAGCCAAAGGAGATGATGCAAGTAAAGGCGCACAGTAATGATTACATTCATGGAAGTCCTGAAAATTCTGCTTTGCTGTTGTGCAATCACTGAGGTAGAAAATGACAGAGCCTGAGTTAAAACCATGTCTTCAGACCCAGTTCCACATACATGGCATTCCAAAAATCAACGTGAGAGTGGCTGTCATCATGTTAAGAAAAATAAAATATGTGTGAACTTGGGCTGAACAGGAAAATAACACCATGATCACTGCATTGATCTTTTCAGGACATTTCTCCATCCTGTCTCACTCAGTGGTAGGGTAACCCCTGGCACTGGTGAATCATCTCCTCAGGATTATGTCCAAGGAGTGGAAATTCTGAGTCAAAGAGTTAGCACAGCTGTAGGGATATTGACTCCTCTTCTCAAACAGCATCCCAGAGAGATTATTAAAAATTGGTTTACAATCCCACCAACACTACTCACCAGTTGTGAGCATTGTTAACTTGCTTTCATCTTTGCCAAAAGATAAGTGGAAACGATCTCATTGTTGTTCATTTTTGCAATTGTTTGATGAAAAGGGAAGTTATCTCTTCATTTATTTGCTGTTCTTCTTTTCCTGAACTAATTATTTTTATCCTATACCTTTTTCATGAGGCCTTGTCTAAACCTTAGTATGGATGTCTTCAAAGGATTAAAGATGGTGACCCCAGGTGGCTTCTACAGTTGTCTTGACAAAGACTTGGGCAGAAAAACAGGGAGTTTGGGCTGGAATCTATTCATAAGTGTAATCACCATGCTTTCTAGTTTCTGTATTTCATGCTTTTACATCTTGGGGCCTTACTGATCACGGAGGGACTGCCCCTTCCAGGGCTCAATAATTACTAGAGATCAAAAACGACTTATCTGTGAATGTGCCCTTCCGACTGCAAATCAATCAGTCCAGAGCACATACCCCCAACCCTTGGCCTCTTTTATGGGGCTTTTACACTCAGAGTCACTACTCGCTGCTTTAAATCACCCTAAGGGACCAGGTACCAGACAACTAGAGACAACTCTATGGCCCAGAGGTCTCTGAAATTATTCAAACTAAGCCAATCCTAAATCTGCTCACCCTGCCTCTCCCATTCCTTCCGGCAGAAACTATAATAAAGGCTCTTTCCTGCCTTTTCCCTTGCTCTCTTTACTTCCTGACCAACCCTGGTGCTTCCCAGCGGCTCTTCCTCTACTTTCAGCCCCTCTACCCAGTGTGGTGTGTTTCCTTCTCTTGGGATCTGTGAGTATAAAAAATTGTCAATGGCCATAGTTTCCTGCTCTGTTGCTCATCAAGTTCACCAAAGACATCTACATTACCAAATTCAGTCAATATTTTTCTCTTTATCTTACCTCTAGGACAGTGCGCAATAAATATTTGTTTTTGAACGAACCTTAATCTCTCAGCACTTCCTTCCTTCTTGAAACACTCTTCTTTCTTTTTTTTTTAATTTTTATTTATTTATTTTTTGATACAGAGTCTTGCTGTGTTGCCCAGGCTGGAATGCAGTGGTTCAGTCTTGGCTCACTACAACCTCCACCTCCCAAGTCCAAGTGATTCTCCTGCCTCAGCCTCCCGAGTAGCTGGGATTACAGGTGCACACAACTAGGCCCAGCTAATTTTTGTATTTTTAGTAGAGACAGAGTTTCACCACATTGGCCAGACTGGTCTCGAACTCCCGACCTCAGGTGATCTGCCTGCCTCGGCCTCCAAAAGCGCTGGGATTGCAGGTGTGAGCCACCACGCCCAGCCTGAAACACTCTTCTCTCTTAACTTTCAAAGATGGGTAGGAGACTCGATCTTAGTAATGCTGAGAACAGTCACCTGCTGAGCACTTCTCTTGGGTCAGACACTGTGCTCGGCGCTTTTGCCTCCATTGTCTCAAACAACGAAACACAGCAACCCACATCACAGGGAAGAAGACAGGTTCAGAGAGGCGGAGTAACTCCCCCAAGATTACACAGCTAGCCATGCTAAGTCCAGATGAAAACTCAAATCTCACTTGGATTTACCTGCATTCCTGAGTAAAGAACATTCCTTGCTCAGTCATGACAGGGTCTTAGAGGGTTAAGTGGTATTAGGTAGTTTTGGAAAGAGTGAAACTAAGGGGTGGAGAGTTTTGAAAAATTGATCAAACAGAACATAAAGAATTAGAATGAGAGGTTGGTGTGTTTCAGAAAGGGGCAAAAATGAGCCAAGGGAGAAGATCCTCCAACAGAGGGGTATCACCTGTCCTACCTACCTCTCTGAGCACACACCTCCTGAGGCTCCAGTTATGCCTGGGGGACCTGCAGGTGGCATACACATTCTCTGGCTCGTGGCCTGTCAGGGGCTCTATGCCACATGATCTGGTCTAGGCAGCCCCCCTGTAACTCTCCTTCAACTGGCAGCCACATGGCCTCAAGGCCGAGGCAGGTGAGCCTCACACCGTGTCCTGAATACTAACATCTGCTCCTGTTGGGGAATTTGGCTCAGGTGAGTTCCAGAGCCGCAGGCTGTTCCCTGCTTCCTCTGGTTGTGGACAGGCCAGGTTCGGGGTGAGGGGTATGGGAGCTGGCTCTGGAGGTATGAAAAAGCACAAACAGCCCTTTTCCTTACATGACGGGTGAGGAGTGGAGGCACCCAGGTGGTTCCTAGAGACCTCAATTTCTAAAAGAATGCTGCCCTTCTTTTCTCAAGAGAAGGCCTGGCTGAAATGAATGACACAAATCAGTGAGGTAAACTTGTGGTAAGCTGAATAATGACCCCCAAATACGTCTACCTCTGAATCCCCAAACCTGTGACTGTTGCCTTATATAGCAAAAGGGACTGTGCAGGTGTGATTATGATCCTGAGATGGAGAGGTTGTCTGGGCAGGCTGGATGCAGTCACAGTGGTGCTTATAAAAGTGATGCAGGAGGAGTCAGGAAGTAGGTGTGAGGATGAAACCAAAAGTCAGAGTGATTCTAGGACAGAACCATGAACCAAGGAATGCAGGGGCCTCCCAGAAGCTAGAAAAGGCATAGCAGGGAATTCATCCAAAAGGGACTAAGTCTGATGACATCGTGAATTTAGTCCAGTGGAATTGATTTCTAATTTCTAGTCTCCAGAACTCTAAGAGTTTGTGTTGTTTTAAGCCACTAAGTGTTAATTTGTCAGAGCAACAACAGGGAACTAATACAGATTCCAGTTTGGATCTGGGGACGACACTGTCAGCACCTCTGCCTTTTGGGATGACTATGAAATTATGTATCTCTCCCCTAAAAAGGAATTTTGTATTGATCCATGAGCATTTATTGAGCATCTACTATGTGCCAAGCAGAGTTCTAGGCAAAGGGAATATAGCAAGAAAAAAAAAAAAACAGGTATATCTGCTTTCATGGGGCTTACATATTAATTGGAGAATCAGGCAATAACAACAAACAAAATAAGATTCTTTCAATTACTGGTCTCCAGGAATGCCTTTTGGAGGTGGTGACAGGTGAGCTGAGATATGAACCATTAAAAAGACACAGCTGTGTGAGGACCTGGGGGTAATGTATTTTGAAGCAAGTACATTTAGGCAGAGGGAACATGAAGAAGAGAGAGTGAATTTGGCTTGTTCAAAGAGTAGACAGCAAGTATGGCTGGAGCCGAAAATGTGAGGGGGAGAGGGAGACATCTGTGGGGCCAGACCTTTCAAAGTATTGAAGGCATGGTAGGCAGGCTAGATTTTATTCTAAAAGCAATAAAGATGCCATTATAGCAGCGGTCCCCAATCTTTTTGGCATCAGGGACGGGTTTCCTGGAAGACAATTTTTCCAAGGATGGGAGTGGGAAGGTTGGGGGGAAGTAGGAGAGTGTGGTTGGGGGGAGGTGTCAGGAGGGAAATGTTGTGAAACTAGGAAATAAGAAGTGGGATGAAACCATTGAACAGCACAGATCTAAAGCCAGATCATCAGGCATTTGATTCTCATAAGGAGCCAGCAACCTAGATTCCTCATATGCCCAGTTCACAATAGGGTTCAGGCTCCTATGAGAGTCTAATACCCAGGCGGAGCTCAGGCGGTAAAGCTCACTCACCGGGCGCTCACCTTCTGCTGTGCTGCTGGGCTCCTAACAGGACACCTACCCATACCGGTCAGTGATCAAGAGGCTGGGGACCCCTGCATTACATAATTAAACAACGTGCTGTTGTAAGTGCTTAGGGCTACGACTTTTTAAAAGATGGCCTCAGTGGCTGTATGGAATATGGAGGGGTTTAGGGTGGGTGCTGGGAGGGAGGTACAGAGGGGCAGCAAAAAGACCAGTTAGGAGACTTCAGCTGAGAAATGGCGGGTGACGGTCAGTGGAGAGGTGAAGGGAAGTGGGTGGAATCACATGGATGGATAAGCTACTTTTATGATAGTAAAAGAAGGCAGTTGAGCCCAGCACTTTCAGAGGTCAAGGCAGGTGCGTTGCCTGAGCTCAGGAGTCCAAGACCAGCCTGGGCAACAAGGTGAAACCTCATCTCTCCAAAAATATACAGAAAGTAGCCAGGCATGGTGGCGCATGCCTGTAGTCCCAGCTACTTGCGGGGCTGAGACAGGAGGATCATTTGAGCCCAGGAGGTTGATGCTGCAGTGAGCCTTGTTCACGCCACTGCACTGAGTGGATTGATTCCAATAAAAGCATATATCATTGTGGTAGGGTAGGTGGGGGGCTGGATAGGGTAGCCTGGGTGACAGAGTGAGACCTGTCTCCAAAAAAAGAAAAAAAAAAAAAAAAGGAAGGAAGAAAGAAAAAGGCAGTTGTTGATGATTCTGGAGTGATTGCTGGAGTGAATGGGCCACTTACTGAGATGTGGAAGTCTGGGGACAGGTTTGGGATTTGATCGTTTTCTTACTGTGCCCAAATGAAGCGTAAGACAATCAATCCACCTCATTTGAAAGACTGAGCCAGACTCTCGGGACACCTAACCTGGTAGGAGACGGTAGCATAGTGGTTAAGTGCACAGTCTTCGGAGTGCGATTGCCTGGGATTGGTTGCATCTCAACAGCTTTCCACCTGTGTGATCCTGACTGGTTGCTTAACCTCTCTGTCCCTCAGTTTTTCCCATCTATAAAATGGGGTTAATGAACCCCAGTTCAGTGATGGTGTGAGAACTAGATGAATGCCAAGCATGTTGCACACACTCATTGAATGTTGCTACTGTGGCTTCCCTTGCAGTCCTGTCTGAAATCCAGGTCACACAGTTCTTCTAAGAGAGCACCAACCAGGAAAAAGAGGTCATGAGTAAAACAGAGCCAAGGACCTTCAGAGGTTTTATTATCCAGCCCCACCCCTGCCCCACCTACCCTACCACAATATATATGCTTTTATTGGAATCAATCCCCTCAGAAAATGATGCCAGGATCTGGAAGATGAGCATCTTTTTTCCTGGTATTGGAGAAGCTACAGTTCTTCCTTGACTTTTGGTTTCTTCTTTTGCGTTGGAGGTCCCTTTGGTTTGGCCACCACCACCACCTCCTCAGATGTTTTCTTCTTCCCAGCGGACTCTTCCAGCTTGGATACATGCTTGGTCACGTTCTCCAGCTCAGGCGACTGCTGTTCAGGTAACTCTTTCTTCATCATAGGCACCTCCTTTTCCTTAGCTCGCACTTCCTCTTCTATCACTTCGTTTTGCTCAACAGACAATAGCTATGAAAGAAAAGGTGGAAAGAAGAAGGGAGGGAGGGAAGAAAGGGAGAAAGAAATAGATAAGAAATATGTGATCATTGTGGTTGTAGTAGTCAAAGCTACTTCTTCTGAAAGTGCCCAGAGAGAATCGGTCTTTGGACTGCAGGGTTTTCATAGATGCTAAAGATCCATTTGGTTTGGGTGGTAAAATGCTCAACTGTGGTTTCACCCTTCAGGTAAGAGGACCTTGGGAGGAACCAAAGGTTCTAAGTCTATAGATGTGGCTCCTGCACCACTAGCTCCAGGACTGGACAAGTGACCAGTCTTAGCTAATGAGATCTCTGTCCAGGACATTTTCTGGGACATCTAAGAAGTAGTTGCTTGCTTTCTACACTGGGAGGATGTTAGTTTGGAGCTGTGGTGTAATCTTTGAACTTCTGTGGGGAAATGACTACTTGAGAATGAAACCAACATAGAGGAAAACAGAGATGGGAAGACAGAAAGCAAGCCTGGGTTCTGGATCCACCCACTCCTGATGTTCTACCAGTTATATGGGATAAATTCCCATCGTTGCTTAAAGCAAAGAGTAGTGTCTGGAATTTCCAGCAGAAAAGTCTTAATTAATACAGATGGCACCGTCCAGCAGAGGGCCTCACTGAGGCATGGCTAGGGGAGAAAGCGGGCTGTGGTCTCATGCATCAGGAGAGTAATGCCAGAGGGCAGAATCCCACCAAGACATCTGGTCAGTCCCAGGGGAGCGGCCCAAGGCAAGCAGCTGTGTGTTACCTCAGAGCCTCGGTCTTTCTAGATGTTTCTAAAGTCTGCCCTTTCTGCTTCCCATAGTAAGTGCCTTTGAAATAAAGGTGACTAGTAGAGTCACCCAAACTGGATGGCTCTCCATCCATCCTCAACCATCTCCCGAGATTATGTAACTCTAAGCACACTCTTTTGTCGTCCATTGAATTCCTGGGGATTCTGTGTGGGACAGAATAATCCAAGGTGTTTCTGTTGCCCCTTACCTCATCCTCATCCTCAATGCTAGTTTTGATGTAGCTTTCCAGGAAGTCAGAGAAGCCCTTCAGTGTATGTTCTCCCTTATACAGGACAGCCTAGGAAGAAAACGGAACAGGGTCAGGATGGGATCCTCTTCCCGCAGAGGTGCTCGAGGATTGCTACCTAGGTAAACCCAGGGTCAAATTCCTAACAACCCCGAGTATGTTATGCAGGTTCCTTAACTTGTCTTAGCCTCCAGTGCCACGGCTCCAAGGGAAGGATAATAAAAATGCCTCTGTCATAGGGTTGTTATGTAGTGGATGAAAGCATGGACTGTAAAACCACACAGCGAAGCCTTAAACTTTGGCTGCATTACTGCAGTGTGGTCTGGTTATTTAATTTCTCTGACTCAGTTTTCCCATCTCTAATATGGAGACAAAATAGTACCTACCTCGTAGGGTTGTTATAAGGATAAAATAAAGTGATGTACGTGAAGTATGGAAAACAGCACCTGGTTCGTGATGAGCACTATAGGCGTTTGTTATTATTATTATTGCTATCATAGTGACAATAATAAGAGGAAGAATAGTTATTTTCAAAAGCATCTGGCATATGGTCAGTGCTCCGTTATCATACGTTCTCTTTCCCTTTTTTTTTTGAGACAGAATCTTGCCCTGTCACCAGGCTGGAGTGCAGTGGCGCGATCCCAGCTCACTGCAACCTCTGCCTCCTGGGTTCAAGCAATTCCTCTGCCTCAGCCTCCTGGGTACTTGGGACTACAGGCATGCGCCACCATGCCTGACTAATTTTATATTTTTAGTAGAGATGGGGTTTACCATGTTGGCCAGGATGGTCTGGATCTCTTGACCTCATGATCCAACTGCCTCAGCCTCCTAATGTAATGAGATTACAGGCATGAGGCACCGCGCCCGACCCCCTTTCCTCTTTAGGAAAGTTCAGAAGCTTCTTCATGTCCACGGGTCACCCAAATTTCTTCAGATAATTTGAGATTATGACCTTAGCCTCATCCTCTCAGCCCAGCATCAGTTGCACAACTCCCTGACATGCATCCTCTGCAGTGCAGACTGAGCAAAGAGTGGGTCACAATGGAATCTTGCCACAGTGCTGGGTCACCCTTCTGCCCACCTCTTTGTTCAGACTACACTTCCTACCTGTAGCACATAGTCCCCACCATTCTCCGGAGTACTGGGTCTGCATGGAGACTTGCAGCCATATCTGCCCTCCAGAATCTCTTGCTCCCCCTTGATTTCAATTGCATTCATCCATACTCTTCTAAGGAGCAGAAACCTGGGCTTACATTTCTTTGACTGATGCTCTTTCCCATGAATGGACATGGCATGGAGAGTGGGTTCTATCAACACTGGTTATGGCTGATGACTGTAATCCCAAGGTGGAAATGACATTGTTTGTCTCTAGCATGTATTGTTTCCTTCATCTAGTAATACCCCACATCCAATATTCTCATGGAGATTCCTCCCACCTTATTTCATATAGTTAGGGTAGAGCTCAGCCCCAATACTAGTAGAAACCGTATAAACCAGGCTTGCCCATCAAAACATCCACATCCACTTGGCCACAGTGACTGGGTCAGGGATATGCAAGCTACACCCAATGATAGTGAGTCTCAGGACTTTGGTGCAAACTACTGGAAAATATTCTTTGAACTTGAATGTGAGAGGATGGATAGTGGCCGCAGCTGAGAATAAAACTGGTTTGGTAGAAAGCGCAGCTGGAGGTAGGGAGAAACTGAGTCCCTGATAATAACATAACATTGTTTTCAGCCATGTGTGTCCCAAGAGCCCCTCACTTGTTGAGAGTCGGTGGGAAACAGCCTGAAGAATGGGTACCGGTCCAGGTACATCAGCTGAATGTCATTTGCTGTGATGTCGATCTTGGCAATGATGATCGTGGAGTGGTTTTGATACTTTCGGCCTAGTTCCTCCAACAGCGGGAACAACATCTTGCACTTTTTAGACCAGGGTGCATCTGGAAGAGAAGGGCCATGGCTCAGACTCACATTGATGAAGATCCAGAAAGCTGGCGCCACCCAACACATGGCATCGCTGTGTTCCACTTGTGGTCCTGCTGTTTTGCCAATTGCACTCCCTCTTTCTTTTAATCATATATCAGGTTATGTTTACATTTCAGCCATAGTACCTGATTGTTATTCGATAAATTAGAAAAAGATAGCTTTGGCCGGGTGCGGTGGCTCACGCCTATAATCCCAGCACTTTGGGAGGCTGAGGCTGGTGGAACACAAGGTCAGGAGTTCAAGACCAGCCTGACCAATGTGGTGAAACCACATCTCTACTAAAAATACAAAAATTAGCCTAGCATGGTGGCATGCGCCTGTAATCCCAGCTTCTCAGGAGGCTGAGGCAGGAGAATCACTTGAACCTGGGAGGAAGAGGTTGCAATGAGCTGAGACTGCACCACTGCACTCCAGCCTGGGTGACAGAGAAGGACTCCACCTCAAAAACGAAACAAAAAAAAAGAAAAAGAAAAAAATAGCTTAGTTCTCTTCTACCTAAATACTAACACTTTTGGTGTGTTCATGTTTTCTTTTATTTTTTTGTTTTGCTTTTTAGAGGCAAGGTTTTGCTATGTTGCCCAGGTTGGGCTCAAACTCAAACTCCTGGGCTCAAGAAATCCTTCCATCTCAGCTTCCTGAGTTGCTGGGGCTACAGGCTTGTGCCACTGTGCCCAGCTTGCTTTTTTTCTTTTTTTCAAATTCCTTTCATTTAACATAGTGTTCCACTCTAGTAGAAGAAGAAAGCCAAGAACAATATTTATGCTAGATGACTTTTTATGTTATGCCGAAAAGTGTGTGTGTGTGTGTGCGTGTGTGTGTGTGTGCGCGCATATGCATTATAGCACAGGGGTTTTTCACAATAGAAGTTTGGGAACTTGCCCAAAGTTATGCAGTAATTTCACTTTTCAGATCAGAGTAGTTAAGCAGAAGAAGTGGGGTTTAAAGACAGGCTGCTTTGACTAGTGACCACTATACCACAGGTAGAGATTAATATAACATAACATATATATGTTATGTTATGTCATGTCATGTATATGCAATTACATGTCATGTCATTATACATATAAAATTCAGTGGAGGAGAATATCCCCAAGAAGTGTGACAGGCATAGTAACTACTCGTGAGTAACTACTCTTGGACAGGGGACACTGAACTTTCTTGTGGACAGTTCTTTGGTCTTTGAATGTGGTCCAGGCTCCTGGGCCTCTGGAAACCAGAGACCTGCTCCAATCCAAGGGAAAGCAAACCTTACCTGCTTGTCCTTCTATTAGAGCTCAAAGCTCAGTTTCTGGCTCTGGAAGAGAAATGGCCTCAAAAGCCCCCAGACACACCATCTTCGGATGATCATCCCCCATTTACAAGCCAAGTGTCTTCATGGCCATCCCCGCTGCCTGCAGCATCTCTGGCAGCCCCACTAGCACTCAGCGGGTCCTGGGTCAGAACAGGAGGGGGCATAATGGTTGCAGCCCCAGGGGGCCAATCCCGTAGCACTACTTCCAAGAAAATGAAGCTGATTTTGCCTTTTATCAAAATGAAATGGACAGTCTCATAACTCTGGGTGTGACGTAAGTACAGAATGGCTGCACCTAGGTAGCGGATCTTGGTGATTCAGCCACAGACCTTAAGCACCTCGCTCTGTGAATAAGAGTCCCTTTCAGAGTGATTGTAAAAGGACTGCATGATGCAGTGTAGCCCTTGCCTTACCCTCAAGAAAGTAATAGCATCAGAGCTTGCGTTAAACTTCTTGTCTTGCTACTTACTGTGTGACCTAGGGTAAGGTCATTAACCTCTCTGAGGTGGGGTTCCCTGATCTGTGACATGGGGAAAACCAGCATACCTTCCTCACAAACTTGTCACACAGCTCCTTAGAGGAGGTGTGTCAATAGCAAACTCATGCTTGACTCATTGTAAGGGCTCATTAAATGTTAAAATAAAGAGATGTCTGAAGGAACTTCAGTATCACCTTTCTCTGTGTCTCAGTGTGGGAGAGAACATCTCTGGCTTTTTCTCTCACGTGCAAATCAGAAACAATGGGAAAAGGGCAATAGTTCTTAGGCGAGCCCTGGAAGTAATTATAATAATAGAAATAACAACAGCAGTAGCAATTTTCACTTATCAAGTGCTTACAAAATGTCAGACGGGCTAAGTACTGTACATGAAGGATTGGGGTCCCCAACTCCTATGGGCCATTTGACAAGTAATCTAAAGCCAGAAGCAAAGAAATCCTGTACAGCAGTTAGGAGTGTAGGTGCTAGAATCAGATGCCTAAATTCAGATCCCAGTTCCAGCACTTATTGGCTGCAAGATACTGGAAAAAAATGTCTTCACCTTCCTGAGACTCTATTTAATCATCTGCAAAGTCAGAGCAATAAAAGTAGCTACTTTCAAAAGGATGTTGTAAGGAATAAATGAGATAATGTATGCAATGGCTTAGAATAAAGCCCAATATACTACAGCATCCAATCAAACATTGTTAGCCATCAGCATTATTGCTTTTAGAAATAGCCACAGGCCTGGGTTACATGGAAGGCATTGCATACATTCTAAGAATTACATTTCTTGGGGACAGAGTTGCATTGTTCCTGATAGCATCTTGAGTCAATCTCTTTGGGTATCTGAAGACCATCCTTGGCATGGTGCATTGATGGGTTTTAGAGATTTCAGTGCCAAAGAATTCAGGAGAAACAGTTGAAACATAATTTTGGCACCTGTTGCCTCCCAACCCCTCTTGAAGGTACTTACAGAACATCACAAACACGTCCTTTTCTTTGTCAAAGACGACTATGTTGAAGTTCTTCCCCACGAGCTGCTTAACAAGTCCCTGGTCCCAGTGTTTTGGAATCTCTTCACTGGATTGATGTTTCTAGGAAGCACATTTGAAAGGTCTAAGAATCTTCAGAAAGGGTTTCGAAGTTGTGGGCCTCCCCACCCTGACTGGAAACAGCTAAAGGTTTTCTTGTGTCTTTTCACAAGAACCTTAGAAAAGAGTTTGAAATACTGAGATGGATCATGAGCTTGATGTCAACCCTGGATGGTTCAGGGCAATTTGCGGTCAGGGGACTAAGGAGCAGACAAAGCTTGAAACTGGGATAGATTTCTCAGATTTTATAAAAAGAAGCTTTAAACCGGGTGCAGTGGCTCACGCCTGTAATCACAGCACTTTGGGAGGCCAAGGCGGGCGGATCATGAAGTCAGGAGTTTGAGACCAGCCTGGCCAACATGGTAAAACCTCGTCTCTACTAAAAAAAGAAAAAATACAAATATTAGCTGGGTATGGTGGCATGCACCTGTAATCCCAGCTACTCGGGAGGCTGAGGCAGGAGAATTGCTTGAACCCGGGAGGCGGAAGTTGCAGTGAGCAAAGATTGTGCTACTGCACGCCAGGCTGGTTGACAGAGCAAGACTTCATCTCAAAAAAAAAAAAAAAAAAAAAAATTAGTTGTCCTCAATTACTCTAAGAACCAAGATCAAGACCACTTACATGACTTATGAAACCTTGATCACACTTTGATTGGTCCCTGCAATAAAGGAAGTCTTCTCTTTTCTTTCCTCAGCCATGTTGGTCTTCAGTTTATCCAAATGGCCAACCTTCCTCCCAGCTCAGGCCTTTGTTAACGCTGTTCCTTCCGGCTGACAGGCCTCCCCACTCCTGATTCCTACCCTCCCTTCTTCATCTGGGTAACTCAAAATGTATGCCTCAGAATGGCCCAAGGGAGGACTTCCTTGACCCTCCCCTGGTCTAGATGAGGACTCGCTGCCATGAATTCTCATAATACTCAGTACTTTTTCTTGTATCACTTATTCACGTTTACTATTTATATTTATTTTTCTAGTTATTTGATTAATGTGTCTCTACCATACTAGATGGAATGTCAGAAGAGATTTTTCTTTCCTTGCCATTGAGTATCCACTGCCTGCTACATAGTAGATCCTCAATAAATGTTTTGCAAATGAATGAACAAAAAATGAGCTCAGCTTTTGCTTCTCTTTGAAGTAAGTGTTGGAAATCTCAAAACAAATCTTTTATCTACAATCATTGCCTCCTGAATGTCTCCTGAATCCACATCCTTTTCTCCATCTGCGCAGTTACTGACCAAATCCAGGTTGCCTCTGTCTCTCATCTCAATTGCCAGAAGAACCTCCAGATGTTCTCCCCGCATCTCCTCCCAGTTCTCCCACACCTTTATTCTTTATAAGCAGGGCTCTATTTTCACCAAATCTGGCTTCTAACATTGCTCTTAGGAAACCAAATTCTTCTTTTTTTTTTTTTTTTTTTTTTTTTTTTGGAGACAGAATCTCACTCTGTCACCCAGGCTGGAGTGCAGTGGTGGCATCTGGGCTCACTGCAACCTCCACCTCCTGGGTTCAAGTGATTCTCCTGCCTCAGGCTCCTGAGTAACTGGGACTACAGGTGTGTGCCATCATGCCCGGCTAGTGTTTTGTAGTTTTTGTAGAGATGGGGTTTCACCATGTTGGTTCTTACTATGCAGCCTCTGTCTGGCTCACAGCCTCTTCTTCCACAGGGTCCTCCCTCACCGCACCCCCTCCATCCTCTGGAAAGCACTTAAAGATTCTGTCAGTGGGAGCACAAATGGGGCAGCCATGGGGCATGGGAGATAGAAGATGGTGACAATTGTGGGGAATGGCTCAGATCAGGTGGATCTCATAGGTCTTGTAGAGGATGCCCATCTCTGCTCTAACAGCATAAGAAGACATGTTGGCCTTTCAGAGGAAGACAGACACCACCTCAGATCTAACTGCAAGGGAGAGAGAGAGAGGATGGGTAGTATTCCAGGTAGGATTTAAGACATGGTGATGGAAAGTGAGGAGGACCCAATGTGAAGACATCTATTTTCTTAGTGATCTAGGGGTAGAGTGCTCGGCCGAGAGTGGGTGGGAATGGGATATGAGGACAGAGACACTCTGAGATTTAAAAATGAACACACTAACAGAAATTTCCATGTGGATGCCAGGACTTTTCTCAAAGTCCATGGGAGGCTAGTTTGCAATGCCATGAAGCCAGCTACCCTCGTGGTGATGTTGGTCTGGAAGCAGGGAAGTTAAGGGGGTTCAGCCAGAGTTGGAACTTTGCCTAGTGAGTACTATGGGGTGTAGAGGAGGTGGAAGATGGAGGGGATAAAAGAGTTAAGGGAATCATCATCAGAGCAATGAATGATGGAATGCAAGTTCGCAGACGGGGTACTAAAGAGAAATGGGATTGGGAGGTTGGGGACAATGAGAAGGATGAGGAATCGTAGCTATGTGTGTCCTGGAGGGAAAGTCAGGCATTGGGAGGTGCTGCAATCTCCAGGTTGTGGGCATGGGAGCAGGGAACCGACATGGCATGGACACATCAGCTGCTGGAGGAGACCAGGGTTGTGGACACTGACATCTCTGGAAATGATGGCAGAGTTGGGGCTTAGGGAAAGGCTGCCATCAGGAGCTTAGGTCCTCGGAGAGTGAAGGGAGATAGTCAGAGGGCAGCAACAAGGGGGTGAGAGCACAGGGTCAAAAAGCATGAGATCCAAGGCATCTGGGTTTCTAAAGGTGAAAGAACGAGAATGGGTTGGAAGTGGAAAGAAGGACAGCAGCCTCACCACTTGGCCCATGAAAATGCTGTGCACACAAGACAGCTTCCATAGAGACAGCTGCAGGGGCAGCTATCTCTCTGGGGGAATGGACAAAAGGCAGTAGAGGACTCAGGTAAGGGGACCATCATTTGGGTTTGTCTGGAGAGTCTCAATTTACTTCTATTGTTCCAGATTTTTTTGGGGGTGGGGGGAGAGGTCTTCCTCTGTGGCCCAGGCTGGAGTGCAGTGGTGTGATTGTAGCTCACTGTAGCCTTGATATCTAGGCTCAAGCAATGCTCCTCAGCCTCCTAAGTATCTGAGACTACAGATGCACACCACCACACCTGGCTAATTTTTAAATTTTTTGTCAAGATGGGATCTTGCTGTGTTGGCCAGGCTGGTCTTGAACTCCTGGGCTCAAGCGAGCCTCTTGCCTCAGGCTTGCAAAGTGCTGGCATTACAGGCATGAGCCACCACAGCTGGCCCATTCCAGAATCCTTACTCCCATAATGTCCCAATTTGGAAAATAAATAATATGGTTACCTTACTCAGCAGAGTAGCTGTGGAGACATAGACAGTGGGTGACTAGACTACGTGTTCCATGTGTTTCTGCAGCCTCTCCTTCCTGCTAGCAAAATAGATGAGCCCCCTTCTAACCCCATCCAACGAAAAGGTCCCTAAAGCTTTTGAGGCTAAGTCCTGATTGCCCTGTGGCTCCATCCCCCTTCTCCTCCTCAAAGCAAGCATATGCTCTTGGACCAAGTAGATCTTTCACATTGGAGGTGATAGGAGAAGAAGAGCCTCCTTTCAGAGGGCAAGTTAACCCTACTGAGTGCCTGCATTTCTATGGTGAATTCCTGCAAAGGAAATGCCTCCACTTTACAACTAAGAATGAGTGGAGGAACTAAAGGCTTGGGATAGGTCAGAAGTTGGATAGATTTGAGGTGGGGAGATGGGGGATTTCCCCACATTGAGCCACAAAGTTGATCTTTATTCTGCCTCCACATACAGGTGAGGAGAATGATCAAAGCCAGCAGAATTATGAGAAGGAGATGATTTTGAGGTTCTGGATAAACCTTGTCCAAGAACAAACCTACCTTGGCATTTTTACTCAGGAAGCTACGGCCAAATTTCTTCAGGTTTTCGTAAGTTATGTCATCCGAAGGCATTTTGTACCTGGCGTCAGAACTCAAGTTTAGGATTTGGACAGATGGTATATCGACCTCTGTGACCCGGAAATACTCAATGACACGTCTATTTCTGGGTTCGTCTGCATTCACAAGGATGAAAAGGATCTGCCAAAGAAAATTAAACCCTTGTCTCTCTGGATCCTTTGCCAATAGAGAAAAACTGTTGGAAGGCTGTGGACTAAGGGGATGCACATGGTGGGGTCTGTGGAGCACCTCTGCAAAATGTAACGAAGGCAGGTGCAGCTCTGCACTGAAATGCATGGCAGGCGGTAGCCACCAGTCTGGCTTTAGCCTCCTTGCACTGTGCTCCATCTACAAAATTTCAGGAGGTCAGGAAGCCCTGAGCTTTCATTCTGTTTCATTCTGTTTCAAACTGTTTCATCAGTTTCGTGATCTGTAAAATGATTATCACAGTGCCTATCTTCTAGGCAGTGAGAATTCTGTGAGAATTAAACAGGACAATGTATGGAAAGGCTTAGTTCAGGGACTGGCAGGTAGAAAGTGTTCAATATGTGACAGTTATTATTATTCAAAATTATTCTATCAAGGAAATTCATGACTTCATTCATTCATTCAACAAACATTCATGGAGTGCCTACTATGTGTGAGCCATTTTACTGAGCACTGAGGACACAACCATGCCCAAAGCAGACAAAATCCTGCCCTCAGGGAGCTTATGTTCTAGTGGAGAAGACAGACAACAAATGAGTGAATGAACTTATAAAGTCAAACAGCAATGAGTGCCAATTAGACAATAAAACAGGGCAATGTGATAGAGAGTAACTGCCCAGATGGGGTAAGGTAGGGGCTCAGGATTAGGTAGGGTGGTCAAGAGGAGAACCTGAGGAGGTCACATTTCAACTGGGATATAGTAGATAGTAACAAGTCACACAACAGTATTCCGGGTGGTGGAAACTGCCAGTGCAAAGGCCTGAAGACAAAACAAACACCTAGAGAGCTTACCGTGTTCTGGGAGTAGAAAAGAAACGTCAGTGTGGCTTCATCAGAGGTGTTTAAACCAGAGCAACTTCATCTTGAATACAGGCTGGGTAAAATGAGGCTGAGACCTATGGGGCTGCTTTTCCAGACGGTTTAGGCATTCTTAGTCACAGAATGAGATAGGAGATTGGCACAAGATACAGGTCCTGAAGACCTTGCTGATAAAACAGGTTGCAGTAAAGAAGCCGGCCAAAACCCACCAAAACCGAGATAGTGACGAGAGTGATCTCTGGTTGTCCTCATTGCTACACTCCCACCAGCGCCATGACAGTTTACAAATGCCATGGCAATGTCAGGAAGTTACCCCATATGGTCTAAAAAAGGGAAGCATGAAAAACCCACTCCTTGTTTAGCATTTCATCAAGAAATAACCATAAAAATGGGCAACCAGCCGCCCTCGGGGCTGCTCTGTCTATGGAACAGCCATTCTTTATTCCTTTACTTTCCTAACAAACTTGCTTTCACTTTACTCTGCGAACTGGCCCTGAATTCTTTCTGGTACGAGATCCAAGAATCCTCTTTTAGGGTCTGGATCAGGACCCCTTTCCAGTAACAGCTTCATCACCATGAGGGAGAGAGACAAAAGAGACAAGGTCAGAGCCTGTCGAAGATGAGGTCAGAGATCCAGTAAGGAGCCTGGGTTTAGTCTGAACATAATGGTGGGCCACTGAAGGATGGTAAGCTAGAAAGTGACATGCTAAAAATTTTGAGAAGGTCATTCTGGTTGCAGAGAAGAAGCAAAAGTGGAAGTAGGGAGATGAGTTGGAGGCAACTGCTGCAGCCACCTAGGGTCAGATACTTTCAGTTCATTCATTCATCAGATTAAAGGCCCCACTGCGTGCTCCTCTTCTAGGTGCCAGGGAAATTGAAAAACACAGCAAACATATTAAAACCATCCTTGTGTACTTTCAACAAATATTTGCTGCCTTCTGTTGGCACTGGAGCACAGAGGTGAGCAAGATAAGAGGTGCAATCTGTTGAAATAGTATCCATTCAACTGTTCATTGTTGGCTGTGAAATGGATCACAATTTATAAATGGCATTTGGGAAACTCACTAGGGTGACTGCAATTTAGAAGTTCGTCTTCTGATGTAAGCCAAAGTAAATACCAGGAAGATTAAAGAGTTAAAAAGAATGGAAGAAAATAATGGCTAAGCATTGACTACTGTAAAATCGGAGAAATAGAGAAAAAGCAATCGGGTTGCAATCAATTTAACTATATCCAAAAACTTGGAGTAAAATTGGAAAAAAACAGCCCCCAAGAAATATATTTAACAAGAGGAATTCTTTCTGTGATTCGAACCATCTTTTTTGAAAATAATGTGGTGGGATGTAGCATGAACATTATATATGTTATACTCTAGTGGCTTTATTTTAGGTTACAAAGTTCTCAATTGTTTTATTTAATTTCAGATTAATTTTTTTTTCAAAAGAGAAAAAATCCCTGCCATGATTCTACTTCCTGTAAAGATGAAGAGAAAAATTAATGAAACAGTTTCCATAGTTCAGGTACTGCTAACTACCTTAAATACAGGAATAACTTAGGGGAAACGTTTGTTTCTAATGGTGATGATGACGATAATAAAAAGCACCATTGATTGTAAAGCTCATGCTTTACATATATATTTTCTAATTCTTACTACAACTGTCCATTTCATACATGAGGAGACCTCAATATGGGGTTAAGAAACTCACCTGAGTGTAGTTTGTCAGAGAAAGAGAATTTGAACTTGGGTCTGTACAATGTTAAAGCCCAGAATCTTAGCAATTACTTGCCAGATAATCTGAAAGCCCCACCTTCAGGCTTTCATGTTCCCTGACCTCAGACAGCAGTGGTCTTTCCTCCCCCCACCTCCCGGCCAAATGATAACACTCTTAGTGTATGGAGTCCACTTAGTGATCCATCAAAAAGCAGGCAAACCTTCATGTTCTCAGAGTAGACTTATTACAAAGACGAGCGAAGGAGTGTAGATTTGGCATGAAGAGACACTGGGCAGGAAGAATGGAGGAGGCATATTTAAAATTAAATAGTAAATGATATGAGGCGTTGACATGCGGATCAGAAAACCGGCAGGCAATTGCACATGCCGATCTTTCCTGATTCAATTTATAATAAGCAGGGCAGGCAAACGCCCTCAGGGTCTGTAGGCTTTGAATCCTCATCCTGGAGTCCCAAAGAGCAATGGCGCACTCTACAAACCTTGTTTTGGAATTCCTTTGACGCCAGCTTATAATGCTGAATTATGATTCCAAATGACTCCGAGCTTTTGGAGACGAAGAGCAGCATGTGACTCATGATGTACAACTCGTAAATCAGATCCTTATTCTGAAATGACCGGGAAAGTATGTCATCCCAAGCACACACAGTGGCCCCAGCTCCCCTTCCTCTGGGGACGCTTTACTCACTGACCTCAGCGTTGTATTCGATCACAAAATCTGTAAGGTGCTGTTTTATGACACGATTGAGTTCCTGTTTGTTGGTACTGTCATTAATAAGTTCTTGGCGGTTCACGATTTTTCCCTTGGACCAAAGGAGAAACACATTGGAGGACAGTAGCTTTCGTGATATAGCCATTTAATAAATAAAAATAGCACCATTTTCTCCTTGGATGAAAAGAAAGCACTGAGGAATGGTGTCAGGTGTAGTCTGTAATGTAGGTAGTGAATAACTAGGAAGGGCTGCTCAGATTAGTCTGTGGGTGGAATCTGGGTAGGTGAGAGTCATGAAAATCTCAGATCTGTGGCAGGCCACAAGGAGTGTAATTGACTTAATGGCCCCAGCCATTGTCATGCTCTGTAATCCATCAAATATTAAAATATCGGTGCCAGGGCTAAGCAATTTCTCACATACTATTCCAACTAATGACTGACAGCTCATTCCTATTAGGACAAGCCCGGTCTCAGGAGATTCAGGACTTCAGGACAGGTGTTAAATCAAGCTTAGCCTAAAGCTGCCTCCTTACATGTTTTAAGTTTGGCCTAAACGTTTCTCTATACATAGTGAACTATAACCTAAATGGAGGTGTAAATAGACCGTCATAGCCTACACTTGTGCCAATCACTGAGTTTTGGCCAATCAAAGGTGGCCAACTGTTCAATCATTGTTAAACTAAGGCGAACACTGAGCTGTAACCAATCCTGCCTGCTGTTTCTGAACCTCACTTCTGTTTTTTGTACATCACTTTGCTTTTTCTGTCCATAAATCTTCTTCCACCATGTGGCTTTGCTGGAGTCTGTCTGAGCCTACTCTGGCTTGGGAGGCTGCCTGATTCATGAATTGTTCTTTGCTCAACTAAGCTCTTGAATTTAACTTGTCTAAAGTTTTTCTTTTATCATTATTATTCTTTTTATTTCTTGTTTTTCTTTTTGAGACAGGGTCTCATTCTGTTGCCCAGGCTGGAGTGCAGTGGTTTAATCAGCGCACTGCAGCCTCAACCTCCCAGATTCAATCAATCCTCCTGCCTCAGCTTGCTGAGGAGCTAGGACTACAAGCACTTGCCACCATGCCTGAATAACTTTTTTTTTTTTTTGTAAAGATGTAGTCTCACTATACCGCCCAGGCTGGTTTCGAACCCTGGGCATAAGGCTTCTTCCCTCATTTTATACTCTTGATCTAGGATGGTATCAATAAAGATAGAAATTAATGATTAAAGAGATATTTTGGTTATAAAATCAGTAGGGTTGTGGTGATGGATTGCCTATGAGAGGTGAAGGAGAGGGAAGTGTTAGAATGTTGGCTGGGTTTTCTGACTTGTTTAACTGGATGGGAGAGGTGGTTGCATCATTCCTTGAGCAAGAGAAAACACTGGGAGAGGACCTGGAGAGGAGATTATGACTTTGGGCTTAGCCATGTTGAGACATCTGGTTGCACATAAAGGTCTGCAGATTAGAGGAATCTCACTGGAGATGGATATTTATAAGACATGTGCGTGTAGCATAGATGGTAACTGCTGATGAAGGGTAGAAGGGGAAGCATGGTGTAGAAGAAAAGAGGGCATAGGATTGAGCCTTGATGAACTGCATTTACTGGTTAAATAAAGAGAAGAAGCTTAAATGGCTAGAAAGGCTGGAGTCACACTGGGAGACCGTGACTTCACAGAAGTCAACTAGTCCAATGCCACTGAGCTCACAAGTGGCAGAACCAGAATTTGTACCCAAAGCTCATACGATTCCACTACTTTGAACTAGAGACCCCCTCACTAGCAATAGGATCAAAATCCTACCTTTTTGAACACCAGGATGCTGTCAAGGGTGACGTGGAAACGCCCAATGGCATTGCCAATCGTTATGACTCCAAACGTGAGCTCTGGAAAGTCTTTGATCACATCATAGAACAACTCTGCTACTTCTTCCTCTAAATCCTGTTTGGGAAAGGATATTTGGAAAGGCTTCGGTAGAAATCAAGGTGCCTGGCTTATATAAGGGAAAGACGGCAGTGGTGGCTGATTTGTCTCTTCACTTTTTCAAGTACTGGGGTTTGGCTGGGTCACCCAAATCCTCTTTCGTGAGTATTTCATACTCAAAACGCTTCTCTGGCTATAACTAAAGCCAAAATAGGCAAGCCCTCAGAGATCAACAAAGAGAATTGATAAATGTGACCTTTTCCAATCGCTAGAGTAAAGGCTGTTCTAGCCCAGTGATTGAGACTTTTAACATTTATTCCTTAGTTACTTTCACAAGAGACAATTGATTTTACCACATGTAATACAAAATGTGAACTTAATATCAAGAATTTCAGCATTCATTCTTTAGCTTGAAAGAAAATTAAGGCCAAACACCTCTCAAAGAAACGGCAAGGGGTGAGGGAGAGAGGCAGATATTCTCTCTGTATTAAATATAATGCCCGAATTCTGCCTTCTACTGGGAGAAGGAGAGGAATCACCAGTTTATAGCAAATGAATCCAGACACATGAGAAACTCATTCTCCAATAGCAAGAACAATTTGCAAGTTATTTATAAATATGAAAAACATCTATATGTAAGGCTATTATGAGACATTTCATGATTATATCTAAGTGACTTACGTTCTTCCCCAAACATCTCCTCCTACTGCACCTCTAAGGGTTGGCGTATTTTCGAATGAGTGCATGTTTATCCTGTGCTACTGATTTTAATATATGAAAATGCTTGGAAAGAGGTTAGGGAGAGAAACTGGCCTGGCCCAAGCACAGCTGGTGGCCTTCAGACTCACAGAGAACAATGGCTCTGAAACCAGAAACTAAGATATCCCTTTATTAAGTGATGTTCTAAATGGACCCCTAAGAAGATTAGCCACACTGTTAAAACCCATTAAGTACAGATGCCATTCTTCTCTCTTTTCTCTCCATTCCCGTCCATTTGAACCCTTGGAGCTTCCCCTAAAAACCAGCTCATTGGATGGAGAAAATTGGGCAACCAAAACAGAAGAGTCTCATCACCCATCCCCTCCCAGACACAGCACTTTCACCAGTTGAAAGCCTCCTCCCACCTCTTGGCCCCAGTACCTGGAAGAAGCCAACGATGACCAAGGGCCTGGATGTCACAAACTCTGCCACCTGCAGGCTGCTGTTGAACAAAAATGCTTTCTGGCTAATTTGTCGTCTCAACCAAACGACTAAGGCAGTAGATTCAACCACTCCTGGAGAAAGACACAGTCAAATGGATACCAGAGAAGTTTCCTCTTGAACCAAAGCAAGAAGCTGGTCTTTCTCCAGTTTAATGCATAGAAGCTTCTTGTCTCAGGCTCCCATCCCTTGAAGGCCAAGGTCAGTTCCTCCATTCCCCTCTTCCCCAAGCTCCAAGCATGGACATTAACAACAGCAGCTAAATGTTACTGAGCACTTACCGAGGCCCAGACACTGTGCTGAATGTTTTGCATGTATTAAATCTTCACAGTCATCTACAAAATAGATACTTTTACTCTCCCCATTTTGCAGATGAGGAAACCAAGGTTCAACTGCCAACAGGCACCCAACTAGCAAACCTGAAGATCAAATTTAGGAGGAGGCATTTCCAGACTTCTTTTCCTATGCATTCTCCAAGGTGACAGGAAGATTGATTTATTTTTTAAAATCTCAATAAAATATAGCTGGAAAGACCACCTAGCTCTGTAACCTTGGGAAAATCCTATTATCCTTCTGTGTCCCCCATTCCTCAGCTGAGATTCAAATGCCCTCTCAGGTCATCCACTCCTGACTTCCATTTCTCAGCTATCGCATGGGTGGTGTCAAGCACACAAAAGTCTTAGCTTCTAAAATTAAGACACATCTATCATATCTGGAAAGACAAATTGGTGAGCCAGAGGTACGGAGGGCTACATACAGGTGAACATGTGTTTTTCTAGGATTATCAGTTTCACATGATGGAAAGTAATGTAAAATATTATATATTTGTATCTGCTACAGAACATTAAAAGTGAACATTTTAAATGAGTTTATGAGCTAAGCATGGTGGCCCATGCCTATTTTCTAGCACTTTGGGAGACCAACGCAGGAAAATCACTCGAGGCCAGGAGTTTGGGACCAGTCTGGGCAACATAGTCAGACATTCAGCTCTACAAAAAAAAAAAAAAAAAAAAAAAAAAAAATTAGCCAGGCATTGTGGCATGTGCCTGCAGTCCCAGCTATTTGGGAGACTGAGGCAGAAGGATTGCTTGAGCCCAGGAGTTCAAGGCTGCAGTGAGCTATAATTGGCCTGGGAGACAGAGTGAGACCTTGTCTCTAAAATAAATAAATAAATTTATGAGATAAAGCAATATTCCTTGTGAGTAGCTTTGAACTACATCCACAGACTGTTATTCATTTACTCATTATTTATTTCTTCCCTCATTACTTGGCAAATATGTATCGGGTGCTTACTATCAAGTGCTGTACTCAGCCCTGGAGATATAAGGTTTAACAGAAACAAACACATTACCACCTTTCACAGCTCTCATTCTGTTGAGGAAGACAACAATCAAATAAATACACAAACAAGGGCATCATTATACCCAAAGGAAATACTTGAAATCAAAATTCTGCCAGTCTGTAGCAAAGATGCCTGATGTAGACTGTGAAGTCAAGGAGGACTTCCTGGAGGAAATTGCGGATGAGCTGTAAACTAAAGAATGCACTGGGCCAGACAGAGTGGCTCACGCCTGTAATCCCAGCACTTTAAGAGGCCAAGGCAGGCAGATCACAAGGTCAGGAGATCGAGACCACCCTGGCTAACACGGTGAAACCCTGTATCTACTAAAAATACAAAAAATTAACCGGGCATGGTGGCACACGCCTATAATCCCAGCTACTCGGGAGGCTGAGGCTGGAGAATCACTTGAACCCAGGAGATGGAGATTGCAGTGAGCTGACATCGTACCACTGCCCTCTAGCCTGGACAACAAGCAAGACTCTGTCTCGAAAAAAAAAAAAAAAAGAAAGAAAGAAAGAAAAGGAAAAGAAAAGAAAAGAAAGAAAAGAATGCACTGGAGTTAACTAGGAGGCATTAAGGAGAGGGAAAGTCTTCTATGAGAAGCAAACAGCCTATACAAAGTCCTGCAGCAGGACAAATTGCTGCCTGAGGCTTAATGAATGCACCCTGAGCTACTAAATCAACTGCAAAGGCTCTACCTTTGGTATATTTGCTTTATTTCATGAGAACATGAAGCCTTTTCAAAAACTTATAATAAAGTAAATTTACATGCAGAAAGGTGCATAAATGATAATGTATGGTTAGATGGATTTTCACAAAATGAACACACCTGTGTAACTACAACCCAAATCAAGAACTAGAACATCATCAGATCCTCAGCAGTCCCTGTTGTGCTCACTCCCAGCCTCTACTCCCCCACATCCAAGAGTAACCACCACCCTAACTACTTCTTCTTCTTCTTCTTCTTCTTCTTCTTCTTCTTCTTCTTCTTCTTCTTCTTCTTCTTCTTCTTCTTCTTCTTCTTCTTCTTCTTCTTCTTCTTCTCTTCTTCCTCTTCTTCCTCTTCTTCCTCTTCTTCCTCTTTTTCTTCCTCTTCTTCCTCTTCTTCCTCTTCCTCTTCCTCTTCTTCTTCTTCTTCCTCTTCTTCCTCTTCTTCTTCTTCCTCTTCTTCCTCTTCTTCTTCTTCTTCTTTTTACTTCTTCTTCTTCTTCCTCTTCCTCTTCCTCCTTCTCCTCCTCCTCCTCTTCTCCTTCTCCTTCTTCCTCTTCCTCTTCCTCTTCCTCTCCTTCTCCTTCTTCTTCTTCTTTTTATTTTACTTTAAGTTCTGGGATACATGTGCAGAACATGCAAGTCTGTTACATAGGTATACACGTGCCATGGTGCTTTGCTGCACCTATCAACCTGTCACCTAGGCTTTAAGCCCCGCATGCATTAGGTGTTTGTCTTAATGCTCTCCCTTCCCTCGCCCTCCACCCCAACAGGCCCCAATGTGTGATGTTCCCCTCCCTGTGTCCATGTGTTCTCATTGTTTAACTCCCATTTATGAGTGAAAATATGTGGTGTTTGGTTTTCTGTTCCTGTGCTAATTTGCTGAGGATGATGAATTCCAGCTTCATCCATATCCCTGCAAAGGACATAATCTCATTCCTTTTTATGGCTGTATAGTATTCCATCACTGCCCTAACTTCTAACAGCATGCATTAGTCTGCCCTGTTCCTGAACTTCATATGAGTGTTCTTGGCTCTGATTTCATTATGTTTGTGAGATTCAGCCACAGTTTTTCATGTACTTGAAGATTCATTTCCACTGCTGTGAATATTCCACAACTTATTTGTCCATTCTCTGCTGATGGGCATTAAGTTGCTCTCATTTTAGGGTCTTTTTTTTTTTGAGACAGTTTATCCTTCTGTCACCCAGGCTAGAATGCAGTGGTGTGGTTGTGGCTCATTGCAGCCCCGATCTCCCAGGCTCAAGCCCTCCTCCCACCTCAGCCCTCTGAGTAGCTGGGACTACAAGCATGTACCACCACACCTGGCTAATTTTTTTTTTTTTTTTTTTTTTTTTGAGACAGAGTCTCACTCTGTTGCCCAGGCTAGAGTGTAGTGGCTCAATCTTGGCTCACTGCACCTCCGCCTCCCAGGTTCCAGTGATTCTCCTGGCTCAGCCTCTCGAGTAGGTGAGACTACAGGCATGTGCCACCATGCCCGGCTAATTTTTTAGTATTAGTAGAGACAGGGTTTCACCATGTTGGCCAGGCTGGTCTTGAACTCCAGGCGATCTTCCCACCTCGGCCTCCCAAAGGGCTGGCATTATAGGCTTGAGCCACCATGCCCAGCCCACACCTAGCTAATTTTTAAGCAATTTTTAGTAGGACAAGGTTTTGTCTGTGCTGGGATTACAGGCGTGAGCCACAGCACCCGGCCGAGCTGCTCTATTTTCTTCACGGAGTCTATCCGTTCTTGAAATTATTATGATGATTTTTTGCTAGCTTGTTCAGTATGAGCTCCCAGTAAGCTCCTATAATGCTTGGCACATAGTAGGTGCTTAAGAAATCTTTCTAGAATGAATGAAGGGGCTGAATGAGTCATTAGGGAAGCTGGTTTGAGGAAACTTGATCTTGGGCCACCTTCTTGGGGATGTGTGAGCTCCATTTGCCCCTCTGGCCCCTGTGGGACCAAAGTAGCTATGAACTCTGCAAGCTGTTGATTCCTTTGTGCCTGCAGATCAGTCACTGCCCTTGTTGGGGACCTCCTTTGGTACTTGGCTCTGTGCCAGAGGACACGGTGACAACTGAAGTGTGAATGCAATGTCAATGATTGACTAGGGCCGGCACTGGGCTGCATATTTCCAGGCACAAGTTGTGGCTGCATCATTAATAGAGGCCTAGAGGCAACCTGAGTCTCCCTCCTTCCAGGGTGGCGGTCATCAATCCTTGGAGGATAGATGAGAATGGGACTGGGGCTTTGACCCCACAAGGACTAAATCCCACCTGCGTCCTAAGAGGGGTTTTTATCAAAGTCACATTGCAGAAGATGCGTAAAGCACTGTCCCCTCTCAGGTCAGAGGAGCCCTGGCAAGTAGGCAGAACTGGCATTACTCATCCTGTTTAGAAAAAGAGAAATTGGGCCAGGTACAGTGACTCACACCTGTAATCCCAGCACTTTGGGAGGCCAAGGCAGGTGGATCACGAAGTCAAGAGATTGAGACCATTCTGGCCAACATGGTGAAACCCCATCTCTACTAAAAATACTAAAAATTAGCTGGGAGTGGTGGCACATGCCTGTAGACCCAACCACTCGGGAGGCTAACGCAGGAGAATCACTCGAACCCGGGAGGTGGAGGTTGCAGTGAGCTGAGATCACACCACTGCACTCCAGCCTGGCAAAAGAGCAAGACTCCATCTCAAAAAAAAAAAAAGAAAAGAAAAAGAAAAAAAGAGAGAAATTGGAAGCCTGGTTGTAAAAGGCTCATTGAAGTTCCCATGGCTACTGCTCATCCTAAAATCGAGGGATCCTCAGTCCTTGTCCCGGCTTCATCCTGGCATTCCCCTCCCCCTTTCCCTGGCTGGAAGTAATACCGAGGAAGTAAGCCCAGCAGAAATATGGGTAGGTACTTTATCCTATGCCTGCCTGCAGTGGGTGCTTCCAATTCCGTGTATTCAAACTCAAAAACTATTATTATTATTTTAAAATTTAGAGACAGGATTTCACTCTGTCACCCAGGCTGAAGTGCAGTGGTGCAATCATGGCTCAATGTAGCCACAAATTCCTGGGTTCAAGCGATTCTCCCATCTCAGCCTCCTGAGTAGCTGAGAATACAGGTATCCACCACCACACCTGGCTAAGTTTTAAGGTTTTTGTAGAGACAGGTCTTGTTGTGTTGACCAGGCTGGTCTCAAACTTCTGGGCGCAAGTGATCTTCCCATCTAAGCCTCCCAGACTGTTGGGATTACAGGTGTGAGCCACTGCACTTGGCTCAGAAACTATTTGTTAAGAGCTTAATTGTTCCAGGCATTGGACTAGAATCAGAAAACTAATAGTCCGATAATAATAACGAACACATCTGCCACTTGCTTAGAGTATAGTGCAATGTAAAGCAGATTTCAACATACTACAGCCTGTAGTCCAAATCAGGTCTGCTGTTTGAATGTATAAATAAAACTTTATTGGAACACAGTCATTCCCATTTGTTAACACGTGGCTGCCTTCACATTGCATCAGCAGATCTGAGTAGTTACAACAGAGACTGCCTGGCCTGTAGGACCTGAAATATTAATGATCTGGGCCTTTGCAGAAAACTTTTGCTGACTCCACCACTACTCGCTGGGGAGCTTTGAAGAAGTTATTCTACCTTTGTGTGCCTCAGTTTCTCCATCTGTAAAACACCTCTTATATTGGGGTGTTATGACATAGGAGAAGGGTCTAGAACAATGGCTGGAACACAGTATATGCTACAGGTATGTGTCAGGCCGTGTGCCTTGCAAACATCGTTTTATCTTCCCAACAACGTAGAGGGATCGATCTTTTCACCATCCCCATTTAACAGATGAAAAAAACTGAGATTCGACGAGAGGCAGTGATTGTTTCTTAAGCCTGCAGTAAGGATTTGGATGCAGAGGGGAGTGCTGTCAATTCTGGTAGTCTCTTTAGAGGACTCAGGAGTGCAAGCGAGATCAGCCACTGCCCTTGTGATGCTCTCTGTAGAGAACACGCAGTAAGCAGCAGATGTAATTCTTTGAGGCCAGGGGAAAACACAGATGCTGTGAGGCCACAGAGGTGGAGCAGGCACTCTGGCCTGGGCAGTCAGGGGAGACTTCCTAGAGGGGGTGATGATGAAGCTTCCTGCATGGCAGAAGAGGTCCCAGGCACTGGTTTCCCTGATGAAGGGGGCTCAGAGGTCAAATGCCTTGGGGACCTTCTCTGCTAGTTTCATCCACAGTCTGGAAGTTGCCATATTGTTACTTTGTCGCCTCTAAGTGGAGTCAGGTCTCTCCTGCCCTTCAGGAAGGAAGGTCATCGCAGCACCTGGGCCACTCCATTAGCAGTCACGGGCTCCGATGACCTAGGGCCTCCCATTTCCTCATAGCTCTCCCCAGAGCAAACACATCACAAAGGGCTCCTTGCTGGTGTCAGTGAGTCCCCCTTGTTGAGGGTCATCCCCTGGTATCCACAGGAAACAGCACCCTCTGTTGCTTCTCTCACTGCTCCTGCCCTCCCTCCCCACGTCTTCTCTCGACCACACAGCCACCACCCTCCCACAAGCCTGCTGGGAGCTGCAACCCTGCCCTTAGGTGACTGCTCTGAGGTTCTCTTGCGGTGCCTTGCTCTGGGTCTATCCTGTGTCTTTTATGCCCTCTTGTGTCCGTTCTGAGAACTGCAAAGCATCCTGCAGCCCCCTGGATGTGTGTTTCTTGCAAATAACACTGAATCTGGCTTATTGGAAGCTGGCTATACACCAGATCCAGTGGAAGGCAGTTTCCGTTACTCAAGACTCAATAATTTAACATATATAATGAGAACATTCTACTGGCACAGCTGTTACAGGCGCTTCTGTGTTCATCAGTTTTTTTACTTCCATCCTTCCATCCATTTATCCATCCTGCATCCATGAATGCCTTCATATACGTAACTTTCTAGAAGTTGGGACTACCATATGTGCCATACTAGTACCTTATTCTCTATACATCCTCAACATCAAGATAGGGCTTGGCACGTGGTAGCTTGTCAATAAATGGATGTTGAATAAATGAATGAATGAGTTAATCAATGAATGAAATATATGATGATAGAACTTAAATTGTTTGGTAGACATTGCATCCCAAACCTGTCATGTTCCATCATTCCTCAATTTCCCTTTTGGCTAACTAGTGCTTCCCTAGTCCTAGGACTCTGTCAAAATCATTCTAAAGTCGAAGATTGGGAGTGGGAAGTGAAGTTAGAACTTAATCTCTGGTGTCTGGTTTCTAAGCCATGCACCCCACCCTCCCACCTCTTGGTGTTTCTAGGGCCCATCAGCTGAGCTGCAAGCTATAGTAGAGGCAGCTACATATTCACTGAACCCGTTTTCTTTCTAAAGACAGAGCTGAACTGTATTTCTCAGCCTTTCTTGCAGTTAGTTCGGGCCATGTAGCAGAATTCTGGTCAACGGGGTGTGAATAGAAGTGATACTTCCCACTGTCCATGGCCAGGGCCATGAGCAGTACTCATGGTGACCTTCTACCCCTTACCCAAACTGCTGTCTGGATACAGAGGAAAGAGCAAGTGGTTCCAAGACCCTAGAAAAGGGCAGAGTCACAAGCTGGAGGGGCCTGGGTCCCTGAGAGGCTGCATGGAGCAGAGCCTCCCACCTTTACCCTATGGCTGTTAAGTGGACTTTCCATGAACATGAAACAAATGTGACACGCAAGCACCGTTACCTTTGCAGCTGATGGGCTCCGACCTGTTGCCCTCAAAAAACAGCTTCAACTGCGGGGCCTTGGTAATCCCAAACTCCTGCTGAAGCTCTTTCTCTACGGTAATGTCCACTTTGCCAAAGCCGATCCCATTCTTGCCTTTGCCCATGATCTCCACAGCTTTGCCCAGCTCTTCCGCCAAGTTCCTGGATTGCTTTGAGGATGGGTTGTCTGAAAAAGAATGAAGACAAAATTCGAGAGAGTCTTTCCTCACTCCCCGTCTCCAACAGTGGATTATTTGTTGGACCTGCCCAGCTCCCGGAACCTTTCTTGTGCTCAGCTGCTAATGGCTGAATTTTCATAAATGTGACAGGATGTGAGACACAATGGTTCATGAAATTGGACAATCTGGGAGATGTCTATCAATGTTCTTTGGATTCAGTAGCATTGGAAACAATACAACCGTGGTCAGCTTTACTCAATCTCTCTGAGCTCCATTTTTCTCTTGTGTAAAGTGGGGGAAAATAATAGTGGTTACTTCAAGGAATTGTCAGAGTTAAATGAGATTTATATCACAATCGGCTATAACTGCTTATTGTTTTCTAAGAGATTTATGTGCCTTAAGCCATTTTCTCCTCTCTATAACTCTGTGGGATAGGTATTATATCAATTTTATACCTGAGGAAACTGAGGCACAACAAATGACTTACTTGCCCAAGGCCCTATGACAATGGAGGTATGGCCAGGATAAGAGCCCACTCCGTCTAGCTGTAGAGTTCTTGTTTTCTAACCTCTACTAGGCACGTAAACACTTGGCATAATGCCTGGCACAAGTTAAGTACATGATGCATTCTAACTACTGCTTCCATTATTACGGTAAAATTTCTGCGGTCAAAGCAGGACCCAAGCAATGATTACACAAAAGCATGCAGAGTGGTATAATGGACATTGGAGACTGAGATTCGGGGAGACCGAGTGCAGGGTGAGGGTTAAAAAACAAACAAACAAACAAACTGCCTATTGGGTAGAATGAACATGACTCAGGTGATGGGTGCACTAAAATCTCAGACCTCACCACTATACAATTCATCCGTGTAACCAAAAGCCACTTGTACCCCCAAAGCTATTGAAATAAACAAAAACAAACCACTCAATAGCATAGACACGATGATCATATTTACGGAATTTTTAAGAAGTGTATGCACAGGGCAAAAGAAGTCTAGAGGGAAATTTTCCAAACTATTAAAATTGTTTGTTTTTAAAAAATTCTGTGGTCAGAAATTATGGCGAGACAGAGAGGAAACATGAGAGCTCATGAACGCCATCTGGTGGAACTTCCTGGAGCTAACAGGCCAAATTGGGCCTCTGCGGTTGCCCGGCGTATAATTGGACAGGGGACTTTCCTAGGTAAGGAAGGCCAGGTGTGGGAAGGGCAGGGAGAGGGGAGGTTATGGTGTTCCACTGAGCCCACCCTCTTGCATGGGGGGAATCGAAGAGACCTGAAACTCTCCATTAAGCGGTCTGATCTGGATGCCTTGGCCCCTCACGTTGCTGGACAGTGGGGAGGGAGTGGGGAAGCCCTTTTCTAGAAGCCGTATCAGGGAGCTGGCACGTGACCTTGGCAGTGGAAGAGGCTTTTCTGGCTAAACGGAGGGGACTAAAAGGCGCCCAAGTTTGCCTTTCTTCCTCCTGATAACATTGTGAGGCTGCAGGTCCCTCGCTACCCCATGACTGAGGAAGGGGGCTGAGCCAGGGCAGCGGGTCATTGGTTGCCTTTCAAGCCGAAACATTTTATCTTTTTCACTGCCCCCCATCCCCTCGGTCCATCTGGAGCACTTGGAGAAAGTGCAAATCACCTCTGCCGCGGAGGGCAAGTTCCAAGTCCAACAGAGAGGTGTTTTGTAAAGTGCAGCTCAGAAAGCAGGGCCACGGGACAGCTGGCTCAGGCCCCGTTGCTGGTCAGCACGCCTGCTCCTGCAATGGGATCTGAAAGTGAATGATCGCTTTCATTAAACGCCGGGTCAATGGACGGGAAGCGGGGACTTTGAGCCTCCCTCCTGGATCGATGCCCCTCCACTGCCTGCTTTGTCACCGCCATCGCCTTCGATACTCCCCATCCATCATCACCAGCATGCACTGGCCAATTGCTGGCTGCTCTGGTCCCTGAGGCTCTCCCCGGCTTCCTCGTGGATGTGGCCATGCTGGGCTCAGGATTGCTGATTGACATAGAATCTGAATCTGAGTTTCTAAGGGCGGAAGCTCAGGGCAAGAGAAACACTTGAAATGATTGTCCAGATGGTAGAGCAAATTTCAGAGGTTTCACACACAACCCAGTGCCCCTGGGTGTCTGAAACGCAAGTGACAGAAAGAGATTGTGGCAACTGGAATGCTGAGTTCTGAGAGCTAGATTGATGGGGCCTATGATAACAGTAATGGAGAGTCATTCATTCATTTTATGAATTCATTCATTTCTTCGTTCATACAATGAATCTTTTAGGATATGCCATGTGCCCGGCACTGTCCTGGGGACTGGGGATGTAACAGTGAACAGATAAAAACCCCTGCTGTCACTGGAAATGGCAGAAAATAAGCAAAATAACAAAGTAAAATAAGTGCTGAGTTAGATAATATGTGTTTTGGAAAAGAATAGGAGAGTTGGAGGTTGGCAGTATTAGGGAAATTGCAAAGTTAAGTAGGAGGCTAAAGATGGCTCACTGAGAAGCAATGTTTTAATAAAGATGGAAAGAAATGAGAGAGGAAGCCATGTAGACATCTAGCAGGAGATGGTAATTCCTGGTAAAGAGTCAGTGTATGCAAAGGCCCTGAGGTGGGGCGTGTGTGACATGTTCAAGGTATGACAAGAAGTCCATTGCGTCTGGAGCAGAGTGAGCTGGGGCCAGGGGACAGGTGATGTAGGGTCTTGCAGGCCACTGAATAGACTTTGACTCTTCCCAGAATATAGAATGGTACCAGAGGGTTTGGAGCAGAGGTGGATGTGATCTGAGTTACTTTTCTTTTTTTTAAACGGATCTCGTTCTGTGGCCCAGGCTGGAGTGCAATGGCACCATCTTGGCTTACTGCAACCTCCACCTCCCGGTTCAAGCGATTCTCCTGCCTGGGCCTCCTGAGTAGCCGGCACAGGCACGTGCCAATAGGCCCTGCTAATTTTTGTATTTTAGTAGAGACGGGGTTTTACCATGCTGGCCAGGCTGGTCTCAAACTCCTGACCTCAGGTGGTGATCTGAGCTACTTTTTAACTGGATTTCTCTGAATATTATATGGAGATTAGACAAAAGGGGGAAAAGAATGGATGCAGGTAGACCAGTCAGAGGCTACTACAGTAATCCAGGCAAGAGATGGTGATGGCTTTGGGCCAGGAGAGTGGTAATGGAGGGGCTGAGAAGTGATTCCATTCTAGAGAGATTTGGGAGGAGGAGTTTGGATATGGAACATGGTGAAAGAGCAGAGTCCAGGGTGACTCTGAGGTTTTGATCTGAGTGACTTAGGATTATGTAGGATCTTTTCCTATGGAAAGATGATAATGATGATGTCACTATCATCACCATAATGATGATGATATTGATGGCGATGTTGATAATGAGAATAGTAATAATAATAACACGTATTGATCCTTTACGATGCTAAATACTTTGCATAGTGTTCCATACATTTTCCTGGTTAATCTTCAGAACAACCCTGTGAGTTATCTATGATTGCAAGCAGGAATATCACCGATAAGGAAATGGAAGCTCAGAGGTCTTACAGCTAGCATGCGATTAGGCTGAGCGTCAACTTGAAGGCAGACTAGCTCCAAAGTTCATGCTCTAAATGACCAAATTAGCCAACTGGTCTGAAAAATCTTTCTTTTTCTCGGAGCAGATTGATAGGGGCACGTTTTTCGTTTCTTCTGTTCCAGGTGGTTCCCATCAGAGCAGAGACAACCTATAGAGCCAACACCACTCTTTAAAATTTAGAGTCTGATTTTCTGGCTTCTCATTTTAAAAATTTTGCAAATTGGGCCAGGTGTGGTGACTCCACGCCTGTGATCCCAGCACTTTGGGAGGCTGAGGCGGGCAGACCACCTGAGGTCAGGAGTTCGAGACCAACCTGACCAATATGGAGAAACCCCATCTCTACTAAAAATACAAAATTAGCCTGGTGTGGTGGCATATGCCTGTAATCCCAGCTACTCGGGAGGATGAGGCAGGAGAATCGCTTGAACCTGGGAGATGGAGGTTGCGGTGAGCTGAGATTGCGCCATTGTACTCCAGCCTGGGCAACAAGAGTGAAACTCCATCTCAAAAAAAAAAAAAAAAAAATTGCAAATTGGTTTTCCTTCCGGGTTCTGGAACCTTGAATTCCAAGTTTGTAGGTGTGAAATGAATGCATACACCCCTCAGGTCTCAGCATCTACATTCTGCCCTGGTCAACTGAAAATGCCAGTTTGGCTGGGTGTGGAGACAATTCACATGTATATTGGCACTTAGGCTGAGCAGTGCCCAGTGGATTGTAGATGGACAGAGACCCCTTTGCTGTGAGGCCAAGAGCGCCTATGGGCCCAACTTCTGTCAGGCCCTGAGCTCTCAGGTCCTAGCTCATTGTCTGCCACATACTAGATGCTCAATTAACATAAATTCCTTAGGTTATCTTATCAGAGGCAGTTATGGTGGTTTACAGTGCTTGTAGCCCAGGAAAGTTGTTTTTCTTTTTTAAGTCTCTGTGACTCAGTTTCCTCATTCATAAAGTGGGGTTATTAATAGATCCTACATCTTAGAGTGATCCTACAAAATAAGACAAGGTGTGCAAAACTTTGGTACAAATAAACATTAGCTATTTTGATGACATAGGAGGAGACTCTTTGGTATTGCTCTGACGAGATTCTCTCTGGGAAGGGAGGGTCCCATGGTGATGTCAGGAATCCCAAAGATCTTCTGGTTACTGATGAAAGGGAACAACAGTGACCATCACCAAACCATCCATCGCAAGTTCTAGGCCTATGATAGGGCTCTCACGTGGGTTTCAGGGTAAGCACATGGGACTCAGGGCCATCTTAGAATAGGCAGTGGCTCCCTGACTGTCTGCTTGGTGTGTAGATGTGCTAATGGCTAATGGACCTAGAATTAATGTTTGCCTGGTCTTTAGTAGAAAACCCCAGGTTCCCTTCTCTGAGCAGTGAATGTGAGTCAGAGGAGGGGCTGATAGGTGATGGGGAGGTGATGAGCATGGGAACTGGAGTTTGATCCCAGCACAAGGAACTTAAGTTTGCCTTTCTTTAGACCAGTGGTTCTCAGTGGGGGACATTTTGCAAGGTCTGGAGGCATTTTGGTTGTCACAACTGGAAAAAGAGATGCTACTGGCATCTAGTGGATAGAGGCCAGGGATGCTGCTAAACATTCTACAATGCACAGGACAGCCCCAGCCCTACAAGCAAAGAATTATCTAGTCAAATGTCCATAGGGCTTAGGATGAGAAACCCTACTTTAGATCCAACTTCCGATCGAGCATGAAAAAAATATTCTGAGAAAAACCCTCTCCCCATTGCATAGGGCCATGCGCAGTATACAGAGGTACTCACAGTCGATAGGGACTTCAGGATTGTCATCAATCTCCTCTTGTTTCTCGGAGGCCAGCCACCAATTTGTTCTGACCATTGCAATGGCCTTTAAGTTTTTAAAAGATCTGTACCTCCCTATTTTTCTGGCCTCATTTTCTACTTCTCGTCTCTTCAGAAACCCTATATCTTTAGCCACATGGGTACAATCTCCCTCACCCCAGGGTATTTTTACTTGCTGTTCCTTCTGCCCTAAATCTGCATAGATCACTCCTTCACCATCTTAAGATCTTTGCTAAAGTGTTACCTTTCTAGGGAAGCTGTCCCTGACCATCCTATTTAATACTACAGCCTCATCTCCATCTACCTCATGCATTCCCTATCACTCTTCTCTATTTTTCTCCATAGTACTTTTAACCATAGGAAATACTATGTATTTTACTTATTTATTTGTTTATCTTTTGTCTTCTGTCTCCGGGATGTCAGTTCCAGGAGGGCAAGGATGATCATCTGTTTTGTTCACCACCATATCCTCAGTGCCTACAATATATCTGGCAAATAACCAGTATTCAATAAATACTGAAGGAATGAAGTTTCCAATGATCAGCACAGTGTAAGAAGATGAATTTAGCACCAGTTTTGGTGTCAAGCTTGGTCTCAAACCCAGGCTTCACTACTTACCAGTTGTGTGACCTTGGGCAAATGATCTAACCTTTCTGACATTTACATGCTTCATATACAAGATGGGGACAAGGTTATCAAGTGCAGTGCCTGAAACACAGGTGCTTGATAAATGGCCTTTGTCATCATCATCACCACTGTTGTCATTATCATCACCATAACCATCATCACCAGCACTATCATCACCACTGTCATCACCATCATCATGACAGTCATCATCACCAGCACTATCATCGCAGTTTTCATCATAATCACCATAACGATCATGGTCATCAGCACCATCATCACCATTGTCATTATCATCAGCATAGTTAATAATCATTATTACTAGTACCATCATTGCCATTGTCATCACCATCATAACAATCATTATCACCAGCACCATCATCGCCCTTGTCATCATCACCACCATAGTTAATAGCCATTATCATCACCATCATCGCCATTGTCACCATCATCACCATTGTCATCATCACCACCATAATTAATAGCCATTATCATCACCATCATTGCCATTGTCGTCATCATCATCATCTTCATCATTATTCCATCCACATTACCATCTCCACATCATGCTCACCATCGTCATCTAACCTACACCCAGGACAGAATCTTATCACCTCTGCCTTAGGGACAAGCGATAAAGGACCCTAGACAGCTCCTAATCTTATCTTGACCTCTCCCCACTAATGGTAGTTAATCCCCTCTCCTTGATTCATTCAAGTTAATGTAGATGAAGAAAATTACGGGTCAAAGGAAATCTCATTCACCCATCTATTCATTTGTTTAACATCTATGGAAGCCTACCATGCTCCAAGCACAATGCTGAATGTTAGGAATCAGGAGATGAGTAAGATTTGGCCCCCAACATCACGAAATGTACATGATGAAAAGCAGTTTTGATACCATATGGCAAATGCTATGAGAGAGAGGGTAAAAAGAAGGCGGTGGGAGCATAGGAAGGCCTCCCAGCCAGACTAAGTGGGGGTGAAGGTGGACACAGCCTACCAATGAGGGGCATGAACTTCACAATCCAGGTGAAGGAGTGTAGGAAGGATACTACGGAAGCTGCAAGTGCAAAGGCCCAGAGGCTGTAGCCGTGGGCTAGATCAAGCAGAAGACCTTAGCTACTGAGTGACCTGATCAGATTTGCATTTTAGAGGAAGTCTCTCTGGGTGCATTGCAGGACAGCATTGGAGAAGGCAGGGAGACCATCTCAGAGGCTGTTGCGGTGGTTCAGGTGAGGTATAATGAGGCCAGAACCAAGGCTGTGGTGGCGGGATGGGGATAACAGAGATTGAAGGGATTTAGAAAGTGGCATCTACAGGATGTGATGATGGATTGCATGTGAGAGTAGAGGAATCAAGAACAACCCTGAGGTTTCTGACTTTGACACTGAGTGGATGGTGGTACTGTCAGTGAAGGCAGGACATACAAAGCAGCAGATTGTTGGGACCAAATCAAAGATGTTGAGGTCTGTTGTGGACATGTGGCATTTGGGACTGCCAGGAACATTGAGAGGAAAGCTCCCTCAACCCCTGGCTCTTGGCCTGGAGTTCTCATAGAGAAGAGAAAGCTGGTCATCCATTAAGGATTTGAGCGACTCGGGCGGTCCCTGGGGGCAGTATCTGAAAATAATCTCTTTTTCGAAGAGCCCATTTACCCTTAAAGAAAGCTTTTATAGTGCTTTCCCCAAGTGATTTGTTTTTCCAAAGGCCACTTTAGAAAGCCTGCTAATTTTTTTGAGAACTCATTTTGAATTTAATTGTGTATTGGCAGGAATCAAAGATTCAAATGTAATGAGATTAATTGAGTGTCCCTTTTAGATAAGAAAATTTTTGCTGCTGTCGAGTTCACTGCTCTGGAATACCTGCTAGAGGAAAGGCTTTAGCTTTGAAGTATGCACATTGGTTGTTGTCGAATGCAATTGAAGAATGTGAAATTGATTGGCTCCCTCTGTAGCCCCAGATTTAGTGTCAGTTCTTATGTCATAAGAATTAAAGAACCGTGAACTCACCCTTCTGCCCTGGTTAAAACAGGGCAGAGCCTACTATTCTCGTGAGGACTGGACAGGTTTCCCAGCCTTATCCATCCACTACACCGTTTTTGGAAGGGGAATGTGTTGAGGTGTGTTTTGTGGTTGTGTAAATGTATGGCTCTAAGCCTTTCAACACCTCCATTGAGGGTCCCAGATTAGAAATTAGGGCTACAGCGAAAGAGATGGTTTGGATGTTTCATCTGTGCAAACCATTAGTTTATCAGTTCCACAGCAAGTGGAGTAAGACTGCAAGGTTCTCTGCTCTTCCCTGTTAAAGTAACCATGAAACAGATGCACAAGTGCTGGCCTGAATTCTAGTGTGGATGAGGGATGTGCAGAACTAGCTGGAGGAGTCTTTCAGCAAAGTGGAAATGCCTGCCCTGCTCACAGGCTCATGTAAAGAAAATGGTCCAGGGTGGATTTCTCTTACAAGGTATTGCTCAAAGGGCTTTGAAGTAAAATCAAACTGGCATCCTGATGAACAGTCTGAGCTAGAGGGAGGTCACAAACTTGGAACTACGTTGATGAAACTTCAAGCAACAGGCATGTTCAGTATTGGATGGAGGCAAAAATGACCCAATTGGACATTCCTTGTGGGAACCGTAAGTGTTAAGGGTACAAAAAGAAGGCGATTCATGCTTCCACGAAGTGGCAGCATAACCTAGCTGGGGAGGCACCAGGACTTGGGGGACTGACTTATTGATGCTCCCACATCCCCAAATTTCCTCATGTAAGTGGCACCACTCACAGAGTATACCTCAAATGAGAAGGACAAGGATTGAGGAAGGAGATTGGAAGACCGAATTTCCGGCAAGGAAATAGACTCAAATGTCATGGGGATAAAGCAGAGAGTGTGACAGTGTGAGGTTGGCAGGACAGGAATATGGCAAATTGATAAGCATGTTCTCTGACCACAAGGAAAAATAACAACTCAGCTTCAGCCAGTTGTCACCGTGTAGGACTGAGGGCCAGTGCTTCCAGATCTTCTGATTTTTTGAAGAGCTGATGCAAATTCAGTTTTAATTGTGACATGTTTCATTTCTTTTAAACACTGCATGGGCCAGCTGCCAACTCATGGGCTCAGTTCCTGGGCTTCCTGTTGTATCCTTAGTTTCAATGTTATGGGAAAGAGTAGGAGTCATAGAAAAGAACTGTGAAAAAGGAGCCAGAGAGGTACATACGAACCAGAAGAGACTGAGTTCACGGAAACCAGGCATTAGGGGGTCTTGGCATGAATAGGCAAAGAAGGTCAAGGAAGGTGAGGGCTGTCAAGTGTCCACTGGATTTGAGAAACAGCTGTCCCTTGAAAGCTAGCCTGAGCCACAGTCAATAAAGGCAGTCTCTTGGAGAAAATAGTTTTTGACATTCCTGCCCAGAAGAGAAATCTTTTCCTGGTGGTTCACTGTCTTAAAGAGCTTATTCCACCAGGCTGCCTCTCAGCCCGCCCAGCCTTGAGTTGCCTCTGAACAAAGGTCATTTCAAGGCTTTTATAGCAAAACGCAGGTGCAATGTGACTAAAGGAAGGCAACGTTGTGGGTTCCCCAGGCCTGGTTTCTTTATCCTCTTGGGGTACACAGTCATACTACATTTCCCAACCTCTCTTACAGATAAGCATGGCTATAGGGCAGTGATCTGGCCAACGAAATGTGGGTAGAAATGATGTACATCAGTGCTTCCCACACTTTAATGTACGTGAATCACCTGAGAATCTTGTTAAAATGCAGATTCTGATTCAGTGTATCTAGGATGAAACCTGGGAGTCTGCATTTCTTTTTTTTCTTTCCTTTTTTTTTTTTTTTTTTTTTTTTTTTTTTTTTTTGAGACGGAGTCTCGCTCTGTCACCCAGGCTGGAGTGCAGTGGTGATCTCGGCTCATTGCAAGCTCCGTCTCCTGGGTTCACGCCATTCTCATGCCTCAGCCTCCTGAGTAGCTGGGACTACAGGCGCCCACCACCACGCCCGGATAATTTTTTGTATTTTTAGTAGAGACGGGTTTCACTGTGTTAGCCAGGCTGGTCTCAATCTCCTGACCTCATGATCCACCAGTCTTGGCCTCCCAAAGTTCTGGGATTACAGGCGGGAACCACCGTGCCTGGCGGGAGTCTGAATTTCTATGAGCTCCTGAGTGAAGCTGACATTGCTGGCTTATGGCCTATACTTTGAGTGGCACAGATGGGTATCATTTCCAGGCCTAGCCTGACCCAGAGGCACATCCTGGCCTCCCTCTCCCTTTGCTGGCTGGAGGCAGAGGTTTCTGTGGAGTACTCTAGGCCCTAAGGAATGGCTCAGGCCTTAGGTAGAAGGAGCCTGGGTGCCTGAATGATTGTATGGAGCAGAGCTTCTCTGCAGATCCACCTGGAACTAAGATGACATGGACCCTTATGAACCTAGATTGTTATGGCAGTTAGCTTTCCCAGTAAACACAGTGATTTTTAAGATAACTAGTCAAAATTAGAGCAAAGAAGAAGTTTGAGTATTAAAGTGGGCAATACATTCTAGAATTTATTTCTTTAAGGGATTTCATTGATCTCTTATTAATTGACCCCACAATATGCAAAGAACTAATAAGATGCTTGGCATATTGAAGTTAGCCTATAACCTTGCATCTTGTGGCAAATACTGAGAATCAGCCATTTATAACCTCCTTTTGTTTTGCTTCCTCAGCTAAAGAGGTTGGAAACCTAAAATATTCACCATTCCAGACTTCTCAGTTAGAAACATCCATGGGCCCAAGTTCTAGCCATTAAGACGTTACCAAAGTGATTGGATGCAGCTCTGGGAAAGTTTTATTTTTTTAAAGGGACATAGGTGGCTGATGTATTTTATCCCTTTGTTGTTTGCCTATCCCTTTTTGTTTCTAGCTGGAACATCCAGTGCAATGCAAGAAGCACAGCAGCCATCTTGTGACCATGAGTCGTAATGTGTCAAGGATGAGGGAGTTAGAAAATAGAAGGAGGCTTGTCCCTGAAGCTGTGGAGCTGCTATACCAGGCATTGACTGCCTATCCCGCCTCACACAGTGTGTGAGATCAGCTCTTGGATTAAGCCAGCTGCTATAGTTTGGTTAGTTTGACTTTCTTTAAATGTCATGTTGAAATTTGTTCCCCAGTGTTGGAGGGGGGGCCTAATAGGAGGCATCTGGGTCGTAGAGGTGGATCCCTCATGAATGTTTTGATGCTGTCACCAAGGTAATGAGTGAGTTCTCACTCAATTAGTTTCTGCAAGAGCTGGTTGTTAAAAAGAGCCTGACATCTGCTGCCCCTCTCTCTTGTTCCCCTCTCATATGTGATCGCTGCCCACACCAGCTCCCCCTTCACATTCCACCATGAGTAGAAGCAGCTTGAACCTTTCGCCAGATGCCCAACTTCCAACCAGCAGAGTTGTGAACCAAATAAACCTTCACTGTTTATAAATTATCCAGCCTCAGGTATTCCTTTGTAGCAACACAAACAGAGGAAGACATCACCATCAGCAGATTCTTAATTAGTTGCAGTTGAACTCTGTCCTAACTGACACAGGGTTGATGAACTGCATTTGCCTCAGTGCCACAGGGCAAGGGAGAATGGGAGCTCATGTTTATTGAGCAACTTCCACATGTCAGGTAATAGACAGCCTCTCAGTTCATCCCTCTAATGACTATACCACTTTCAATATTTTCACTTTACAGGTGAAAGTGAGACAGGAAGAAACTCACCCAAGGCCACATATGCAGTTTACGGAAGAACTCAGCTTTACACTCAGGCTTGCCTGGATCCCAATGTACATTACACCAAACCTTGATGTTGCATAAGAACCAAGATGCACGAGTGATTCAGGCTAAGAGAGGTTCTTTAGAATTTACCAGTGCTTGGCATGAGGTCTTTGATTAAGTATTGACATCAACAACCATAAATTTTAATGACTTCTACTAACTTTTTGGCTTTGATTATCTATCACTGGGCATTACAGGGAAGCCTAACAGACTATGTATCTCCCTTCAAGGCAAACTTCAAGCATCCAGATGCATTTGCATTGGCCTGGGAATCCCTCATGCACTCCAGGACATGAGGGAGCAGGAACCAAGCCAGAGAAGGTCACTCAGCTGCTGCAGTTGGAAGAACCACTTCTGAGGACGAGTTCACACCATTACTTCTCCATTTTAGAGCACCCAAAGTGTACAATTTAGACTATTTTAATCGCATGACTTAATCACACTTTGTTTTAAAGGGTTTCTCATGCCTTGTGACATTCCTGGCTTAAACTGTGAAGTCCTTGAGAGCAGAAACCAAGACACCCATGGAGTCCACCCATGACCTGGCATTGAGCTGCATAAATGTGGGGTGAATAAGAACCCAGTGGTGATAGCTCCTGCCTGTGGAGTGCCCACTATGACAAGGGACTGCATATCTGAACCCACTTTCATCACCACAACAACCTGCAAGAGAGGAATTGTTAACCTTGTACAGATGAGAAAATGGGTGAGGATGATGAGAGCGGAAGCCAACATCTCCTTAAGTTCTTATTATGCATCAGTCACTGTGCTAAGCACATGATTTCACTTAATCCCCACAATAACCCTAGGAGTTATAAATTTTATGTATGTACATATTTATTTATTTATTTATTTTGAGACAGAGCCTCGCTCTGTCAGCCAGGCTGGAGTGCAGTGGTGTGATCACGGGTCACTGCAGCCTTGACCTCCTGGGCTCAAGCCATTCTCGCACCGCAGCCTCCCAGGTAGCTGGGATTTCACGTGTGTGCTACCATTCCTAGCTGATTTTGTATTTTTCTTTTTGGTAAAGGTGGGGTTTTGCCATGTTGCTCAGAATGGTCTTGAACACTTGAGCTCAAGAGAGCCTCCCACCTCGGCCTCCCAAAGTGCTGGGATTACAGGCATGAGCCACCACGCCTGGCCTATAAATGTTATTAAATTCCCCATTTTACAGTCAAGTAAACAGAAGTTCAGAATGCTCAAGGTCACCAGCCCAAGGCCACCAGGCTAGTAAGTGGCAGAACTCAGCCTCTGAACGTAGGACTGTGAACCTCTGAAACTGACCTTATCTCACTACATTGCACTCATTGGACTAGAAATAAAAGGGAGTCTGTAAATGGTTCTGGTCAGAGGGCAGCACACAGAGAAGGGAGCTAGGGCTATCTCAGAACAACAGCCGAAAGGAGGAGCCAAGGGGAGTGTGGGTGGAGGGGCAGCTTGGGAAGCAGGTGAAAACCAAGAAGGGAAAGGCGCCCTGCCTCCCCTGCCCTGATCTTCCCCGGAACCTTAGGCTCTGCCGAGCCTCTGGGAACCTAGTGCTGGGCAGGCACGTCCTGGAAGCAGGCCTTGGGGACTGACACGGAGCCAGCCATTTTCTAGGAGTGGCTCTGAACACAGGATTCCAATCCAGTGTTCACACCTGCAGTCTAATTCCCTAAATCCTGCCATATAAAGCATGGTACAACATGGGGTCTGTGGTCTCTACTTGTGCTGTGTGACCTTGGGAAAATTGCTGATCCTTTCTGAGTTTCCGTTTCCTCAACTATCAGATAGGGAGATGAATCGTACCTACCACACGGGGGTCGTGAGGATGGAATGATGTCACATTTAAAGCAGCGCTTAGGACAGTGCCTGGCACGCCATGAATGCTCACTATGGGGAAGTTGTTATGAGAATCCCTTACATTCTGTCCCAGGGCATGGCTCGGTCCCAATGCCTCAGGAAGAAGCAGTCTGCTCTGTCCCCCAAAATGTCTGCTGATGCAAAATGTCCAAAGAAAAAAAACCAGGCCTGCAAATCTGATAGCAAACGTGATGGTCTCAGCCGGGCGCAGTGGCTCATGCCTGTAATCCCAGCACTTTGGAAGGCCAAGGTGGGCAGATCACTCGAGGTCAGGAGTTCGAGACCACCCGGGCCTACATGGTAAAACCCTGTCTCTACTGAAAATACAGAAATTACAACAATTAGCCAGGTGTGGTGGGGGGCACCTGTGGTCCCACCTACTCGGGTGCATGATGCAGGAGAATTGCTTGAATCCAGGAGGCGGAGGTTGCAGTGAGCTGGGATTGTGCCACTGCACTCCAGCCTGGGTGACAGAGCAAGGCCCTGTCTCAAAACAAACAAAAAAGTGACAGTCTAAAAATTCCTGTCTCAAGAGCTTGCCCCAGACTGCCATCATTTATTTCTCTCCAGTTGTGTTCCAGGAACTTACCACATCTCATTTAATCTTCACTATAATCCAGTGTGTCATTAGGTTCACACCCATTTTATGGAGGAGAAAGACTGAGGCTCAGAATAATATAGACACCTGGGGTTAAAGCCTGGCTCCTCTTCAGTGGGACAGAGGAGCCACATACAAATCCAAGACTGGAGGGATGGCATAATATATTGCAATTTGCCTAACCTCCCTGGAGTGTTCTCGTCTGGAGATTGGAGATGATGCTGTCTATATATATTAAATGTCTGTTTTAAATAATATGTGTTCTTATGTGTTTAGCAATATATAAAACTCTTCTGGCCCCCAGACACAAGGAGGCAGGCCTCATCCCATCTATCATCCCTCACCCAGGATGGGGGCACTCACGGAAAAGCACCATGAGGAAGCGGGTCTGGTTCAGCATCTGGGTCAGGCCAGCGGGCGTTAGCACTAGGAGATTGCGTTCCTCTAGGATGTGCACAGGTTTGGTTATGTGGATGCTGGAAACACCGGCGTTAACCTCCGGTGAGCTGTGGACAGCAGAGATACGAGCGGCCACCAGCAGCAGGGGCATCCAGAGCAGGTCCATGGCTGTCCTGCAGGGGCCGGAGAAGGAACAGAGACCTTATCAACACAGGTGGTGGAGCCCCACGTCATCAATCCCCCGTCCTTGTCCAGCCGGTTCACGTAGGGTGAATGTGGCCTGGGCATTGTCTCCCAGCAATGCCTGCAGCTTGGCAGCAGCCCTGGAGAAGAAGCAAAGTATTAGGTCAACCTCAGGCTCAGTGGTGACTGTATGGGGAACCTTAGAGCAGCAACAACCCACTGGCAGCGCTGGATGCGGAAGCAAACGCAGACCACTCAAGCCTACTGACTTCCCAGCCAAGAGGTGAGACTTGTGCAGACGTAAGGTCCCATTTCAGAGTCCTCGGGTGAGCCTCTGGATCTCAGAGATAACTGGTTCAATCCCCCATCACAACCCCATAGGAATCCCTCTGTCCACAATGTCCCCGCTTCACCTTCCTCCAGCTCCTGCTTGAATGCCCCTATGAAGGGAAGCTCACTACCTTGCAGTGTACCTGTTTAATTTTTGACCACATTTTATCAAGTGTACATATTTAAAAAGTCATCACTATAATACACACTTGTAAAAGTTTCAAGCAATACAATACAAATGTCAAGAAGAAAGTAAAAGTCTCTTCCATTCTCTCACTGCTGAGAAAGTGGGGGGGGGGGGGGGGGGGGGGGGGGGGGGGGGGGGGGGGGGGGGGGGGGGGGGGGGGGGGGTGTGTGAACTCTTAGAAGTATGGAATGAATCCTTACAGATATTGAAAATATCTATATAAACATACCTTTGAATATATCTATATCTATATATATAGAGAGAGAGATAGAAAGATAGATTTTTTTTTTTTTTTTTTTTTTTGAGATGGAGTTTTGCTCTTGTCGCCCAGGCTGGAGTGCAGTGGCACAGTCTCAGCTCACTGCAACCTCCACATCCTGGGTTCCAAAGGCTCACTCTAGTGATCCTCTCACCTCAGCCTTCCAAGTAGTTGAGATTACAGATACCCACCACCACACCCAGCTAATTTTTGTGTTTTTAGTAGAGACGGGGTTCCACCATGTTGGCCAGGTTGGTCTTGAACTCCTGACCTCAAGTGATCTGCCCGCCTCAGCCTCCTAAAGTGCTAGGATTACAGGCATGATCCACCACTCCCGGCCTGAATGTATATTTTTAAATATAAATGGAATCTGATTATCTTTTTTTTTTTTTTTTTTGCTTGATTAGCTCTTTTTAACCCTGGATACACATGAAAATCCTCTGGGGAGCTTTTAGGAGAACACTGACACTCAATCTCATTCCAGACCAATTAATTCAGAATTGCCCAGGATGGGGTCTAGATACCTACATGTTTCAAAAGCTCCCCAGATGATTCTTTTGTTTTATTTCAACTTCTATTTGGGAAATTTTGAACGTGTACAAAAACAGAGAGATGGTGTAATGTACCCCCAAGGTACCCATCACTCAACTTCACTTACAGTCATGACCAATGTTATTTTATTTATATTCTTCACTCTCTGCCCTGGATTATTTTGAATCCAGTTCTGGGAATCATGTCATTTCACCTATAAATACTTTATTATAAATATTTAAAAGATAAGGATTTTTCAAAACAACACAATAACCTCAATACTATTATCATACTTAACGAAATGCACAATAATGTCATCATATCCTCAAATATCTAGACAGTGTGCGAATTACCCTGATGGCCTCATAAATTTTAAGTCTGTTTAAATCAGGACCCGAATGAAATCCATGAATTGTCATTGATTGTTTTGTCTCCTAAGCCCCTCCCAGGTAAATCTATCATTCAGTTTGTAGCTTGAGAAGCACATGGTCAAATGAAACCAACAAAGGGCAAGTGGAGAAAAGGAAGAGGGACAGGTAGATAACCTGGTTTTCTGGACAGCTGAATGATACAGACCATTTAAATCTGTGTCTCGGTCAAAAGGCTCATCACTGTCAGCTCAGCCTTGAGTCCCTAATGATCTCAGGGTCCCAGGATTCACCAGGTGACATGCCACTTACCAGCCCGGACTGAGCCTGGTACAGCCGTGATGACTATCAGGTGGAACCCTTGTTCTTAGGAATAATTTACCTGCTTGTTTATTTGTTCATTGATGCACTTACTTGTGAGAGAAATGGCTGCCTAAGAATTCTTTGCCTAGCTGGAGACATCAAAGTACTAGAGAGTTAGTTTTTATTCTACAGAAAAGCACTTGAATAACCCCTTCGTTGTGATACAAACGTAAGAGTCACCCAGAACCATTCTAGGCCTGACAGTCCCTTCAAACCTTCCAAACCTCCTCGGGGCCCAGTATCCCTTGGCTGGCAGGAGGGAGCCAGATCTGCAAAAGCCCCAAGGGGCCTTCAGAGAAGAAACCTTGAAATTCAAGGTTGTGAGACCCTCTCTGAGGGGTCTGGATGGCACTTGCTGGAGGACAGAGGAGACTGGAGGACAGAGGAGACCTTGAGTCAGCTGGACTCCTTCAGGGTACAGAGCTGAACCACGGGCCCAGCTCAACCACTGTGGAGGGCTGAGGCTCTGAGCAAAAGCTAAGCAGGAGGGGCTACAGTGGGCTCGTCCTCACGCCCTCGCTCCCAGGCCTTTGACAGAGTGTTTCCCTGGGTTCCTGATCAAGGAAGAGGTAGTGGGAGGTGTCGGTTTCCTGCTAACCTGAGCGGGCTGGGTTATGAGCCTCAAATGTTTCCAGTGCTTCAGGTCAAATAGGACGGAGACCAAGCCCCACTGGCTGGCAAGGAGAGCCCTCCACGGTCAGACTCTGGCCACCAGGCTTCCCTCTGGCTCCACGGAGCCAGTCACAGCTCCTGTTCGCTCACTCATTCATTCATCAAATATTTTTGAAGTCTTAAAACATGTTAAGTACCATTCTAGGTGCCAGGGATACAAACAATATTCCTTGCATCTTAGTGGTGGGAAACACAGTGAAATAAATAGATGCGATCAATAGTGTGTCAGATGATGGTAATGCAAAGGAGAAAAGGGGGATAACAGAAGATTCGAAAGTGATGGAGTCGGGGAGGAGTGTTGATATTTTCTTCTTTTCTTTCTTTTTTTTTTGAGACAAGATCTCACTCTGTCACCCACGCTGTAATGCAGTGGCGCGATCTCGGTTCTCTGCAACCTGCGCCTCCCTGGTTCAAAGGATTCTCCTGCCTCAGCCTCAGGAGTAGCTGGGATTACAGGCACATGCCCCCATGCCCGGCTAATTTTTGTATTTTCAGTAGAGACAAGGTTTCTCCGTGTTGGCCAGGCTGGTCTGGAACTCCTGACCTCAGGTGATCCACCCACCTCGGCCTCCCAAAGTGCTGCGATGACAGGCATAAGACACTGCGCCCAGCCGATATTTTAAATAGGGTGACCACCGGAAAGCTTCATTTAGAAGTTGACATTTGACTATGGGAAGCAAAGAAGTGAACTATTGTATTTGCATTTCTGGGAGTGTGGGAGAAGTAGTCTCTCTCTGCCCTGCTCCTGTTTTTTCTCCCAATCTCTCCCACAATACCTGGCTCAGCTCTGCAACACCCCAGGGCTCCCCTGACACTGTAGCGCCCACCCTGGTCCAGCCCTGGGACGGTGCTCTCAGCCATCCTACCTCCAGCCTGCCCTGACCTGCCCCTTTATTCTCTCAGCCTTGGCCCTTGGTTCTCCCGGCATCTGCTTCTCTAGCCTGACACTGCTGTGGTTCTGCTGTGTCCCCCAGCACAATCTCCCCAGCCTCACAAAGTCCAAGCTCAGCTCCAACATCGGCTCCCTACCTGCTACTCAGAGGAGAGTGACTGTGATGGGAAACTTTTATTAATGAGAATAGCCAAAATCGAGGGGCCGGTCAGCAGCCGTATTGTGCTAAGTGCCAACTGTGTGCATTCCCTACACCAGTATGCCATGGAGAGACCCCGTGTCTCAGTCACCCTGGTTTCCTCCCAAGAGGGTGTGGCAACCTCCTCATTGATTCCGCCTCTGCTTCTACTCTTTGCGCTTCACCTCAACCCATTGCCCACAAAACAATCAGATATTTCCTTTATTTTTATTTTTATTTTTATTGTTTGAGACGGAGTTTTGCTCTTGCTGCCCAGGCAGGAGTGCAATCGCATGATCTTGGCTCACTGCAACCTCCGCCTCCTGGGTTCAAGCGATTCTCCTGCTTCAGCCTCCCTGGTAGCTGGGATTATAGGCATCCGCCACCATGCCCAGCTAATTTTTGTATTTTTAGTAGAAATGAGATTTCACCATGTTGGCCAGGCTGGTCTTGAACTCCTGACCTCAGGTGATCCACCTGCCTGGGCCTCCCAAAGTGCTGAGATTACAGCTGTGAGCCACTGCGCCCGGCCGAGATTTCCTTTTGACACAGGAATTCCATCACACCACTCTGCCTATTAAAAGGTGCTCACTTTTATATATTGTGCAAAAAAAGTTTCTGCCTCTTTTTTTTTTAACAATCCATTCACAAAACCACACACCAGCCAAACCGTTCTCTGTGGTCTACCAGGCCCCACTGGCTCTGGACCCATCTGGCCTTATCGCCCTCCTCTCTCTCTCCTCCTGCACTCTCGGGAGGCACACTGGCCTCTTCCCTTTTCCAGGCACACCCTACCTGGGGCCTTTGCCTCTCCCTGGGGCACCCTTCCCTCACATCGTCAGCCTTTTCTGGTTGTTTGGGTCCTGGCTCAAATCCAAGCTCATTAGAAGGGTCTTCCCGGGCTGCTCTGTCTCACCCCATCTCAGCTTTCAGCACGCTCTGCCATATACCACTGTTTGCGTTATATTTTCTATTATTATTTCTGAATGTACTTTGTTGTCGTTGTTTTGAACTTTATAATGTAAATACCGTTGTTCACAGCTGTTTTCTCCCCTCCAGAACAGTGCCTGCACCAGATTTGGAGCTCAATGAATGTTTGTTGAATGAATGAACGAGTGGCCTAATTTAATTCTTACACAACAAACCCCATCCATGGTTCATTTCAGTGGTTCTCAACCATGACTATGCTGAGAATCTCTTGGAGGGTTTAATAGAAAATGCTGATGTTCAAGTTCAAACCCAATAGGTTCTAATTTAATTGGTCTGGGGTTGGATGAGTCTGGGCATTATTACTATTTTTTTAAAGTCCTCAAGTTGATCCTAATGTGTAGCCATCTATACCAAAACCCACACTTAAACCTTAAACTGGTGACACCTGGCACAGAAAAGCCTCCCAAGGCAGGGCCCATCGGTCAGACTCCCCATTTTCACTGAAGCTCGTACCTGCAGGAAGCCAAGGCCACTCCCAGGGTTACTGGGGCCGAGACGGGGCTGTGCTGGGGGTGGGGCCACAAACTCTGCGGCCCTTAAGAAGGGAGGTTGTAGCTTGAAGAAGAGGCTCCTGGATTCTTCTTGTGATCAGGGCAGGACCCGCAGATGACTGGGCATTCTAAAGAAATCCACAGGCAGAAATGAAGTCCCTTCCTGGGCACACAGAGGCCACAGCAGCCTCAGCAGCAGTTCTGAGTTCTGGGGTTCTAGAGCACCAGGGGTGACCCTGGAGAAGAATGGGTCATTGTTGAGTAAGAGGGGGCCCTGCCTGGCAGCCCTTGCTGAGTTCACTTGAAGGGCCAGAAAGCAAAACTCACTGTGGGGTGCTGGATATGGCCCAGGAGGGTTCTGAACGCAGTGCCTATAGATTGGAATTTGAATCCCAGCTCTATCTCGAACAGCTGTAGGGTCTTGAGAATGTCACTTACTCTTTCTGAGGTTCAGTTTCCATGCCTGTAACATGGCATCTAACTCAGAGGGGTGTTGTTAGCAAAGTAAATTCTGTGGAATTTAGAAGATAATGAAGGCTATGAAGAAAAATAAAACCTGGAAGGATGATGAGGAACGCCTGAGAGGGGGATGGGATAAAACAAGATGATTTATGCAAAATGAGCAGCTCGGTACCTAGAAGGCAGTAGCCCCCTCACCCATCACCACCCTGGCCTCATCTCCTCGGGGAGAAAGATCGCTACTCACCCTGCTCCAGCCACACTGGTGTGTCCCTGCCAGTCTTTCAATACAATGTCAGGGCCTCTGCACTTGTGGTTTTCCCTGCTAGGGAGGCTCTTTACCCAGGTAGACTCAAGGTTCACCCTCTTAGCTTGTTCCAGTCTTTGCCCAAATCTCACTTCCACAGTTGGTCCTTTCCTGGCCACTTCATTTAAACTTGTAAGGGCCCCATCCCCATCTCAGGCGTTCCTCATCATCCTTCCAGGTTTTATTTTTCTTCATAGCATTAATTATCTTCTAAATTGCACATAATTTACTTTGCTTACCAGGTGATAGGTGCTCAATAAATATTTGTCGAATGATTAAAGAAAAGGCTATTGATATTATTAGCATTGTTATTACTGTCAGAGTTTGCAACCTTTGGCTATCTGCTGCCCAACTCTTATTAAATACTAATGGAGATGATTAACATTCATTTCACTAAATTTTAACATATGTGGGTTTTAGTCCTAGAGCTTTGCTCTTCTCTCTCTTTTCTTTTTCTTTGAGACAGTGTAATGGCACCATCTCCGCTCACTATAGCCTTCACCTCCAGGGTTCAAGCGATCCTCCTGCCTCAGCCTCCCGAGTAGCTGGGACTACAGGCACGTGCCACCACGTCTGGCTAATTTTTGTGTTTTTAGTAGAAACGGGGTTTCACCATATTGGCCAGGTTGGTCTCAAACTCCTGACCTCATTGATCCTCCCGCCTCGGCCTCCCAAAGTGCTGGGATTACAGGCGTGAGCCACGGCACGTGGCCCCACTCTTCTCTTTCCATACTTAACTTCTATACTTTTGTTGGCTTGTTTAAATGCATGAGTTCAAATATTCCCCTTTATAAGTTACTCCCTCATTTACTCCCCTGGATTTGATCAACTGATTGCATTTACTATTAAGACTGTTTTCTATCTGCCTGTTAGAAAAGCTCTTTTTGGTTGAACCACACTCATTGAATACCTGAATGTCTTAATTTGAACTCATCATGTCCCTTTCAACTTTTCTTGCCAATTATTCCTTTTCTGGATGCTGTGTTTGTACATAATTCCTGGGGTATGTTTGACTCTTTTTTCTCCCCTGTCCAAATCAACCATCTACTCTGGCATGTATTATTTTGACATCTTTCACACTTGTCAACTTTTCGTCACAAACTAAAACACTTGGGTTATTATCTCAAATGGCCTTTATTCACTTTCCTTCACTCTTGGACACAGTTAGTTGTTTCTTGGCATAACATAGACACTTTCATGGTGATACTCATTTACCGATAAAGCTGCTGCTTCTTTATTTTTTTATTTTATTTTTTGAGACAGAGTCTCGCTCTCTTGCCTAGGCTGGAGTGCAGTGGTGCAATCTTGGCTCACTGCAACCCCCACCTCCTGAGTTCAAGTAATTCTCCTGCCTCAGCCTCCTGAGTAACTCGGATTACAGACATGCGCCACCACGGCCGGCTAATTTTTGTATTTTTAGTAGAGACGAGGTTTCACCATGTTGGCCAAACTGGTCTCAAACTCATGACCTCAGGTGATCCACCCGCCTCAGCCTCCCAAAATGCTGAGGTTACAGGCGTGGACCGCTGTGCCCCACTTAAAGTTTCTTTTATAAAATAACATTAATTTCTTTCTGATTAGAAAAGAACAGGATTTCATTTATAAAACATAGAACATACAGAAAAAATGAGTTAATTAAAATCATACATCATCTTACTTGCAGAAACATTCATACTTTGTTATGTATGGGATTAATATATACTTTTTAAAAATAAAATTGTGATTATATTATCTATAAAGTGTATCCAGTTCTTTCATTGAACATTTATGAAACATTTGTCATGTCTTTTTTTTTTTTTTTTTTTTTAAGATTTCACAGCTTTAATATCAAGCGTTTGATTACAAGCATGGTAATCTTGTACTTCACCAAATGTTAAACAAAAATACAATAAACAAACGAACAAAATAACAAGATCAAATTAAATTTCGTTTCCCAAAAATAATCTCACTTTTTTCTGGGAAGCTAATTTTCTAAGATGCTATGCAATAGTTTGGTGGAAAGAAAATCAGATAAAAGATCTATTTTCTATATTTGAGATAGGGAGCAAAAGTCAGGAATACAGTTAATATTTCCATAAACATATTTTCTTTCTTGACTAAATATCAAAGTGTTTCAGACATTTGTGAAGGAATTTGGCCAAGATAAAGGAAATAAAAGTGTGAGGAATAATGCCAGTCCATTTTTTTTTAATACCTCAGTGTTTCAGTAATCTGTTTAATAGTAACAAAATGCTATTTCTTAATAGGAAGATTGTTCTTGAGAGTGTTTGATAATACAACAGAAATAGAAAAGACTGTAGACTGTATTTCCATTGTCTGTATTTTAGAGATATCCATATAAATACATATTAAAAAATAAAAAAAATATGATGTTAAAAGAATATAATTCATAATGCAGTCAATATTTTAGAGTAAATTGAGGCCGAGTATGGTAGCTCATGCCTGTCATCCCAGTACTTTGGGAGGCCAAGGCGGTGGATCATTTGAGGCCAAGAGACCAGCCTGGTCAACATGGTGAAACCCTGTCTCTGCTGAAAATAGAAAATTATCTAGGTGTAGTGGTGCATGCCAGTAATCCCAGCTACTCAGGAAGCTGAGGCAGGAGAATCGTTTGAACCCAGGAGGCAGAGGTGGCAGTGAGCCGAGATGGTACTACTGCACTTCAATCTGGGTGACACAGCAAGACTGTGTTTCACAAAAACAAACAAACAAAAGATTTTAGAATCAATTGGACAATTAAAATTATCCCTACATTCATACATGGAGAGTACAAAATAAAACTTTCTTTTTTTTTTTTTTTTTTTCCTCAGAAATAATACCACACATCTACAGCCATCTGATCTTTGACAAACCTGAGAGAAACAAGAAATGGGGAAAGGATTCCCTATTTAATAAATGGTGCTGGGAAAATTGGCTAGCCATAAGTAGAAAGCTGAAACTGGATCCTTTCCTTACTCCTTATACGAAAATTAATTCAAGATGGATTAGAGACTTAAATGTTAGACCTAATACCATAAAAGTCCTAGAGGAAAACCTAGGTAGTACCATTCAGGACATAGGCATGGGCAAAGACTTCATGTCTAAAACACCAAAAGCAACGGCAGCAAAAGCCAAAATTGACAAATGGGATCTCATTAAACTAAAGAGCTTCTGCACAGCAAAAGAAACTACCATCAGAGTGAACAGGCAACCTACAGAATGGGAGAAAATTTTTGCAATCTACTCATCTGACAAAGGGCTAATATCCAGAACCTACAAAGAACTCAAACAAATTTACAAGAAAAAAACAAACAATCCCATCAAAAAGTGGGCAAAGGATATGAACAGACATTTCTCAAAAGAAGACATTCATACAGCCAACAGACACATGAAAAAATGCTCATCATCACTGGCCATCAGAGAAATGCAAATCAAAACCACAATGAGATACCATCTCACACCGGTTAGAATGGCGATCATTAAAAAGTCAGGAAACAACAGGTGCTGGAGAGGATGTGGAGAAATAGGAACACTTTTACACTGTTGGTGGGATTGTAAACTAGTTCAACCATTATGGAAAACAGTATGGCGATTCCTCAAAGATCTAGAACTAGATGTACCATATGACCCAGCCATCCCATTACTGGGTATATACCCAAAGGATTATAAATTATGCTGCTATAAAGACACATGCACACGTATGTTTATTGCAGCACTATTCACAATAGCAAAGACTTGGAATCAACCCAAATGTCCATCAGTGACAGATTGGATTAAGAAAATGTGGCACATATACACCATGGAATACTATGCAGCCATCAAAAAGGATGAGTTTGTGTCCTTTGTAGGGACATGGATGCAGCTGGAAACCATCATTCTTAGCAAACTATCACAAGAACAGAAAACCAAACACCGCATGTTCTCACTCATAGGTGGGAACTGAACAATGAGATCACTTGGACTCAGGAAGGGGAACATCACACACCGGGCCCTATCATGGGGAGGGGGGAGGGGGGAAGGATTGCATTGGGAGTTATACCTGATGTAAATGACGAGTTGATGGGTGCAGCACACCAGCATGGCACAAGTATACATATGTAACAAACCTGCACGTTATGCACATGTACCCTACAACTTAAAGTATAATAATAATAAATAAATTTAAAAAAAAAGAAAGTTTTATTTTGTCATGTCTTATGATTATATATCCTTTTAAAAAGTACTGATGGAGAGTAGTGATATTGAGATTAGACTGCCGGAAAAATAGATAATATCCAACAGTCCGGACACCCTACTGAGGGTAGAGATTGTATCTTTAGATCTGGCTGGAGATTCAGAGATGAGGTTGTATCCTGGGTTGCAGTAGAGGACTGAATGCTGAGCAAGTGGACACTGAAGGCCCAGAAGATGGTTCCCTGTGGCCAAGCTTGGCAGCAAGGGAGAGGAGCTGCCTGCGTGGAAATGAGCCAAACTGGCCAGGCCAGGAAATGAGACAGAGTCACAGGGGAACAACACACAGTGACGGATAAAAATCCGGTGTGATGTTTGAATCACTGCAAAGAAAGGCAGTTAATGGTTCAGCGTCCTCTCCATAGGACACCCATAACCCTGTCATTGCAACAACATGGATGGAACTGGAAGTCATTACATTAAGGGAAGCAAGTCAGGCATAGAAAGCAAACATTCTGTTCTCACTTGTGGGAGCTAAACAGGAAAACAAACGAACTCATGGAGACAATAGAAGGATGGTTGCCAGAGTCTGGAAAGTGTTGCAGGGAGTTGGAGGAGAAGGGGGATGGTGAACGGGTACAAAAAAGTAGTAAGAATGAATAAATAAGGCCTAGTATTTGCTAGTACAATAGGATGACTATCATCAAGAATAATTTAACCATACACTTAAAATAACTACAATTGTATAATTGGATTGTTTGTAACACAAAGGATAAATGTTTGAGGTGATGGACACCCCATTTACCCTGATGTAGTTCTAACGCACTGCATGCCTGTATCAAAATATCTCATGTAACCCATGAATGTATATACCTACTATGTACCCACAAAAATTAAAAATAATTTAAAAGGAACTTCAGAGAACAAACAACCAAAAGCCTAGTATGGCTGGAGCAGAGTGAGACGGGGCTTTGAGGAGAAAAACTCGCAGGAATTCCTGTGGGGCCCTGTAGGCAACTGACAGGACTTTTTGTTTGTTTGTTTGTTTTTGTTTTTTTGAGACGGAGTCTTGCTGGGTCTCTGGCTGGAGTGCAGTGGCGCGATCTCGGCTCACTGCAACCTCCGCCTCCCGGGTTCACGCCGTTCTCCTGCCTCAGCTTCCCCAGTAGCTGGGACTACAGGTGCCCACCACCACGCCCGGCTAATTTTTGTATTTTTAATAGAGACAGCGTTTCACTGTATTAGCCAGGATGGTCTCAATCTTCTGACCTCGTGATCCACCCACCTCGGCCTCCCAAAGTGCTGGGATGACAGGCATAAGCCACCGCGCCTGGCAATTGTCAGGACTTTGGCTTGGACTGTGAGTGAGACAGGGAGCTGTAGGAAGCTTTTTCAAAAAACCACCTTTGTGCCAGGTGCAGTGGCTCACACCTATAATCCCAGCACTTTGGGAGGCCACAGTGGTCAGATCACTTAAGGTCAGGAATTGAGACCAACCTGGTCAACATGTTGAAACTGCATCTCTACCAAAAAAATACAAAAGTTAGCCAGGCGTGGTAGTGCATGCCTATCGTCCCAGCTACTCGGGAGGCTGAGGTGGGAGGATCGCTTGAACCCAGGAGGTGGAGGTTGCAGTGAGTCAAGACTGCACCATCGCACTCCAGCCTGGGCGACAGAACAAGAGCCTGTCTCAAAAAACAAACAAACAAACAAACAAACAAACACCCAAAAAACTTCTTTTGGCAGTGTACAATTATTATTACTATTTTTTGCAGGAAATTTACAGAGTTGTGCTGTCATGACCACAATCCAAATTTAGAACAATTCTATGACTTCAAAGGGATGCCTTAGGGTTCCCTGGAACCACTCCTCTGTTCTCTCTGTATCTATTGGAGGGTTTTAAGCAGAAAAGAAACAAAGTCTGACTTATATTTTTATCACTGTTGTACCTTTTCTGTTAAAACATCATAATCTTCTTGTTGCTTTTTCTGATTAGATGGCAACTTGAATTTTTAGGGAATCTATCCACCAGTTTCGGTGCACCCACCAGGCATGACAGTTGAGGTCTGATCTTCCAGCCACTGTGAGTACTGAGCAAACTTGGCAGGAGGCCACTTTCACTGGCTCAGCGCACCCTGACCAGTTAAAGCCACTGTGTCAGCTGCTGGGTTCTGGCTCTGCCCACTCTTGGCTGCATTTGGGGCCGAAGTTCCCTGTGGGAGGCTGTTTTCTGAGGGAGCCCAGTGTTTACAGGCATTCAGGTCTGCTCCGCTCAGCTGAAGCAGGAAACAGAGACCTTTTGCATTACTTTGGTTCAAGAGCAAGGTAATTTGGAAAGAAAGTTTTCAGCCGAAGGTGTCAGCTGCCTCTGAGGCCTTTGCCGATTAAATCAGGAAGTGACATCCGAAATGGTGTCCGGGAATGGGAAGGAGGCCTGGGGATTCTAAATTGTCAGCTGTTTAGGCGCCTGAGGAATCCAGGGGTGGGAGACTGAGGAAAGGATTGGGGCAGAGTTCAGGAGAGGTGAGGGGCAGGAGAGGTGGGTCAGAGAAAGGAAGTCTCTGAGGCGCAGGCCTAGGCCTGGTGGTCACTGCAGAGGCCGGGGCCTATGTTTTTCCAGGAAGTGAAACCTGAAAGTCACTTTTCCCCTTAAGCCTCACTTTCTTTATCTGTAAATGGAGAAAATAACATTTACAGCATAGAGCTGTTATAAAGATTTAATGAAATAATGCCTATAAGCACTTTTAAAATGCTTGGTACACAGTAGGCCTTCGATAGACTGTAGCTGTTACGGTTTTTCTTGTTGTGCCACGTTATTCTTGTCGGTTGTTATTACATTTTGTTATTACCATATTTTGTTATTATTATTACTAAGAGGAATTTAATGCAAGGAAACTGAAACTGAGGTCACATGCAGGTCCCGGGCCAGTGTCTCTCAAACTTTAACATGTTAACTTTAACATCTGAACATCCTGTTAACTTGCAGATTCTAATTCTACAGGTGTAGGGTGGGGCCCCATCTGCTGGTCCCCAGATCACACTTTGAGTAGCAAGACACTAAAACCGGGCTGGGCACAGTGGCTCACATCTGTAATCCCAGCACTTGGGAGGCCGAGTTGGGAGGATCACTTGAGGCCAGGAGTTCAAGCCCTGCCTGGGCAACACAGTGAGATCCTGTTTCTACAAAAAAACCTTTAAAACATTTAGCCATACGTGGTGGCTAGTGCTTGTAGTTCCAGCTGTAGGAAGGCTGGGGTGGCAGGACTGCTTCAGTTCGAGGCTGCAGTAAGCTGTGATGGCACCACCATACTCTAGCCTGGGCAACAGAGTGAGACTGTCTCAAAAATAACAATAATAAAAATTTTGAAACTAAAATTAATTTTTAAAAATTTTAAAAATTAAAAAGACACTAAAAGCACATCATGCCATGCAGCAGCCACTTGTGGCTTTTGAGCCTTTGAAGTGTGGTTAGTCCAAATTGACACGTGTTTGTAAGGGTAAAATCTATATCAGATTTTGAGGACTTAGTACCAAAAAAAACAAAAAATAAGTAAAAGTATGTAAAATATCTCTTTACCAATTTATTCGTCTATTGACTATGCATTGAAATGGTCATACTTTGGCTCTATCTGGTTAAATAAACTGTATTATTATAATAAATCTCACCTGTTTCTACTTTTCTTAAAGGAAGTAGTAGAGCATTGTAAATTGCACAGGTGGCTAACATTCTATCTCTATTGGACAGTGCTGCCCTAGAGCTGTCTTCAACTTTGTAAGGTCAGTTCAGGATTGGCCAAAGGCTTTTTGAGGGATTCCCTTTGAAGTACTGAACCTTGAGAAGTGGGCTCTGATTTCTGACCTCAGACCCAGAGGCCCACAGTCAGTGAGAGGTCAAAAGGACGGATCTCGGGGTCAGAGGAGAGAAATGACCATCACATAGAAGAACTGAGACTGAAGGTGGAGAGTTTGTTCTACAAGTCAGTAGAGACCACAGTCACCGTCAGCACTGACCACAGGTTTCTCCTAACCTCGTGTTGTCCCCAAAGTCCAAAATATATGACAATGCCCTCTTTCCTTTCTTTGGTGACAGACAGGAGGCGACCACATGAGACCATGGTTGAGACATATGGTCCTCCAGGTACTGAGGAACTCCAGGGGATTCTGTGGGTCTCGCAGGCAGCCAACACCTCTACCTGTTCCTCAGAAGATCGTGGCCACCTGGGAAGCCATCAGCCTGGGAAGGCAGCCGGTGCCTGAGTACTTCAACTTTGCCCATGATGTGCTGGATGTGTGGAATCGGCTGGAAGAGGTGAAGCCTGTTCTGTCCTAGAGTCCACCTGGGGCATCTGAGGCTGCCCTCAGGTACCACAATGAGACTCAAGACTCCAAGACATGTTGATGAGAAAATTTGGACCTGGGAATTTTGCTGGTTCTAAAATGTAAACTGTTAGCATTTGAGACTTAGGAAAAAAAATCTGAGTCAGTGTTGTGAGCCTTAGACATGCTTGTTCCTTCTCTGAAGTGTCCTGCATTCTTGAGCCCAAATCACACAGTGAGACAGTTATGTCCCTTCCGATTCCCTTCTAGTTGTTCATCAACTGAAGGAGGAAGTTTTGTTTTGCTGCTACTCTTTGATGTCTCTTGTTCAGTGTCATGTGCTTCTCTTCTAAATAAGGAAAGAAGGCCGGGCGCGGTGGCTCACGTCCGTAATTCCAGCACTTTGGGGTGCCAGGAAGGGCAGATCACCTGAGGTCAGGAGTTCAAGACCAGCCTCACCAACATGGTGAAACTCTGGCTCTACTAAAAATAAAAAAAATAAAATAAATAAATAAAAATTAGCCAGGCATGGTGGCACACACCTGTAGTCCCAGCTACTTTGGAGGCTGAGGCATGAGAATTGCTTGAACTCAGGAGGCAGAGGTTGCAGTGAGCTGAGATCATGCCACTGCACTCCAGCCTAGACAACAGAGTGAGACTCCATCTCAAAAAATAAAATAAAATAAGACAAAACAAAATAAAATAAGGAAAGAATAGGGCTCAGGCTCAAAGCTTTTTGTAGATCATAACAGATACATAGAATTGAATTAGAGAACCCTGATTTATTTGTGTGTCTCTGTGCATCTGCTTTCTTCTTTATTTTCCCTTATATCTGTCTCTGTTGAGTCTCTCTATTTCATGGTTACTTTTTATTTGTGTTACATGATATTAACTTTTCATTTATAAGAGGAAGACCTACTTATAAAACTGTATTTCAACAAATGTGAAGCTTAACTGATGAGAAAAGCCTTTTCCCTGGGGGTTTTGTCCAAAACAATTACAGACAAATGTTTAACTTCGTTGTTGCCTAAGGTGATGGATAACAGTAGGGACAAACAATAGACTCACCAAAAAGTGAAAAAAGAAAAGCTGGAGAATACAAAACTAGAAATATAAAATTTAATTCAAAGAATTGTATTCATGTTAATTATAACATGAGATTGTTTAAAGAAAAAATATGATGTAAATGGCATTGTTAGTAGATACAGTAAAATTAACTGTCAGCAGATATAGTGAAACTTATGAAGGTGGTATGAGGATGACTGAGACTTAAAAGCAGGCTTTGCAGTCGGATAGACATTGTTCATCCATGTACTTGAAGTGTGACCTTGGACAAGTGCCCTAAGTTCTTTAGATCTCAACTTTCTCATCTGTACAATGATAGTCGTACCATATGCTACTTAGAGTAATAGTGAGAATTAAATGAGAAGTGCATGTAAGAGATGAAGCCAGGATGCTCCATTCCTGATGGCCTACAAAAATCTAAGTTCTTTTTGCAATACTAGGGGCATCCTTAGAAGACTTCTCCTAATGATAAAAACAAGCAAGCAGGATTAGGTGAGGAAAAAATGGTAGAATAAGGACTTTCCAGCTATGCGGTAGCCTTGAAAAATAACAGCCCCCATTTCTTGTGCATCATGGCAACCATTAGAGGGGACAGAATGGAGTTGGAGTTTTTTCAAAGCTTCACTTAGGAAGAACTGTTATTATTTGAGCTGCCCATTGGTTCTTTAGAAGACCCTACTTGTAAAACTGTATTTGAATCAACTTGAGGCTCAACCAATGAGAAAAGCCTTTTCCCTGGGGATTTTTGTCCAAAACAATTACAGACAAATATTATAGCTTCATTGTTCCCTAAGGTGATGGATACCAGCGGGACAAACAATAGACTCACCAAAGAGTGAAAAAAGAAAAGCTGGAGGATCTAATGTCTATGGGAGCTTTAAAAATTATATTATATTCCTGGAAATCTAGAAATCAACACACCTAAGTAAGGCTGTGTTCTTTCCCAGGGCTTTGCACATGCTTAGGAAAGATCTGAGGAAACTCTAAGCTCTCACTTCTGGCAGACTGAGAGTTTGAGCATGCAGGAAATTAAGACTGAGGCAGGATTGTTAATTGCCTGGCTGAATGCTAAAGGTGTGCCTCAACACCCACCCAAAGACTGGGAGATTTATTGGTTTCAGGCATTTAAAGAAATTTCTGTCTAATCATAAGATGACTACTAAGCTAACCAAGTAGAGATCTCAGTGGCCACATAGAACAAATAATGCACACTTCACAGAAATGGTTCACAAAAGTCACTAAACAAACAACAACAATCAGCAACAACAAATCAAACTCTGGGAAGTTGCAGGGAATGGATGGGGAGGAGGGATCTGATTTCCTGAGTAATCAAATGATGTAATTTTAAATGTATAGTTTTTAACAAAAATTTACAAGATGCTCAAAGAAACTTGAAATAGCATGGCTATGGTTATCAAAATAATGCACCCCTTCCCCAAGATTTTTACATCTTAATCCCTGAAACCTGTGAGTATGTTATCTTACACGGCAAAAGAGACCTTGCAAACATTATTATAACTAAAGATATTCATATGATGAGATTATTCTGGATTATCTGGATGAGCCCAATATAATCATAAGGTACCCTATGAGAAGGAAGGAGGGTCAGAGTCAGAGAAGGAGATGTGACAATGAAAACAGAGGTGGGAGTGATGTGGGGCCATGATCCAAGGGATGTGAATTGCCTCTAAAAACTAGAAAATGCAAGGACACAGGTTCTCCACTAAAGCATCCAGTAGGAAAACAATTCTTCTGATATCTTGATGTTAGTCCACCAAGACTGATTTGGAACTTTTTATCTCCAGAACTATAAGGCTGTATATTTGTGTTGTTTTATGCAACTAAGTTTTTGGTAATTTATTACAGCAGCAATAGATAGGATTATTCGAAACCAATACAGATTTTGGCACCAAGAGTAGCAATGAGAGCTGTAATAAATACCAAAGGATGTGCAAGTAGGTTTGGAATTAGGTGATGGGTAGAGGCTTGAAGAATTTTGAGGAGCACAGAAAAAAGCCTGGATTGCCTTGAGCAGACTGTTAGTAGAAATGCAGATATTAATGATTAATGAGCGAGACCTCAAAAAGAAAGGAGGAACATGATAGATGAGACTTGTATTGTTTTAAAGAATCATGAATCATGAACAGACTGTTGGTAGAAATATGAACATTAAAGGCACAGATGATAAAAACTCAGAAGGAAATGAAAAATGTAATATCAGAAACTGAAGGAAAGTGGATCCTTATTACATAGTGGCAGAAATTTTGGCTGACTAGCGTCCTAGAGCCATATGGATAGAAGAACTTATAAGGGATAACCTTGGATATTTAGCTAAGAAGATTTCCCAGCCAAGTGTTGAAGATGTGGCCTGATTTCTTCTCGCTGGTTATATTACAACGCTAAAGGAAAGAAAGAGATAGAGGAAAGAATTGTTAAGCAAAAACAGAGCCAGAACTTGGTGGTTTGAACAATTCTCAGCCTTCTTATATTATAAAAGACATTAAAGTTAGGATATTCACTGTCAGAAAAGTATGCTGCAAAGGGAAATCCAAGAGTGTGGTTGGACAATCTTTTGCCAGCAATTCAAGTATCAAAAAGTCACAGAGAACTTTTTAAAGAGATTAGACATGGGGCTCCTGAGTTCCTTCAGTCATGGAGGCAGAAACCAGCAATAGAGATGGAATTATGTGGAAAAGATCTGTGGAGGAGCTACTTCTCTAATGGGATGAATCACTGAGACATACATGAGAGAACCATTAGTTTCTTGAGAATGTTATATCAGCAGAAACACTGCCATCTTGTACTGGACAGACAGCAGGAAAATATAAAAGAAGGCTGTTGGACTCCCCAAATTCTACAGGCAGGAAGCAGATGGTTAAAGCTACTTAGCTGCAAACATGTGTCACCCTTCTTGAAAAAGAAAAGATTGTTTAGGGCAGAGTTGTTAGCCAAGAATGTGGAATTGGGAGCCCAGAGGGTGGAGCTGAGCAACTAGAAAGCAAAGCCACAACCACAGAGGATTAAGGGCTTTGAAACATAATAGAGTTTTCTCAGTTGGATTCAGAGTTGCTTGGGATTGGTGACTCATTGTTTTCCTTTTATTTTAATCCATTGTTTGAATGGATATCTCTGTGACTATTATGGAATCCCTGCTTCGTCATTGTATTTTAAGAGCAGATAACTTAATATTCAATACTTGAGTAAGGAGCAATAAAAAATGAAGTTAAGAAATAATTTTATTTACTAATAGCATCAAAAAGAATGAAATACATATAAGTAAATTTAACCAAAGAAGTATAAGGCTTGTACACGGAATATGACAAAACATTACTGAAATAAACTGGAAAAGATACAAACAAATAGAAATACACCCCATGCTCATGGATTAAAGGAATTAATATTGTTAAAATGAAAATACACCCCCAATTGAGCTGCACATTTAATGTAAACTTTATCAAAATCCTAGGAGACTTGTTTACAGAAATAGACAAGCTGATTCAAAAACTCCTATGGAAATGCAAGGGACCCACAGGGACCAAAACAATCTTGGGAAAAAAAAAAAAAAAAAAGACTAACACTTTTCTATTTCAAATCTACTGAAAAGTTACAGTAACCAAGACAGTGTGGCACTAGCATAAAGATAGACTTGGATAAATAGGTATTAATTCAGAGTCTAGAAATAAATCCACAAATCTACGATCAATTGATTTTCAACAAGGGTACCGAGACAATTAAATGGATGAAATAATTGTCTTTCCAACTAATGATGCTGGCACAACTGGGTGTTCACATGCTAAAGAATTAATTGAGTCTCTTACCTGACATTAAATACAAAAATTAGCTCAAAATGTATCAAAGACCTAAATGAAGAAACAAAAAGTATAAGAAAATTTTTAGAAGAAAACATAGGAGTGTATCTTTGTGACCTCTGATTAGGCAACGGTTTCTAAAGCAAAAGCAACAAAAGAAAAAATAGATTAATTAGACTTCATGAAAATTAATAGTATTTGTATATGAAAGTAAAGAGACAGCTCACAGAATAGGAGAAAATATCTGAAAAATCACATATTGGGTAAGGGTCTAGTATCTACCACACTTAAAGAACTCAAACTCAACGGTGAAAAAGACAAATAACCCAATTAAAGTATGGGCTAAGAATCTGAATAGACATTTTCTTAAGGAATATAAACACATGGCCAATAGACACATGAAAAGATGCTTGACATCTTTATTCACTAGGGAAATGCAAATTCTAGCTACAAGGAGATACCACTTCATAAACAGTGGCATGGCAAAAAAAAAAAAAAAGGCACAATAACAAGTGTTGGAGATGATGCAGAGAATTAGAACCCTCCAACATGCCTGGATGGAAACGTAAAATGGTGCGGTGCTATGGAAAACAGTTTGGCAGTTCCTCCAAAAGTTAACATAGAGTTATTACAGTACTGACCCAGGAATTGTACTCCTAGGTACATATCCAAGACAATAGAAAACATGTGCTCACACAAAAACTTGTACATAAATCCTCATAGCAATGTTATTTAAAATAGACAAAAAGTAGAACCAACCCTAATGTCTGTCAACTGATGAATGGATAAACAAAATGTGGTCTATCCATACAGTGGAATATTATTCAGCCATCAAAAGAATGTAATACCAATTCATGATATGACATAGATAAATATTGAAAGCATTGTACAAAGTGAAAGAAACCAGACATAAAGCTACATATTGTATGATACCATTCATATGAAATATCCAGAAGATGCAAATCCATAGAGACAGAAAGCAGATAAGTGGTAGCCAGGAGCTGGAGGAGGAGGGAATGGGGAGGGACTGCTAATTTGTACAGTGTTTCTTTATAGGGCAACAAAAGTGTTCTGGAATTAGAGAATGGTGATAGCTACACAACCTTGTGAATATATTAAGAAACAGTGAGTTGTGTGCTTTAAAATGGTGATTTTTCTGGTACCTGAATTATATTTCAATAAAAAAGGGAAAAACAGAAAACAGCGTAAATCACGTGCTACCTTTTGCATTAAAAAGATAGTAGGAAAAATATATGTGCTTGTGTTTGCCTAAAGAAACTATGGAAGGATATGCAAAAAACTAATACAATTGGTTACTTAGTGAGGCAGAGGAAGTAGAAAACAGGGCAGATAGGTACAAGGAAGGGAGCAAGCCTTTTCAATGCATGCCTTTCCATATTGCTTTGCTTTTGGAACCCTGTGAATTTTACATGAACTACTATAAAACATTAAACAACAGCAACAAGCAAACAAAAATTCTCAATAAATTACTTCTATTTTTTTTTCTGCCTGCACCACCATCTAGGCTGGACACCGCCCCCCAAATCCTGCCTTCTGGTGGGTCAATGGCACAGGAGCAGAGATCAAGTGGAGCTTTGAGGAGCTGGGGAAGCAGTCCAGGAAGGCAGCCAATGTGCTGGGGGGTGCATGTGGCCTGCAGCCTGGGGACAGAATGATGCTGGTACTCCCACGGCTCCCGGAGTGGTGGCTGGTCAGTGTGGCTTGCATGCGGACAGGTCAGTAAGCAGGGCGGCTGGGAATTTTAGCTGGGGTCAGACACAACCTGCCAGAGCTTTGCGGTGTCCACAGAGTCTTGAAGATGGAGCGAAAATAAACCCTATGTGGAGTTGTGCTTACTTCCTATTTGCCCAACAGTCACAGACCTGATTGTATAATAGGGGCCAGACAGTGATGTAATTGATAAAAGCAGGTCAGTGCAAGGCAGTAGGGAGTGGTGAGGACTGCGGCAAACGGGAGATCACATGCTTTATCAAATGGGGTCGCTGCTTCTCAACTCGAACCAAATGTTCCCACGACAGGATGAATACCGGTGTTATCAGAACTTCTGATTTGTAATGGAAAACTCTGGATTTTTATGAAAAATCCTCCTGTCTTTTAATGTTGGCATCTGTCATTTTAAAAAGTCCTGACTGGGACAAATCAAGCTTATTTTCTGCTGGTCGTGGTTTGGGAGCCTTGCTTTAGTTGCTAGAATTTTACCTGAACAACGCAGTTATAGATGAGGGACTCCTATAACCAATCTATGTTAGTTTCACTCTTAGACTTTATGATTCTCATTATCACAGCATTATCCAGCTGCCAAAGGAAGGCAGATAAAGAGGAAATAAAAGAACTAGTGATATTATCCCTTGCAGGAGGTTAGGGGGACAGCTCCTCCTGTTGTCACGAATGTCCAGGGCAGTGAAACATTACCTTCTTAGAATGGTTCCTTCAGCAGAGAAACAGAGGAGGAAAGAGGCCGCAGTGAGCCTAGCAAGCCTCCGCTGATGCTGAGTGAATGAGTGATCACGCACTTATTCAGAAGGCTAGGGTTTTTAGGCTGCTGTTATTATTGTTACCTCTTCCAGCTCAGGCATTCCAACCCTCCCCAGCCCCTTCCTGCCCTCATCTCTTACCTCTATACCCAAGACCTTCCCTGCTATCCAGTCAACATCCACTTCTGTTTTATGCCAGGGGTTGTCATGATTCCGGGTGTCACTCAGCTGACGGAGAAGGACCTCAAGTACCGGCTGCAGGCGTCCAGGGCCAAGTCCATTATCACCAGTGACTCCCTAGCTCCAAGGGTGGATGCCATCAGTGCTGAATGCCCCTCCCTCCAGACCAAGCTGCTGGTGTCAGACAGCGACAGTCGGCCAGGCTGGTTGAACTTCAGGGAACTCCTCCGGTGAATTGGGGTTCTCCAGGAGAACAGCAGAAAAATGAAATCACTTCCCCTTTAAGCAACAAAAGATGAAATGCGTTGCTGATTTCACACACAGAGAGTGAATCAGAGTGCAACACTCCCCTTGGCAGCCAGACTGACCTGAGCATAATCCTGGTCACCACCTTAATGTTCAAGGTCGCTCATTCAGTCAGTGCTGGATTTGTCAGCAGCTTTTCTGTGCTTCATTTGCTTCTATAATGGCGGTAGTGGTTATTAGAGCTACCGTTCAGAGTACATGAAATAACCTATATGGTGCATTTAGTACATAGCAGGTGGTCAATTAATAATCAACTTATGGCCGTGTATTGGGTACTTAGCGTATTCCTAGATACTGTGCTATGTAAGCCTTCACCTTCATTCATTCATGTAGCAAAGGTTTAATGAACATCTATTTCGTGACAAGCATTGTGTTTGGTGTTCAGAACACCATAATGGATAAGACATCATCTTATTTAATTCCTGAAAAGGACATGATGATGTGCCCTTCAACCCAGTTTTACAGATGAGGAAACTGAGGCTTGGAAAACTAAAGTGACTTGCCCAAGGTGCTAAAAAGTAGTTAAGTCAGGATTGGGCAGAGCCGAGACCCTATCTGCCTTAGAGCAAGGACCTGGTGGAAACCCTTCTTAGAATTTGAGACTTTGTCCTGATTGGAAGCCAGAACCCAAAAGGGGCCTCTCAGGGGCCTGAACAATTGAGTCACGAATGCTCACCCCACAGACCAGCTGCATCAGATTCACCTGGATGCTGTTTTGAATACAGATGACAAGGCCTCACATCTGACCTACTTAACCAGACATAGATGAGCAAGAGCCCTTGAGATCTTTTTTTAAAAAATCAGCCCATAGTCCTGGGCGCCATGGCTCACGCCCATAATCCCAGCACTTTTGGAGGCCGGGGCAGGTGGATCACCTGAGGTCAGGAGTTTGAGACCAGCCTGATCAACATGGAGAAACCCCTTCTCTACTAAAAATACAAAATTAGCTGGGCGTGGTGGTGCATGCCTATAATCCCAGCTACTCGGGAGGCTGAGGCAGGAGAATCACTTGAACCCAGGAGATGGAGGTTGCAGTGAGCCAAGATTTCGCCATTGCACTCTAGCCTGGGCAACAAGAGCAAAACACTGTCTCAAAAAAAAAAAAAAAAAAATCAGCCCATATAGTTTTGAAGAGCTGTCAGGTGGGCCTAGATCAGTGGTTCTCAATTTTGGTTGTTACTAGAATTACTGAGAAGCATTTAAGAAAACATCAAAGATTCCGATTTTATTTTGTTCAGAGTGGATAGACAAGTTTCTTCCAAAAATTTACCAGGGGACTTCACGTTGCAGCCAGGGATGAGAGCCAGTGGATTAGCTGGTCATCCAGATCTCAGAACTTTGGGAATTACCCAGATCTCAAAACCCCATACTGGGGGAAACCTTTAGAAAACAGTTCTAAATTATTAGAAATTGCGGTGGGGGTGGAAGCTGTGCCTAAATGTGCAGAATTATAGACACGGACATGTGTGTGTTCTACCAGAAAGTCCTCATACTTTGGTAAGAAAGCATGGGCTCTTTTGAGTGAGTTATTTAACCATTTGAGCCTCAGTTTCCTTGTCTGCAAAAGGGTTATAATGATAGTACCTACCCTATGAGGTGATTGCAGGTTACCCAAGCCAGAGCTTTCAGCACAGCACCTCACACGTGATGTTTGTGAAACGATAGTCATATTGTTGTTATACATATTACCAGTGCTACTAACTGTTTTTACTATGGTAGCGCCACCTAGTGTTTTTATGTTTTACAGGGAGGCACCTACAGAGCACAACTGCCTGAGGACAAAGAGTGGAGACCCGCTGGCCATCTACTTCACCAGCGGAACCACCGGGGCCCCCAAGATGGTCGAGCACTCCCAGAGCAGCTACGGACTGGGTTTTGTGGCCAGCGGAAGGTACCAGAGCAGCTTGTCTAGAGGATCCAAGAACAGAAAGTGGCGAGTGGTCTGGAGGGAGTGGCGTGAGGGGAAAGATGTCAGGAGCTGAGGTCAAAGAGCCAATAGGAGCAGCTCAGGAAGGATCTTGATGATTCTGGATTTTACTCTGAGTGAGGTGAAAAGCCACTGGAGGTTTCTTTTTAAATCGTAGCCATATATATATACACACACACATATACATACATAAACATATACATACATATATTATAAATCTACCCTTTTAACCATTTTAAGTGTATAGTTTAATGTCATTAAATACATTCACACTGTTGTGCAACCATGATCACCATCCATTTCCAGAATTTACTTTATCTTTCCAAATGAGAACTATGCCCCCATTGCCCAATAATGCCCCGTTACCCTCTCCCCTCACCCCTGGTAATCTCTATTTTACTTTTCATCTCCGTGAATTTGATACTCCAGGTATTTCGTATGATTGGCATCATGCAGTCTGTCCTTTTGTTTTGCAATTTGGCTTCTTTCACTTAGCATAATGTCCTCAAGTTTCATCCATGTTGTGGCATGTGTCAAAATTTCCCTCCCTTTTAAGACTGAAAAATATTCCATTGTATGGATAGACCACATTTTATTTGTTTTTATTATTTTATTTTATTTTTATTTTTTTGAGACAGAGTTTTTCTCTTTTGCCTAGGCTGGAGTGCAGTGGTGCAATCTCCGCTCACTGCAACCTCTGCCGTCCAGTTTCAAGCGATTCTCCTGCCTCAGCCTCCCAGGTAGCTGGGATTACAGGTGCCTGCCATCACACCCGTCTAATTTTTGTATTTTTAGTAGAGGTGGGTTTTCACCATGTTGGCCAACCTCGTCTCGAACTCCTGACCTCGTGATCCTCCCGCCTCGGCCTCTCAAAGTGCTGGGATTATAGGCATGAGCCACTGCGCCTGGCCTCGACCACATTTTAAATAATCCATTCACCTGTTGATAGACACTTGGGTAGCTTCCACATTTTGGCTGTTGTCAATAATGTTGCTATAAACACTGGCATACGAGTATCTGTTAGAGTCTCTGCTTTTACTTCTTTTGGGTATACATGCAGAAATGAAATTGCTGGATCACATGGTAATTCTATGTTTAATTTTTTTTGAGAAGCATTGGATATTTTGAGCAGAGGAGTGACGTAATCTAATATGTTTTTTAAAGGCTCACTCAGGATGTTGGGTTCACAATGAAACTGTAGAGGAAACAGCTAAAGAAGATGACTAGTGCATTAAGAGGCAAGCATGGTAGCTTGCCCGGGGAGAAGTGGGAGAAGAGATGAGATTCTGAATGTGTTTTCAACCTAGACCCAATAAGACTTGCTGACAGAGTCAGTGTGGAATAAGAAGGAGGAGTCAAGGATGGCTCTAAGAAGAATGGCCTGAACAACCGGAAGCGCTAAATGATGGGGGAAGAACTGTGGGATGAGCTGTCTAGTGGGAAGAAAACAGAGTTTGTTTATAGAGTTGTCAATTTGAGAGTCTTCTTAGACATCTCCATCGCCTTGTTAAAAGTGGAGATGTTGAGTGGGCATTTGGATATACACGTCTGAAGTTAGAGAGAAAGATTCATGCTGAACTTATCAGTGTAAAGATGGTATTTCATACCATGAGATGGGATGAGATCAGCAAAGTGTAATATAAACTGAAAAGAGAATGGGTCTCAGGACTGAGTGCCTGAGGCATTTCTGCACTGAAGGGGAGACCAGGAGGGCTCAGCAGAGGAGACTGAGAAGGGAACAGCCAATGAAAGGGGGAGAACCAGGAGTGCCTGTGTCCCAGGATTCAAGTGCATGACTGCTTTTCTGTCTTGCATGTTTGCAGACACTGTTTCCCATTCCTGGGATGCTCCTGCTTCTCTGCCTCACCTATATAATCCCTATGCATTGTTTATGTCTAACTCAAGTGTCATCTCCTCTACCAGAGCATTTCTCAGAAACTCATCTCCAACATTGCTCTGGATTAGGTGCCTATTCTCTGTAATTGCACAAGGCTTTGTGTTTAGCTCTGTTAAAACATGCTTTCCAGCGGCTTCCTAGATATTTATACTTCCTAAACTCTAAGGCCCTAAAGCAAGACGAATTGTTCATTTCTATATCCCTAGTGCTAACCCAGACTAAGTGCTAAATAAATGTTGCCTAAGTAAAGTGACCTTAGCACAGAGTACTGAGGTTAACTTTTTCCCTTATAGATCACATCCACTGGACTGTGAACTTTCTGGAAACTCTTTTTGCTTCTGTATTCTTAGTCTAGGGCAGAGGTACATGGAAGATGCTCAATAAATGCTTGTTGAGACAATAGTTGACTTGATGGTTCTTGTTCAGGTTTCACAAGTATAAATGAGTACCCACTGAGCAGGGCTCCAAATGGGGTGATATAGATAATACAATCCTTCTTAAAGGTAGAGTCATCGCCAAGGGTGCTGACGTTCTCTAATTTTTGGCAGACGGTGGGTGGCCTTGACCGAATCGGACATCTTCTGGAACACGACTGACACTGGCTGGGTGAAGGCAGCCTGGACTCTCTTCTCTGCCTGGCCTAATGGAGCTTGTATTTTTGTGCATGAGCTGCCCCGAGTTGATGCCAAAGTTATCCTGAATGTAAGAGGAAAAACCAACAACACCCCATATGTGTTGGGTATAAATCAGATGAGTGGGATATAGATTTCAGGCTGCAGGAGAAAACACATGAATCAATGACTTTAAGGCTTCTTTGGTGTGGCTCCCGGGCCTTCCATAATCTGGTTCCTGACCACCTGGTTCCCTTCCATCACTGCCTATGCTCTAGCTAGATTCCTAGATTAAGACCATTTCATTGCTATTTCTCCTGCATGGGGTGCCCTTGTCTCCACCACTTTCTTCCTTATGCCTCTGCCAAAACCCTAGGTATTTGTCAAACCCTTAGGCAAAATCAGTCTGTGCCTCAACTCCAAATGCTACTGTCCATGGTGTTTAACATGGCCCAACTAGAGAGTCCTGGTGACTCCTGCTCAGCCTCCCAGGGTCTCCTTATAGGGAGGGAGGAGATTGGTGCCCCCAGTCAAGACACAGGTCACCTTTCTCCAGCCCCCCGTATCCTAAGTGTCATTCCTGAAAATGTCAGAGGGCTCTTCTGCTCATATTATTTGTACTGAGATAAGCTGTATCACCTGGTAGCTAACTGCACAGGTCATGCCATCAGTCAAAGAGTTAGACCTGGACTCTGATCCTACACCTTTGATTCGCTAGTTGTGTGGCCTTGGGGAAGTTGCCTAATCTCCCTGAACTGCAGTTTCAGCCTCACCTATAAGAAAGGGATAACGTATCTCTATAGAGTTGCTGTTGAGAATGAAATGATACAAGGCAAAGGGGCCAGCACATAGTAAGTTCTTTTTTGAAATAATTTTTAATTTTTGTGGGTACATAGTAGGTGTATATATTTATGGGGTACATTAGATATTTTGATGTAGGCATGCCATGCATGAAAATCACATCATAGAGAATGAGGTATACATCCCCTGAAAGCATGTATCTTTTGTGTTACAATCTAATTATACTCTTTCAGTTATTTTAAAATATACAATTAAGTTTTTATTGACTAAAGTCACCCTGATGGGCTTTAAAATAATAGGTCTTATTCATTCATTCTATTACTTTGGTACCAACTAACCATCCCCACGTTTCTCTCAGCCCCCAACTACCCTTCCCAGCCTCTGGTAGTCATCCTTCTAATCTCTATTTCCATGAGGTCAATTGTTTTGACTTTTAAATCTCACAAATAAGTGAGAACATGTGAAGTTAGTCTTTCTGTGCCTGGCTTATTTCACTTAACATAATGATCTCCAGTTCCACCCATGTTATTGCAAATGACAGGACCTCATTCTTTTTTATGGATCCATTGTGTATATGTACATTTTCTTTATCCATTCATCTGTTGATGGACACTTACGTTGTTTCAAAACATAGTAGATTCTTTTTTAAAAAACAATTATTTTCATAGGTTATGGGGGAACAGTAACTAAAAGGTGGTGTTTGGTTACATTAGTAAGTTCTTTAGTGGTGATTTATAAGATTTTGGTGCACCCATCACCTAAGCAGTATACACTGCACCCAATTTGTAGTCTTTTATCCCTCACCCCCTTCCCACCCTTTCCCCCAAGTCCCTAAAGTCCATTATGCCATTCTTATGCCTTTGCATCTTCATAGCTTAACTCCCATTTATGAGGGAGAACATAAAATGTTTGGTTTTCCATTCCTGAGTTACTTTACTTAGAATAATAGTCTCCAATCTCATCAAGGTCCCTGTGAATGCCATTACTTCATTCCTTTTTATGGCTGAGTTGTATTCCATTATATATATTTATATACCACACTTTCTTTGTCCACTTGATTTATGGGCATTTGGGTTGGTTCCACATTTTTGCAATTGCAGACTGTGCTGCTATAAACATATATGTGCAAGTATCTTTTTCATAAAATGACTTCTTTTCCTCTGGGTAGATATCCAGTAGTAGGATTGCTGGATCAAGTGGTAGTTCTACTTTTAGTTCTTTAAGGAATCTCCACACTGTTTTCCATAGTGGTTGTACTAGTTTACATTCCTACCAGCAATGTAGAGGTATTCCTTGTTCACTGCATCCATGCCAACATCTATTTTGATTTTTTGATTATGGCCATTCTTGCAGGAGTAAGCTGGTACCACATGGTGGACCAAATATAGTAGATTCTTAACCCATATTGATTGTTATCATCATGATCAAACTCATCACCATCGTTATCCATGTAGTGCTTGATCAGCCAGTGTATGGACCTTCTCCTCACATTGTCCCCAGCTCTGACATAGTGTTTTCATTATCTATTGCTATGTAATAAATTATACCCAAACATAGAACTTTAAAACACAAGCATTTATCTCACAGTTTCTGATGGTCAGGAAGCTGGAGGCAGCTTAATGAGGGGATTTGGGAATAGAGTCTCTCATGAGGTTGCAATCAAGAGGTCAGCAAAGTACGCTCGTGTTCATAGCAGCATTAACAATAACTAAAAGGTGAAAGCAACACAAGTGTCCATCCACAGATGAATGAACAAACAAAATGTGGTGTGTACATGCAAGGGAATATTACCCAGCCTTAAAAAGGAAGGACATCTTGTTATATGATATAATGTGGATAACCCTTGCGGACATTATGCTAAGTGAAACATGACAGTCATACAAGGACAAATATTGTATGATTCCACTTACATGAGATACCAAGAGTAGTCAAATTCATAGACACAGAAAGTACAACGGTGTTTACAAGGAGTTAGGGGAGAGAGTAATGGGAAATTATTGTGTAATGGGTGCGGAGTTTAAGTTTGAGAGGATAAAAATAGTCCTGGAGGTGGATGGTAGTGATGGTTTCACAACATTGTGGAAATATTTAATCCCACTGGACTATACACTTAAAAACCATTTCAATGGGCAAATTCTATGTTGTGTGTATGTTACCACAATAATTTTAAAAAAGATATTAGCTAGGACTGCAATCATCTTAAGGATTGACTGAAGCTGAAAAATTGCTTACAAACTCATGGTGGCTGGGTACAGTAGCTCATGCCTGTAATCCCAGCACTTTGGGAGGCCAAGGCGTGTGGATCATGAGGTCAGGAGTTCACGACCAGCCTGGCCAAGATGGTGAAACCCCATGTCCACTAAATATACAAAAATTAGCCAGGCATAGTGGAGGGTGCCTGTAATTCCAGCTACTCGTGAGTCTGAAGCAGAGAATTGCTTGAACCTGGGAGATGGAGGTTGCAGTGAGCTGAGATCTTGCCACTGCACTCCAGCCTGGGTGACAGAGCGAGACTCCATCTCAAAAAAACAAAACAAAACAAAACAAAACAAATTCACTGGTGGTTTTTAGTAGACTTCAGTTTCTCACTGGGTGTTTGCTAGAGTCTTCAGTTTCTCACTGTGTGCACCTGTCCATAGGATGGCTTGAGCATACTGAAAACGTGGTGGCTTGCTTCCCCCAGAACAAGGGATCCAAGAAAGGGAGAGAGAAAGAACATCCAAGACAGAAACCGTAGTCTTTGTACAACTGAATCTTGAAAGTGATATTCATCACCTTGACGGTATGCCATTGCTGTCACAGACCCACTTTGGTATGAGGTGAGAGGGGATTCCTCCAAAGGTGCAAATGCTAGGAAGTAGGGGTCACTGGGCACCATCTTGGATGCTGGATTCCACACATAGTTTTCAACTTCTCTGCTTTGGTAGTGAGAATATAAAGATGCAGTGCATTTGGCTCCATCTTCATGGTCCCACCCCAGTGATTCTAAGGACATCTTTCCCCCTTTGCTTTTGTTTAGACTCTCTCTACATTCCCGATAACCACCCTCTGCTGTGTCCCAACCATCTTTCGGCTGCTTGTGCAGGAGGATCTGACCAGGTACAGCCCATCTGTTTGGTGCTTTGAGGGCCTAAGTATGTGAATATACAGCATGGGTATCCACACATACAACTATCCTCTCATTCCAACTCTCTTTCTATCTTTCTCTGTGTCTATATATTTTTCTGCCTCTCTCTTTGTCTCTCTCTCGCACACACATTTATACACATACACATTGACAAGTCAACATACCTGTAAACCTCACAGATGCCCCTCAAGAACAAGCTTCTGGCCCCCAAAAATTTGCATCCAGATGGAACTAAATAGATTTAGGGCAGTCTGAAATTTTAGCACCTGAGATAGGCTTCTCCCCACACCATACACCCATGGGCTATTCTCTCAGCAGTGTGTCTGCTACTTCTGTGAGGCGAGAGAAATGATTGGACAATTGTTAGCCACCTATGAAGTGGGGTTTGTGGCCAGGGCCCTCAGTTCTGGTGAAACTAACAAGCCCACACCACAGTAGATGCCCCAACTCTCAGCCTCAGACTCACACCAGCCAACTGTTCTCTGACCACATGCCATTGGGCACCCAAGAGAAAGGGACAAGGCACTGATGATGGCTCCATCCTGGATGAAGCCAAAGCAACATCTTCTGGCAGAACAGGGCTAGTTGCTGGGGTATATGGAGAAAGGCCCACCGTCCTTCAGTACCCACCAACCCTGACCTATTCTCCCTCTTTTGTCCTCCCCCAAGTCATGAGGAGTCATCCTCTCATCTTTCCTAATCACATAAATCTACCCACCAAGTGCCCAGAGGAGGGAGTTCTTACATGCTTCTAAAAGTGAATTCTTCTCCAATGTAAGAAGTTCATCCCATTCGGTGATCTGATGTGTGCATCTCCAGATGATTTTGGCTGAAAGCAAGCTCCAAGTACCTTGTTAAGAACAATGTCGTTGAATGCCATTTGGTAGTACTAAGTAACTTCGTCAAGCCAATTTGATCTCCCCTCTCCTCCAAGATCAAAAATGTACTTGCAATCACTGATTTTTTTTTTTCTTTTAGTTTGGATGATTTGTTGAACAGAAAGGGCGTTTTGCAACATAATTAATCTGTAGGAATTTGTGGGATTCTTAGAGGACTAATTTTTATCTTTTCAATTTTCTTTTCTCTCCTTTCTCTTCCTCTTTCTTATTTATTTATTTATTTATTTAAGAGACAGCGTCTTGCTCTGTCGCCTAGGTTGGAGTGCAGTGGCATGATCTTGGCTCACTGCAACCTCCGCCTCCTGGATTCCAGCTTTCCTCCCACCTCAGCCTTCCAAGTAGTTGGGACTACAGGCATGTGCCACCATACCCGGCTAATTTTTTGTATTTTTTGGTAGAGACGGGGTTTTACCACATTGACCAGGCTGGTCTTCAACTCCTGAGCTCAAGCAATCTGCCCACCTTGGCCTCCCAAAGTGCTGGGACTACAGGTGTGAGCCATGGTGCCTGGCCTATCTTTTCAATTTCTAATTGATTTATCTATCCTTTTCAATCAGATTATTTTCCTAACCAATTTATGATCAGTTTTTTTCCAACTAAATTATTTTGGCCAAGTTACCTGGAACTCACCATATTATGCCAACACCTATTATATGAGCTTCTGATTTTATCCCAAACTCAGATAGGGTGAATCTTTTAAAAATTATCTGTCCATGAGGAGAATGGTTGCAAAGCCAGAGGATGGACTCACTTAGAGCAGGTTAAAAAGCAGGGCCGTCTACCCTCTAGTGCCTGTGGGTGTTTACGTCTGGGCAGTGGCACCAGAAGGCGGGTGGTATGAAGATCCTGACATAGGTGGCCTTGTTTTCCTGCCTGAGAAAGGTACCAGTTTCAGAGCCTGAGGCACTGTCTGACCGGAGGAGAGGCCCTCAACCCTGACGTGAGGGAGAAGTGGAAACGCCAGACCGGTGTGGAGCTGTACGAAGGCTATGGCCAGTCTGAAACGGTGAGTACTGGAGGGACCAGGTCCCCTCCAGGGCTTCCTGCCTCTCCAGCTGTAACCTCCCTGAAGCTTCTCAGGGACCACCCCACCACTCCTCCACCCAGGGGAGAAGCTGATAACAAAACTCCATCAGCTTTCCTTCCCTTTTGATTTCCATATGTTCTCACTTATAAGCGGGAGCTAAGCTATGAGGATGCAAAGACATACAAAGTGGTATAAAAGACTTTGGAGACTCAGAAGGAGGAAGGTGGGAGGAGGGGTGTGAGGGTAAAGAAACTACATATTGGGTATAATGTACACTACTCAGGTGACAGATGCACTAAAATCTCAGAATTCACCACTGTAGAATTCATCCATGTTACAAAAAAACGCTCATACCCAAAAACCTATTGAAATACACACACAACAGACACACACACACACACTTCTTAAAAATTAAAAAAAGGTACTTTAAAGTGCTTTTACAACTATACCATGACCAGCAAACCAGCCCTCACGGTTGAATGCATTGTTTGTCTCTACCAAGACAGCCTACATGTGCGGCTGTTCAGAGTCCCAGATTCTAAGCAGCGTCCTCTACAGTCATCTAGGAAGAGATCTGGGGATCAACTGAGTCTTTTGGCTCAGAGATGCATTAAGTTCTTTATGTTTGAGTGCCCCCTGGAGTGCCCCATAACTGTTTGTTGACTATGGAAAGAAAAGAAGAAAGGCAAGGAGGAAGGAAGAAAATAGGAAGAAAATGAAGAAGGAAGGGAGAGAGGAAATAAAGAAAAGAGAAAGGAAAGGAAGGGGAAAAAGATGAAAGGAAGGAAGGAAATAGTGAAGAAAGAAGAAGGGAGGACAGAGGAAAATGGAGAATGAAATAACGGGGAAAGGAATGAAATAAAGGAGGAAATAAAATGAAGGAGGGAAGAAAAAAACAGGAAAGGAGAAAGGAAAGAGGAAAGGAAAGAAGGAAAGGAAGGAGTGAGGGAGGAAGAAAAAAGAAAAAAGGGAGGAAGAAAGGAGAGAAATGGAGAGAGCAGAAGGGAAAGAAAGAAGAAAGTGAGGGAGGAGAAAAAAGAGGATGAGACAAAGAGTTAACAGGCAGGGTGAGAGAAAGGCATGGTCCAGGAAAGAAGCTAAGTGGAAAGGCTCTTCTTTATCCGTACTGCTTTCTCCCCAGGTTGTCATCTGTGCCAATCCAAAAGGCATGAAAATCAAGTCTGGATCCATGGGGAAGGCAGTCCCACCCTACGATGTGCAGGTAGCAGCCTCCCCTAACTTCTGGCGAGGCCTGGCGCGGAGAGGAGAAAGACACACAGGCCTGGCTGGCACGGGCCTCTGGGCTGCTGC